>NC_054377.1:74693791-75008791 GCF_017654675.1 Xenopus laevis
TTATTAATTAGTAAAGTGTTGACAGCTTGTATTCCATGACTGTTAAAATTAATCATATTAGAATCATTTAATGACGCTACTGTGGCTAATAGGCATTTGGAAGTAGAGATAATCATCAATCATACAATAAACATTTATGTTAAAACAATGTGCATCTGTTTATTTTGTGTTAAATGTACAATTAGCATTAGTATAAGTAAACTCCATTGCCTGCACTTAAATGAATTGTGCATTTAACTTGTATATCCAATTCAACCTGGGTGTTATATGGGTGTATTGCGTGTACATGTGTAACCAGTGTTTACAGATCCTTAGATAATCTCTTTAGCCTGAGAACCAGAAGATTGTCTGCTGACTGAACTGTAAACGGTAGAAGCCAATTTTGTTATAAAAGCCACAAAACATTTGCGGCCAGCATTTTATTTGCTAACATGTTTGGAAGGGATCAGAGAAATTAAGAATCTATGTTTAGATAGATGTATTAGACCACTTATTCACTGCCCAGTGCCCCAAGGTTCAATTTTATGGAGTTGTCATTGGACACCTTCCCTTAGACTTTAAAAAATATAATCTTTATACAAATCTCATGTGTTCTTTCTTGTGCTATGGGCTCGTTTTTCTTTGCGTCACACATTCTGTGAGTCAGTTTTCCTGTGTTTTACAAGCAGGAAAACTTGCAAAATAGATCACATTTGGCACTGTTTGTCTTATAATTAGTGGTTTAAGTAGTTATAAGTCGTTTTTTACTTTTGTGACGTAGTGTGGTTCATCTACAACTTTGTTGGGTAGTGTGAATTTCCAGCTGTTTTGGGTTTGCTGTGTGTATAAAAAACACAATTGTTCATGTGAAAACTAGCTTTATGAGTCACAATTCTTTGGAAATTTTAGATATGCCTGACATTTTTTCAATAATTAGAAAATCCTTATTCCAGACATCTATTTATGGTATTTAATCCCCAAAGCCTTACTTGCATACTCATCAAGTATTATGAAAAATAATAACTCAGTAGGGTGATTGTCAGTATATAGTATATAACAGCGGTTCCCAAGCTGCGAGGTGCCCCTCAGGAAACTTAGAGCAGTGGCAGATGAAGCTCAGCATGAAGATGAATTAGGTTATGAGCTGGAAAGAATGGCCTTTTACTCTCCTAGATGCACCTGAGAGCCCAACTTGAAAGTAGGTTCTGTTAATCTTTGGGAAAATATATATTTGCTGTCCTAGATGTTCTTGAAACTGTGACTGAATGACCAAGATTTTCCATCTATACTGATTTTATGAGCCAGGGGGGCCTGACCAAAGGTTTAACCTTCACAGGGAGCCCTGGCCAAATGTTGTACATTCAAATATGGCTTGAATTGAAAAGGTTTGACAACTATAAGTTTATAGGCAGTAAAAATGGGATTTAGAAAAAAAAATTATCATCCCAGAGAAAACTTACTATTTCACAAGAAGAAGGAACAAGTGTAAACAAGAACTATTAGTCCTACAATAGGAAATAGGATGCCAGGGCAGTTTTCATACATACCTTCTTTGTGCATTGCAGATATTTTCCTCTTGCCAAGTAAGATCCGGTTTTGATTTAGAGAAAGAAGCGTTACTTTAAATGATGCAATTGTTGATTTCCCCATTACCACATAACAAACTATGTTAGCAAGAATTGCTCATACTGTAAGAAAAACCAAAAGGTCAAAGTGTATTTTATGCTGCAAATATGTTCAGGTTTTGAAAAGCTTGCTATATATTATCAATGGCAGAGGTCACATATGTTTTTATTGAGTCTATGGAGATTAAGTGGAGCCCTTACTGGATGCATCCACTTGCATCACAGAAACAAACTACAGTAAATTAGATATTTGTAAATAAATGCCTCTGCCTTGAAATGGAATGATGTACAGTATGTTTTTCAAATCATTATTATTGTCATGAAGTAGGTCATTATTTACTGAAGAGTTGACCTTACAGACTTTCTGACACCCAAGAAATACAAAAACCATGTTAAGCACTTGATATCTTGACAAATAAAAAGTCTATGTGTGCTAGATACCATATTACATTTCATTTTAAATACACTGTAGTTAAATTACATTTAAGAACAAAAGTATCTACTATATTACTGTTGTCCAAATAGAGGCCCGGATGCCCTTGTTTGCCCCCCCCATGAAAGTCTGCCTGCTGTGACTGCTTACGTTGTGTAAGGTATAAAAGTATTAGTACTGAGATTAACTGGCCCCTGCCCCCCTACACCTCAAATTCAGACAGTAAACTCCTGCATTGTTCACACATATAACACCTCAATTGTTCACACCCCTAAAGCCCTGTACTGTTTATACCTCAGACACAGACTGATAGTGCCCACGTTGTTCACCTGTTCACATCTCATGCAAACTGCTGCAGGGGCACCAGCATTGTGTCACTGTATGTAACACAGTATGAACTGTTCATCTTAGCTTTTACCTGTCTTCTGCTGTATTCTACCTTTCCATGCTCCTTGCGTGTGTACCATCCTCTGCCTGCCTTATGCTCCCTGTGTGTGCCATACTCTGCATGCCCTATGCTCCCTGTGTGTTTCATAATCTGCCTACCCTATGCTTCCTGTGTGTTCCATACTCTATCTACCCTATACTCCCTGTGTGTTCTATACTCTGCCTGCCCTATGCTCCCTGTGTGTGCCATACTCTGTCTGCCTTATGCTCCCTGTTTGCCATACTCTGCCTGCCCTATGCTCCTTGTGTGTGCCATACTCTGGCTGCGTTATGCTCCCTGTTTGCCAAACTCTGCCTGCCCTATGCTCCCTGTGTGTGCCATACTCTGCCTGCCCTATGCTCCCTGTGTGTTTCATAATCTGCCTACCCTATGCTTCCTGTGTATTCCATACTCTATCTACCCTATACTCCCTGTGTGTTCTATACTCTGCCTGCCCTATGCTCCCTGTGTGTGCCATACTCTGTCTGCCATATGCTGCCTGTTTGCCATACTCTGCCTGCCCTATGCTCCTTGCATGTGCCATACTCTGCCTGCCCTATGTTCTCTGTGTGCTATACTTTGCCTGCCCTTTGTTCCTTGTGTGTGCCATACTCCGTCTGTCCTATGCTCCGTGTATGTGCCATACTCTGTCTGTCCTATTCTCCTTGTGTGTGCCATACTCTGCCTGCCCTATGCTCCCTGTCTGTGCCATACTCTGCCTGCCCTATGCTTCCTGTGTGTGCCATACTCTACTCTGTCTGCCTTTGTCTGCCTGCACTATGCTCCTTACATGTGCCATGCTCTGCCTGCGCTATGTTCCCTGTTTGTGTTATTCTCTGCCTGCCCTATGTTCCTTGTGTTTGTCATACTCTGCCTTTCCTATGCTGTGCCATACTCTGCCTGCCCTATGCTCATTGTGTGTGTGCAATACCCTGTCTGCCCTATGCTCCCTGTGTGTTCCATACTCTGCCTGCCCTATGCTCAATGTGTGCCATAATCTGCCTGCCCTATGCTCCCTGTGTGTGCCATACTCTGCCTGCCCTATAGTTACAGGTTATAGGTTGAAAAAAGACAAAGTCCATCAAGTTCAACCCCTCCAAATGAAAACCCAGCATCCATACACACACCCTTCCATACTTTCACATAAATTATATATATCCATATCTATACTAACTATACAGTTTAGTATCACAATAGCCTTTGATATTCTGTCTGTCCAAAAAATCATTCAAGCCATTCTTAAAGGCATTAACTGAATCAGCCATCACAACATCACCCGGCAGTGCATTCCACAACCTCACTGTCCTGACTGTGAAGAACCCCCTACGTTGCTTCAAATGAAATGTCTTTTCTTCTAGTCTAAAGGGGTGGCCTCTGGTACGATGATCCACTTTATGGGTAAAAAGGTCCCCTGCTATTTGTCTATAATGTCCTCTAATGTACTTTTAAAGTGTAATCATGTCCCCTCGCATACGCCTTTTTTCCAGATAAACCAACCCCAACCTTGAAAGTCTCCCCTCATAATTTAAGTCTTCCATCCCCCTAATCAGTTTAGTTGCACGTCTCTGCACTCTCTCCAGCTCATTTATATCCCTCTTAAGTCCAAAACTGCACTGCATACACCAGATGAGGCCTCACCAGGGACCTATAAAGAGGCATAATTATGTTTTCATCCCTTGAGTTAATGCCCTTTTTTATGCAAGACAGAACTTTATTCACTTTAGTAGCCACAGAGTGACACTGTCCAGAATTAGAAAACTTGTTATCTACAAAATTCCATAGATCCTTCTCATTTAAGGAAACTCCCAACACACTGCCATTTAGTGTATAACTTGCATTTATATTATTTTTGCCAAAGTGCATAACCTTGCATTTATCAACATTGAACCTCATTTTCCAGTTTGCTGCCCAGTTTTCCAACTTAGACAAATCACTCTGCAAAGTGGCAGCATCCTGCATGGAACCTATAGTTCTGCACAATTTAGTATCATCTGCAAAAATAGAAACAGTACTTTCAATGCCCACCTCCAGGTCATTAATAAACAAGTTGGGGACCTAGTACAGAGCCCTGCGGTACTCCACTAACAACTCTGATCCAATTAGAAAATGTTTCATTTACCACCACTCTTTGTAGTCTATCTTTTAGCCTGGTTTGTAAAGCAGCTGCCAGTAAATATAAAACCATCTTTAAAGGTAAATTATAAAAAAAAAACCTAAAACAAAAAAAAAAACAGGCAAACGCTGTGTTTCAGTGTATGTAATTTTTGAAGGAAAATGTATGCTTAAAAGCTATAAACCTTTTTAGTTTACAGTCATTGTAATAGAAGAAGAACTGTAGATCAATCTCTTGTGTTCTGGCTAATTTAATCCATTTGGAAAACATTTTCATCAGCCCTGTGAAAGCAGAAATAGCATGTGATAAAAGATTTCTGGAAAATCTGAAATTTCTAAACAAAATTACAGCTTTATATGTAGCAATTACAGCTTTGGCTATCAATTGAGATCAATGTATAATGTCATAATAGATGCTAGCAGGTGCCTCAGCTAAAATAAAAAATCTATCATTTTATGTCAAAATGTAATTTCACTTCAGAGGAAATGAGAAACTCGTTACATGTTCAATTACCACACAGCAAGTACAAACTTGATTCATTTCACACAGGTGTTTGGCATGGTAGGTCATTCTTCTATCCAACAAGACATGTTAACCTTGTGAGCAGACATGGCAGTGTTATGTTAGTAACTGGAGCAATGAAGAATATTTAAATTGGGTGTTTGTGGGTGGGTATATGTCCTTTATATATTTATAGATATTTAAACAATCTAAACATAAATAAACTGTTTTTATCATTCCAGCCTATTCATTAAGAAACTTGCCAGACTTTCCAACAGAAGATTGCAATCTTAGGGGCATATTCATTATGCGGTGTAAAATGAAATTTGCAGAAAAACCTGTGTAAAAATCTATGTAAAATATCACATGGTGCGAGTCATTTTACGCCATGCGAATGCCAGATTTGCCACCATTACTTTACATTGCTTCCAGTGGAAGTGACTCTAATAAAAAACGCATAAAAAATTTACGCAAAGTCTGGCGATGTGTGATGTATTATCCTGCCATTTTTTACACAGCATAATAAATATGTCCCTTAGTGTAATGGCTGTATGTGCCACTTGAGAACAGAAGTGAGGAGCCACTATGCCATCAATTTATAAGGGAAGGAAATTATCTTCCCCCAGCAATTGTGTTTTCTCTTTCTCAACTTTGCAAAAGTGGGTCAGAGTCCCTAATAACTTTGATGCGACTAGAATGGAGATTAGGGATGGGCGAATTTGACCCGTTTCGCCAAAAATTTGCCGCCGGTGAAATGTCACCGACGCCTATTAAAGTCTATGGGCGTCTTTTTTTTTTTTTGATGCACAACGCCATAAAAGTCTGGGCGTCATTACTGCAGCAAAACAAGGCGAAAAAATTCGCCCAACCCTAATGGAGATCTCTGCATTCTGCAACACTGCACGTAGAATGGAGAAGTAGTGGGAGCCACATAGGCATCCTCAAGACCGTTATTTATAACAAGCAGGTCAATGCCATGGGGATGCAAGGACATAGGGAATCCAAACCTATAGCAGTATATACAAAAAAATGATGTCTGCACATAAGTTAAAATATTTACACAAACAACAACACACAGAGAAGCAGAAAGACACTCCAGGACAAAATACAAATACAGCTGCAGAGAAAGGGAAGCCCGGGACAGCTTATTAGGTTAGGTTAGCTAATTCGAAGCAGTAACAGTTAGGGAGGGCATCCATTTTGGAAGAGAAAAGGATTCCCACCATCCCTCCATTGGTTTACCCTTTGTGCTAGATGTCACAATTGTGGCCTGGGTAAGTGGGATAAAGGTTAAGTCAATGTGGAACGATGAGTATTTGGGATTGATGATTAAGCTGGACTACAAAGGGGATAGCCCATTGTCACCGCCGGGCGGCAGTCCCTGGCAATGGGGAGAGTTGGTTGAGAAGGTGGATTTTACCAAGTCCCAAGTTGGTTAATGGGACTTGGTTGGTGGTGTTGCTCTCTGAGAGTGTTGGTCTCTGGTTGGTTACATTGGTTGAAGCATGCAATCCAGCGTCCCCACCATGCTGGAAGGTACAAGCTGCTGCTGGCTGGTATGATTGCATGCACCTAATTGGATCCATTGCCAGGGATCTTGCAGAGGATACATGAGTTATGTTATATCACTGTTGATGTTTTTATGGTTATAATGTTGTTAAAATGGAAACGTTATTTATATATTAATGTTATGTATTGTCAACACTTATGTATTTGTGCAATAAAGCTGTGGCATAATAGATTCCAACAGTAAAGTGAATGGTAAGAGTGCATTATTTCTAGGCCAGTTTGGAGTAAGAAGGCAGGAATTTGTCTCTGCCCATGTCAAGAAAAATACGGCTTCATAGGAAAGTTCTGACTGCATGACCATTCTTATACATACTGTGCCTGTAAAAGATAATACCATAATAACAACAGATTAATCTTACAGATCACATAGCACATAAATAGCAAGTAATATGAAATCAACATTGAAAGCCATAGACCTGACACAGTAAGAGCAGTAGCAAAAACATTTAGAATGCATGTATTTAGAAACAAAATATACATGTTTGGAAATAAAGACCATTTAATGTATGTATGATCTACATATATTTACATATATTACACAAAACAATTGACACAATTCAAAACTTGAAGTTTTAACTTACAGAATGCTTCACATTATATAAATAGCAACATTTATATACAGTACATGACCCTCGGGGATAATTATAGCTAAGTCTTTAAATCATTTTCCTAATATCATGCAGAAATAAAATCAAAATTATTTTCCTGTTTTCGTTTAAAAACTTGGAAATAATCACTTGTTGAGGTCATATTCTTGTGAAAATCCACATTGATTTGTACTGCTGCAATGGTTTTTTTCTTCTTAATAAAATAAGTTTTATCCCCATCAGGACAGACATAAAACACCAGGACAACTCTAAATGGAGAACATAAAATAAGGCAATGGGATGGGCAGTCAACTTTCTTTTAAATTAAATACCACCAGCAATAGTCTTTACAGCTTATTTATATAGTGGTATTGAACATTTAAACATACAACATTTTTACAATAAAAAGAGCTACATTTATTACAAAAATATATATTTGGAGAATTCCAAATGCTTGCTATGTTCACAGAGTTTAGAATTTGGCTTCTTTATTTATACTAGTAGAATAGTAGGGGAAACATTTCTTATGCTGTCTGAATAGTGTAAAAGTAATGTAATCATTAAAATGCTCTGCTCAAATTTAACATGCAATAATATCAATAAGCTGATTTATTTCAATAACTCATAGTGGGTTCTTTACCTGCTGCTCCACTTAGCAGAGTATTATGACATCCTGGCAAATGTCCATTAAAGGAATTGTTCAGTGTAAAAATAAAAACTGTGTAAATAGATAGGTTGTGCAAAATAAAAAATGTTTCTGATATAGTTAGTTAGCCAAAAATGTAATATATAAAGGCTGGAGTGATTTGATGTATAACAAGCCAGACAGAGCACTACTTCCTGCTTTTCAGCTCTCTTGGTTTACACTGACTGGTTACCCTGGCTACCAGGCAGTAACCAATCAGAGACTTGAGGGGGGGCACATGGGTCATATCTGGATTTTGGCTGTTTTATTAGACATCTGTTCACTCCAGCCTTTATATTTTACATTTTTGGCTAAATAACTATATTAGAAACATTTTTTATTTTGCGCAGCCTATCCATTTACCCAGTTTTTATTTTCACACTGAACTTTTCCTTTAAGGGTTTGCCATGGTACTGTGGCATTCTGAGCCAGGATTATGTGTGTGAATAGGGTGAGCTGCAGGTAACTAACAAATCCATCTGTCTGGAATATGGACAACATGTAGTGAAATTCATTAATTAAAAAATACTGCTCAAATATGCTTTAAAATCCTAAAAGGACCTAAACAATTTATTTGGTTTCACTGAGTTCACATTTTCTTTCTGTGTCAGTTTTGTGACTACATTTGAATGTATTAGCCCGGGTACAACTTGGTGAGTCAGATAGTGTGGCACCTTTAAGTGAATTTTTGATAGAGCTAAATTCCCAGGTGTGTAAGTTTATGACTTCTACGCCACAACAACGTCTTGCGATCCTGAAGAGTTTTTTGAGAACTGTTTTTCGTAGGAGGATGTAAACCCAAGGATCTAAAATCTGATTCCACGTGGCCATTCGAAGAGAGAATAGAATTGTCTCACGAGTGTGCAGTGGATCGTCTCCGCTGAATACAATGTTAGCCATTGTGACCTGCAATAAAAGAAAGGATTGTTGTATAATGTGTGTACGGGTTCACATATATCAGTTGCATATCAGTGTCATTTTCAAATTTCAGGTTTCATAGTTAAAAGTTCCAAATACTAAGGGGCCCATTTACTTAGCTCGAGTGAAGGAATAGAAGAAAAATTACTTCGAATTTCGAATGTTTTTTTTGGCTACTTCGACCTTCGACTACGACTTCGAATCGAACGATTCAAACTAAAAATCACTTGACTATTCGACCATTCGATAGTCGAAGTACTGTCTCTTTAAAAAAAACTTGACCCCCTACTTCACCAACTAAAACCTACCGAGGTACAATGTTAGCCTATGGGGAAGGTCCCCATAGGCTTTCTAGCAAATTTCTGATCGAAGGAATTTTGTTCGATCGATTGATTAAAAACCTTCGAATCGTTTGATTCGAAGGATTTAATCGTTCGATCGCACGATTATTCCTTCGTTGTTTGGTTGAAACGAAGAGTGGTAAATCCTTCGACTTCAATATTCGAAGGGTTAATTAACCCTTGATATTCGACCATTAGTAAATGTGCCCCTAAAAGAAGGATCATTGATACAATAGTAGATTGGAACAAAACAAAAATGTAAGTTTACAGAATACAATATTTACCACGTATGCCATCTTAAAATCAGACAAGTGGTATTAAATGCCTTAACATTTTCCATTCAGACAGAGAGAAAATCCAAAATTGTATGATTTAGCATGGACAGAAAAATTGTTATTGTCAAAGTGAGTGAAAAAGTTAAAAAATGGCTCCTGATCCATTTTTTCCAAGGCAGTGAGACAGGTCAAGAATCTATTATATAACAGATGTATTCATATGCAAGAGGAGCACAGCATGACCTTAAGCAGACTTTGTTGCTGTGCAGAGAGGTAAATGAAGAGTAACACCAAGAGATAAGCTTTAAGCAGCATAAAATAAAATATGAAATGTATCTATATATATTAAGAGAGCCAAGATTGATAGACACTTGGTTTCAGAAACATTATTCTTTTCAGAACAAAACATTTCATACCAGGGGGTAGATGTGACAACAAGTCAAACTGGCTTCTTATAAAATTATTGAGGAAATGGCTGTAGCAAGTAAGCTGCAACACTGTACAACTTTCAGGCAGTGTTTCACTCACAGTATCAACTAGGAATGTATATTATGATACATGAATATTATATCCATAATCACAATTATTAGTCATAATTAAGAATCAACATAACATTTTAGTTTTAAACCCATTTCATTATTGTGTAAGATTTTTTTTTTCTTCTAAAAGTGAGATTTCTTATCTCCTGAGAACTCCATCTTTTACAGTTTTGCTACACATACCACTTTTACCTGTTTGGTGTGCAATTTATTTTTCAATATTTGAACTATTATAAACAGTACCAATAGTTACATATTTATTATGCAATGCCTAAAAACCCAATCCTGCTGCTTTTTTCCCCAAAACCTAACTTATAATAAATGTGCCCCCAAATGTAGAATACTCTTGTTTTTTTTGTGGAAGTTACATGGAGACAGCAGATATATTTATTTGGGAGCTTTATTATTTTTCTTTAAATCTAAATATAGATTTTCAAACTTTTCAACAATAGTCTTTCATTCTGTAAATAATCCATTAGTTACATTCACTCTATGCTATTTACACAAAGTGCCTGGTTAAACAGTGTTTAAAGGGCACCTGTTGGGTAAAAATGTTACCCCAACCAAAGGTGTGGGCTAATAGAGCCTGCATTCTGGTTGGGGATAACAGCAGTTTTTTTAAAAAAAAAAAAAAGCCCCCCGCCAGCGCTATGCTACCCACACCGGGAGGAAGCTTCTGGTGCGAGCAGCCATGCCCAGTCCTCTTTTGTGCTTTCAAAGGCTTTTTTGATGGACCTTAATCTACATTTCAAAATCATGTTGCTTGCAAAAATTACAATCTTTCTCTAAAGCAGAACTTTATAGTGATGTATTTCATGAAGCTTCTGTATATAAGACATAATACCATTTGGTCCTTGTTAGTCAGCCAATGAATTGCTAAAAAACACTGTTGACCATGTTCAGGGTTAATGAATTACTGTCCAGCTGACCAAATGGAGAGATTACAATTTGCTGCCAGAAAGTACATTGGCAAATTACATTTTTGGACAGATTGAAATTCTTTATTGATTTACAAAAAGACCCCTGGATTAATTTTTCAAATAGACCCTTTATATTTGATCTTCAAGGATAACAGGGAAAATAAAGTAGTAATCAAAACTCATAATTGCTGACATCTAGTGCAACATGGTGTGAGAACCAGAGAGTGCAAGTTTTTAAACAAGTAATTAATAAGTAAGTAATGAATACATTTTTAAATAAGTAATTTATCAACAATGGAGTTAGCGGTTTTGTTCTCGATTCGATAAAAATGCAGAAAAAAGCGCAGATGCAGAATAAACTTGCGAGTATTTTCTTAAACATCGAATAGTCATAATTTATTAAAAGAAAAAATGTGAAATGTCACCAGAAAAAAAGTCAGCAGGTAAAAGCTGGCGAGGTTGTATTGAAGTCAATGAAAATATCCAGCAACAACTTTATTTATTTTCCCAGTTTTTAAAACATTCTAGATTTTCAGCCTCAAGGAAAATGAATGGGACAATGACATTCTTGCTGGCATGTGACCTTTTTTCCTTGAAAAACAAGTTCAGGAATATTTTGTCACGTTTTTAATTCTTAGAAAAGCTATGAAAAAAGTCACACGAGTTTTGTCAGCATTTTTTCCACGTCTCTGGTTTTTCTCACAAACTCACATATTAGAGCACCCATAATATGTGGCTGTTTTTCTTTTTATCAAGAAATGTTTTTGTAATTACAATTCAGCTGAAGAAAGACAAGTCTCACGAATAGCATGCAATTTGTACTATTACTATATATAATATTATATATAATATTATATATAATTATTATATATATTTTTTAAGGAAAATTGGTTTTTGGTCCTTAGATAAGAAAATGTGTATATCTGATCCAGATATACTGTACATACAGTATAAGATGTAGAATATAAATGCTCATAGTTTCACATCTGCAAAACATTCCACTTACTTATTGTAAAAGTACTTTGAGAATAGATATACAAGTAATACTAATAATAATAGTAAATTTGAAATGTTATAGGGTCACATCCCTGAAGTGTTTTGAAGCTATTTATCAGTCTGATCAAACAAAAATTGGTTATTGTCTGTTGCGGGTTACTTCACTGTTCTGCTTTAGAAAATCAGAAGCGAGTCCCATCCTCCTTCCCTATTGTTGCTTTTCAAGCCGGGTTGTGTTACAACTGTAGCTGGAGTCATGCGGCACAGGTAAAGTTTCACATCTGGTAAGTAGATTATTAGACCATTAAAGTAGAGTAACATGTCACACAAGAAGTGGGATGAGTCCCTGGCATTGGAAGTAGTGCTTGGAAATACAAGAGGTAGATAGATTAGTCATTGTGTTGGCTACCGGTTTGCTGGCAGTCCATCTATTAGACTGAAGGGGTCCTCTGGGAGTTTTTATAGGTAATTAAAGATGGATGGCATTCAACTCACCATGCTGGGGAAGGTGAAGCAGGCAGGTGGTCGGTACAGACATTAGATGCAGACATGCAAACCTTAATTAAATTATTAGTTATTTATTAATTTTGTATATTTTCTCTAAATATGCACGGAAATAAAATTGCTAAACATGCTGGAAAACTGTAAGTATAAATAATTAATGACATGATGAAATTTATTAAAGGGCAACTGTAACTATCATAAAAATTTGATTTTCACAAATAACTATTATTTTTTTTTTCTTATGTTACATTTAAAAATGTATTTCAGTGTGAAATTCTATTCCGAGCTGCAAACAACACTGCCATGCTATGCGCTGCTAATCTTACCAGGTCTAATTGAGTCAGCAGTTTGCAAAGCATTACTGAAATACAGCTTTGGGTTTGGAATAGGAAAAAAATGTAGCTCGAGGAAGCACACCAATAAAACATACGTTTATCTTGTAAACTATTTGTGGAAAATAACTGCTAAGCATCTATTACAGTTGGGGCACTTTAAAAATGAATGCGGAGTAGTGATGGGCAAATAAATTCGCCAGACACAAATTTGCGGCAAATTTTTTCATTTTGTTGCAAGCGAATTAATTACGCCAAACTGCAGCAACAATTTGGATGCCCATTGACTTAATACACTTGGACCAAATATTCATGTGTATAAAAATTGATGCTCATGTCAAAATTTGCAAGCCGTTTCGCAAATTTCGATGTGAATTCATACATTTTTCGGCGAAGCGAAACTGCACAGATTCAAACTGCACACATATTTATTTGGATGGCGCAATAAATAAAAAGAATTCAGCCATTGATTTCATTTTGATGCTGTAAGACAAAGCAAACAGTAGTAACATGCCTCTTAAGTTAACCTACTAAAGCCTTGCATTAAAGCATTAAAATATTTTTAAAAAAAATTACAGCTCAGGTCCTATCACTGGCATCATCCAAAAAACTAAAATGTCTAAATGTGAGGTCAAAAGGGTCCTATACAAGAAAACTGTAAAACTCAGCAATTATGCTTACGGCAGCAGCTCTGCTCACATAAAAACATTCATTAGACAGTACTGACATAAATAATAGTTTTACTGGCCTATTAAAGAGTAAAACACATTGTAATGTCAGTTCTCCTTAGTAATATACTTTATGCAATACTGGGGAAAAAAAGAAATGTAAAACTTTTTTTCTTAAACTAAACTATTAGCCCTTAAAAAGTCAGAGGGCTAATATTAGTTTTGACTGAACCATTTTTAGAATAACGACATATTACTTTTATATCTCATGTGATCTAAATGCCAAGCTATTTTCTTTTCGTCAAGATGAAAAATCTTGTAAATCGAATCAATCCATGCACATGGAAATAACATCAAAAGTATACATTTAATTGCCCAGTGTAATTAAAATGCTATACATTCATTAAAATTCAGTATACAATTGTGGCGAAGAAGAAGAGGAAAGTGGCTTAATAATTATTTTTCAAATATTAAACCAACATACTGTGTTTTCTTCTGCAACTGAATTCTTCTGGCAAAGAAACACTCGATACAACCAGTGCAGAATGACGATGTAATTAATGACATCTAACTTTGGCTGAAGTGTGCTGTCCCAGTTCTGGGAAAACTCAAGTGGACTCGAAATGGTTGTGGGAGATTGTTGGAATGCAGTCTGATATAATGGTATTGTTATAAACATGGGAGTATACATATAAAATGTATGCACAAAGGAAGCCCGAAACTAATTTTGAAATATAATTAATTTCAAACACAGATTGCATGTTAATTAAAAGCTAATATTTATTTACAAACATCAGTACAAAAACCTTATTAACAAGGATCTCTACTTGTGATAAGACCTTTATCAAGGCCTTTTTATATATTAGTGGCTTGGCCTGTTAAGTGACAACTTGCTAATTTTAATGAAGAGTTTATAAAGTGCTTCAGTTGAAGGAAAGGTAGAATAGAAACAAAAAAGATAGTTGGTTTCCTGCCTGTTGGCATTGATATTATTTATTCCTATGCATTTTTTAATGCTATTTGGATGCATAATAGATGTCAAGTCAAAGAAATGTTCATCCTTTAAAATTGCACAATGCTTTGCATACTCCTTCACAGGTCTATTAAGCTGGCCATACACAAACAGACATTAGTCCGTCCAGACCAAGTCAGCAGTTTAATAGACTGTACAGTATAGGGGCAATCTGACCAATATCAAGCTGAGGATCACTTGAAGCCTGCATTAACTCATTGATACAGTACCCTACCTGCAATTTTACTTAGAAACTTATGATCAGATGGGTGGCCCAATGAGTCAAAGATCCACTCATTTGGTGTCCAGATATGCAGACCCTTTTATACAGATATAACTTAAATCAGGTTGTGTTAGCAGTGTGAAGAAAGACAAAGAGAAATACTGTTGTCAAAGGCAACTACATTAAGGATAACTTTAAACCTATTAAAATGTTTAATTAAGGTATGTTTAAAAACTGTTAAGAACTTCCTTCATTATGCAAATAAATATTTTGGGGTGGAGTTTAATTAGCAATTGGTGAAAAGTCAATATCAATATTCACATTCTCTTTAATACAATATTGTAATGAGTTATATTTACAATTATACTGAGTTATATCTATTTATACTGTGCACGTTGCTGTATTTTTTTTAAACAAATGTTACATTTTAATCACAAGGTCTTGGGTTGCCCCCTGTGCTTCTTGTCCATTTGAATAGGTAACCCCTAGCATCAAACTTTTCATCCTTAAAATAATGTGGTGACTGTTGCAGTTTTGGCTGAATAATGAAGAAACCAAAGAGAGGGTTATTAATACACTTACAGTCATTGAGGCTTGCCAGTATGAAAACAAAATAAAATTTATGTGGCACCAACTACAAGTAGCAGCAACAGGTTTGCATATGTGACGTTAGCCACTTTATACAGTATGGCAAGGAGACTTTCTGGACTCCTTTATGTAAGTTTCCACCTTTGTTCTTGTCAAAAAGTTTGTATACGTGTCTCCTTTTCTGTATTATAAAATAATACTTATGTAGGCAGAAGCAGGAACACTACTCTGATCCAGCCATACAATGGGCTGCAAAATTCTATTTTTTAAAATAGTACTTGAACTCAGCATGTCTTTCCTAAATTGTCAATCAATGTATCCCTTACAAATAAAATGTTGCTTACTGAACGTTTTTTGTTTATAGCAAAATGACTCTATTATGGTTTTAACAACATTTCAGATTCAACCGTGCATTCAGTTTTTGGAGTAAGCAAATCCTTTAATGGCCTCCATTTGTTCTGAGATTTAAGCCTGCATCTGATGAAGCCATAGCTTGCTGCAAGCAGCGCTACACTATGGCCGATATCTTCTGTTGCCTCATACAGTATATACTATCTCGAAAACAACCAGAAAACACATGGGGACACTAAGCTGCTGCATAAACTGCTCATCTAGAAACAGATCAACTGTAAGACCAGAAATCAATAACAGTAAGGAAACGTGTCAGCTACTGAATTGCTGAGAACTGTTTATTGAAAGTCAATGCAACTGTCAGCTCTTGGACACTGTGAAGTCAATTAATCTGACGTTACATTTATTGCTTGTGTAATAAGATCTGTGAGCGAAACCCTATAAAAGGATGTAAAACAGGTTTAAAAGAAGCTGCTGTTTACAGGAAAAGATGAAAATGCCTTGATTCTAATGGGATGCATTGTAAAATATCTCTCTTTAAAAATTGAATTAAAAAATATTAATCCAGTAAACTGATTTTACAGCTAAACACAGTCATATATGTCTGATCTGTTTAACTTCTACAGGGATTGAATGAAAATAGTCAAAGCAAATTTAAAGTGAAAGTGACCATCTCATTCCAAATCCATTTCTCACATTTACAAATCAAATTTAAAATCAGCAATGGTCAGTACAGTATACATTGTGGAAAAGGTGCATACTCTTAACACATAACAGGTTTCATTCCCTCCTGGGAACTACATCAAACACAATAGCGGTTAAAAGGATTCTGTCACAGCTTTTTTGGTTTCATTTTTATATTATTTGAATTACACTGTTTACACTGCAAAAAAGTCACTCTACCAAATAAAATCTCATTCCTGGACCAGCAAGTATTTTTCTCTTTTTTTTTTTTTTTTATAAAATTGGTGTGTAGGCAGCCATCTCAGGTCATTTTGCCTGGTCATGTGCTTTCAGAAAGAGCCCTAGGGATGGGCGAATTTGCCCCATTTTGTCAAAAATTTGCAGACGCCCGATGCCCACTAAAGTCTATGTGCGTCAAAAACTTTTGATGCGTGGCAACATTTTTTTGACGTGCGTCTTTTTTTTTTTGACGCACTATGCCATACAAGTCTATGGGCATCATTTCTGCAGCAAAACAAGGCAAAAAATTTGCCCATTCCTAAGAGCCAGCACTTTTCAATGGAACTGCTTTCTGGCAGGCTGTTGTTTTTTTGTCCTACTCAATGTAACTGAATGTGTTGCAGTGGGACCTGGATTTTACTATTGAGTGTTGTTCTTATAACTACCAGGCAGCTGTTGTGTCATGTTGTGTCTTGTGTCAGGGAGCTGCTCTCTGGTTACTTTCCATTGTTCTATTATTAGGCTGCTGGGGGGGCAGCTAGGGGGTGATATCACTCCAACTTGCAGTACAGCAGTAAAGAGTGACTGAAGATTAGCAGAGCATAAGTCGCATGACTGGGGGCAGCTGGGAAACTGACAGTATGCCTAGCCCCATGTCAGATTCCAAAATGGATTTCAGTGCAGAATTCTGCTGGAGCAGCACTATTAACCCATACTGTCCCATGACAGTATCCCTTTAAGGGTCTTAACTACTGAAGTACATTGTGGAAAAGGTGCATACTTTTAATACCTTACACATTTTATTCCCTCCTGGGAACTTAATCAAACACAATGGGTGTTAAGGGTCTGAACTTCTTGCTTCTTTTAAATTTGATAAATAAATGTGTTTGTTTTTTGGTCTGAAATAGTTGCTTTGACTTTAAATTTGCTTTGAATACTGGGATAGAGGCAAAGGAATCCCCTGAGACCAATGTCCAACAAACTGCACTGCCATTAACCATTATATGAATAGGCTATCAGTGAGGTGAGCCATCTAATTTTGTGACACATTTCATAATCCTTGTATGAAAATATACATACTTATAGTGACAGAAGAAAGGAAAACCTAGCAACTGCACACTGTAACACTGTAACACACTAGAACGGGTAATGTCAGAAAAACATTATAAGTATTTATGGAGACTCAGGATTGAAACCAATGCAATACAACTAACTACAGGTTAAAGTTATTAGCTGACTACAGTGCAATCAATCCATGTAAAAAAATTTAGAGCGGAAAAGGTGCCAGGAGCTGGCTCTCTATTGCTAGGGATGTCGCGGACTGTTCGCCCGCGAACTAGTTCGCGCGAACATCGGGTGTTCGCGTCCGCCGAATGTTCGCGAACGTCGCGCGACGTTCGCCAATTTGGGTTCGCCTTAGCTGGCGCTTATTTTTGCCCTCTCACCCCAGACCAGCAGATACATGGCAGCCAATCAGGAAGCTCTCCCTCCTGGACCACCCCCACACCCCCTGGACCACTCCCCTTCCATATATAAACTGAAGCCCTGCAGCGTTTTTTCATTCTGCCTGTGTGTGCTTGGAAGAGCTAGTGTAGGGAGAGAGCTGTTAGTGATTTGAGGGACAGTTGATAGTAACTTTGCTGGCTAGTAATCTACTTGATACTGCTCTGTATTGGAGGGACATAACTCTGCAGGGATTTGAGGGACATTTTAGGTTAGGTAGCTTTGCTGGCTAGTAATCTACCTTCTACTGCAGTGCTCTGTATGTAGCTGCTGTGGGCACTGCTGCTGATCTCTCATCTGCTGACTGCTGCCTGTAACCCAATAGTCCTTGTAAGGACTGCTTTTATTTTCTTTTTTCTTTTTTTACTTTGCTACTATAAGAGCCCAGTGCTATTAGTCTAGCTGTGTTGGGGAGTGGGACTGGTGTGCTGCTCCTAGTAGTTCAGCACCAACCAGAGTAATTTTTTTTTTATATATATATATATTTTTTTATTTTACTTATCTCACTGTTCTTTAACGTGTCCAGTGCTGTTTGCTGTTCTTCATAGTAGTGCACCAATAGTAGTGCACTTGCAGGCATTATTTGCCCAGTGTGTTCTTCAAACAACTGCCAGCTAGCTGTGTGAGCTTGTTCACATTCTGTCTAAATAATAACAATAATAATTCCGTGTCCGTAAACATCACCTGAGTGATGTTTTTACAGCAGCAATAATATATTCCGTATCCACTACTGTATACATTGCCCTTGCAGGCATTATTTGCCCAGTCTTTAACCAAGTGCCACCTAGCTGTGTGAGCTTTTTCACATTCCGTGTCCAGAAACATCACCTGAGTGACGTAGTGTGATTTCTGCCCTTTACAGCACAAAACGCAGCGCTGTGTCAACAATGTATTTTTCAGAAACATTTTTGCCCTTGATCCCCCTCTGGCATGCCACTGTCCAGGTCGTTGCACCCTTTAAACAACTTTAAAATCATTTTTCTGGCCAGAAATGTCTTTTCTAGCTTTTAAAATTCGCCTTCCCATTGAAGTCTATGGCGTTCGCGACGTTCGCGAACCGTTCGCATTTTTGTCCGGAAGTTCGCGAACATGTTCGCGAACATTTTTTCCAACGTTCGCTACATCCCTATCTATTGCCAAGGATTCGTACAAATATGGGTTGTTATCGGTGAAGCAGTATCCTTAATCATATAAATATATATGCAGTTTAGTGGAGTCCAGGCAATCCTTACTGGATTACTGTTATGTATACCAGTTCATTATTTATGTGACTCTATTTTGATGGTATAAGTTAATTTATCATTGGCTGCCAATGTCTGCCATTCCTAACATTCATACACACACTGTATGATTTACTAAACAGCTACTTTTTCAGGTAGGGATTTTTGTCTGCCAAAAAAAACACAAAAAAGTTGTGAAATGACAAGATGGCGACAATTCCAAATCTAAAAACGTAGAAGTCAATGGCAGATGTCCCTTTTACAACTGGAAGATCTTTCTTTGCTTTGTGGTTTTTGAGGTTTTCAAGCTTAATAGTTTGGACTTTTAAAGGCCATCCCGCTTTAAAAAAAGAAAAGTTGCCAATGTTTTTGACAACTTTAATGCATTTCCGGCATACAGGATTTGATATCACTGACGTAAGATTGAGGAAGTCTTATCAGTTCACCTGGTCTGAGGTGGCGAAGAGAACTCTGGTGAAAGAGGTAACGTTCTGTAAAATTCGCACTTTACTGAATTTGCATTTGAATAAAGACTACTCTGCTCTCCAGAGTGCGCACAAATGCTAGCGACGGTCACGTTTACTAGCAAATTGTCCTCTACCTCGTAAGTGAATTGGCAATGTCCCTGTGGATGGGATTTCTGGTGAATTGACACTAGCGTTGGCCACTTCGCCCTTTAGTGAATCTGCCCCATTGTGTTGTCCCTAATTATTTAAAAAATAAGGTGGTGAAATGTGCCTCAAGTAATCTCTAGGCCTGTGAACTAACCTACCCTTTCCCCAGTTCCCTCATCCACCTCCCCTCCCACCCATAGATTTATTATTGTCTAGTATTGTGAATTGCAAAAATCTATGTAAAGTCTGTTTTTAATATATTTTATATATAATAGAAATAGAATATAATTTAATACAAAACTATTTGTGTACAGCCTTCCCTGAGTGAAAACAAAATAACTAACAGACACCCTTGCTCTCTGAAAATAATTATGTGAAATTAAAAAAATGAAACTCTGAATTAAATCCCACCATCTACTATAGTTTAAACTTTAATCTCGCTCTCTGTCTTTGAAAATGGAAGATTGTAAAACTATAAAACTGTCCCACTCTGGTTCAACTTTAATTACAGGTGCCTGAATATTTATCAAGTAGAATCCAGATTAATGTGTTGTTGGCTCATTTGCGGTTATCTAACACACACACACATACATATATATATGTGTAAATGTTGCCTTCCTGATAATACATGAAATGTCTTGCCTGGACATGATGCCACACCATACAGTATGTTTGCCAACAAATGAAAAAAACGTGTGCTTCACCCAAGTCTTAATCCAAAGAGGAACATGGGGGGAAATTTACTAAAGGGCGAAATGGCCGTCGTTAGCGAAAATGCCCCAAAATGACAGTTTGCTGGAGTAGAGGACAATATGCTAGCAAAAGAGCTCATCGCTAACAAATTTTTACGCCCAAAGTCTGATTCATCAGGTTTTACCTGGCAAACTGATAAGAGGAAGCAACATCCTCCTCAATCTTATGCCAGTGACATCATATCCTGTTTGCCAAAAATTCATAAAAAAAAAGACTAAATGCTGGCATTTTTTTATATTTTAAAGTTGCTTTTTGTTTAAAAGTTGTAACTGTTAAATATATATTTTTTTAACCATTTGAAGGTCATGCCACATTTGTTTTTAGAGTGAGCTCATGTCTAGGGCAATAGAGGATCTCTTTTGTCTTTATTTGGCTTCCTTGGACATTTTGAATAAGTGGCCACTTCAAGCAATTTCACTAACATCTCTAATAAAGACGCATTTATGACCTATATGTACCCGCTTTATTTAAATTGACCTAAGCGTAAGTGTGTTAAATTTTTTCACTATGAAGAAAGTAACGTTACCAAAAGTTCACTTAGAAATGCTCTTGCTGATGAATTTTCATCTGCTGAGACTTAACTTCGCATTTTGACGAATGAGCGTATGTGCTGCAAATTAACGGCTGACGAAGTTGCGCAAAGTGTGGTGGAGCTTTTGGAGGCGAAAATTTACTCTTTAGTAAATTTTCCCCATGGTGTTTTGGTACAAGCATACATTTCTCTTTAAGGGATTCTGTAATTTTTATGGTTTAGTTTTTATTTCTAAATTACATTGTTTACACTGCAAATAATTCACTCTACTATATAACATTTTATTCCTAAACCAACAAGTTTATTTTAGTTGTAATATTGGTGTAAGCAGCCATCTCGGATCATTTTGCCTGATTCTGTGCTTTCAGAAAAAGCCAGCACTTCATGATGGAACTGCTTTCAGTTAAGATAGTGTTTCTCCAACTCAATGTAACTGAAGGAGTCGCAGTGAGACTTGGATTTTTACTATTGAGTGCTATTCTCATATGTACCAGGTTGCTGTTATCTTGTGTCAGGGCACTGCTATCTTATAACATTCCCATTATTCTGCTGATGGGCAGCTGGAGGGAAAGGGAGGAGGGTGATATCACTCCAACTTGCAGTACAGCAGTAAAGAGTGACTGAGGTTTATCAGAGCACCAGTCATATGACTGGGAAACTGACATCAAGTGTCAAAAAAAAGTTTGTTCTTTTTACAAACAAATTTCAATGCAGAATTCTGCTGGAGCAGCACTATTAACTGATGCATTTTGAAAAAAAAAACAAACAGTTTTTCCTGTGACAGAATCCCTTTAACTAGGTAACTTTTTACTGGGCACAAGCCAGCTGATCTGTGTTTTAAAGTGCATTGAAATACTGCTGTGCAATTGGTTATTATACATGGACATATCCAGAGACCAAATATATATTTTACATACAGTTGGTATCTACGTACTGTATTTGTAAAAAGTTCCTCAAATATTTATTATGGTCTAACTATGTATATGTGTAATGACAGCAGGAAAAATACAGAGGTGGCATATTACTTAATGATTTCTGTTGCCAGTAATGTAAGCTGTAAAGAACTGTCCATTTCTTTTTCTTAACATGTGCTATGGGCCTTGGAACTGCAATATACCTAGGCGAGCACAGTCATCTCCCATGCATGTTTTGTACACACCATAATTTAAACATTATTTGATTATTAAGTGTTTCTATGCTAGTATTTTTTTTACCCTGACAAAGAGCAGTCTTCAGAGCCAAAGGCTATAATCTAAAGCTGGGAATAAACAGCATGTTCTAGTTATAAAAGCTATGTTTAATATTCTTTTTACTGTTAAATGGAGATGGCAATATAGGTGTAGCAAAGGTCACCCCTACTATTTAATTGGCTCCCAGAAGCATTAATTCACTCTTACAAGGTGTTATATAAAGATAGGGATTACCACCAGCTTTATCTTAATGCCTTGCAATGGTTCCATCAACTAAAATTTACAACTGAACCCTTTGTGCATAACTTCTAACATCATATCTATTTATTTGCAGCCTGAAACCCACCAAGTAGCAATTATTGTCATTTTAACATACTGTAGTGTTGACTGTAAAGAGCATTGTTTCACAGACATCATTTAGGAGCTTACAATCATACAAGTCACTTAAAGGGCACCTGTTACTATAAAATAGTTTCACCCACCAAAGGTGTGGGCTAATAGATCCCTCACTCTGGTTGCAGTTTTCTTTTAAATTGCCGATAGGATAGGATACCCACACTGGCAGAGAGCTCCTAGTAAAAGCAGCCATGTTGTGCAGAGTGCATGCGCATAATGAGTCCTGACATAGGTGCTTCATAATCTGACGTCACATGCATCTGCATAATGAGTGTGTTGTGTCACTAGCTCATTATGCCCACGAGTGTGCCTCAACATGGTCAATCGCACAGGACTTTAAAAAAAATTACTTTTTCCTCCAACCAGAGTGCTGGCTCTATTAACCTGTAATTTTGGACGGGCAAAATTAAATTTGCTTTAATTTTTCTAACTGCCCTTCTCTGATTGGCTGCAAAAATATTGTGTATTGGGCCATATTTTGTTCATTTAAAAGCCTATAAATAGAGTGCCTAAGCAGCAGGGAGATTTTGTGATATACAAATGTAAAAAGTTTTTTACATTTTCACTTATTAATTAAACCAAGTAGGAAAATAAGGGCTGGGACACACTGGGCGATTTGGGGAGATTTAGTCGCCTGGCGACTAATCGCCGCGACTTTCCACGACCAATCTTCCCCGAATGCTTCCCCTCTCTCTGCGCCTGGCTAAAATGAAAAATCGCCTGCGCTAATCACACGCGGCGATTCGTTTTCCGAAGTCGCCCGAAGTTTCCTCGTGAGGCAACTTCGGGCGACTTCGGAAAACGAATCGCTGCGTGTGATTAGCGCAGGCGATTTTTCATTTTAGCCAGGCGCAGAGAGAGGGGAAGCATTCGGGGAGAAAAGTCGCTGCGATTAGTCGCCAGGCGACTAAATCTCCCCAAATCGCCCAGTGTGTCCCTACCCTCATACACGAATAAGCTAAATATGCCATTTCCACCGTTGTTAAAAAATAAACAAATTGCAAAAAAAAAAAGTTAGAAAATGTTTGTATATTTTAAACCAGCTTTACTCCATTTATATTTTCACCATATTTATCATTTTCATACAATCTGATACTGAAATCTAAAATTGGGAAAGTGTTCATTTGAGACAGCATAGACCCATTAATGGGTAAAATTAAATTTAACCTTCTGGTGGTCTGTTAACATGTTTTTAAAAGGTCAATTAACACAATGTGCAGCAAATTAACACTGTTAATGTTCAACTTTTGCCAGCAGAGTTTAATGACTCTAATTAGAACACTGTATGGCTAAATCTAAAGCATTTGATTTTCCAAAGCCTGTTCTTCGTAGTAAAGCTGTACACTGATTATTGGGCGAATAAGCTGAGCAACAAGCCTTCCCTGTAATGACAACAGAGTAACTGTTCTTTCTGTATTTTCTGCATAAATGATGTTTATGTAACTGCCACTTTTGTCTTTCCCAGAACTTACATCTAAGCACAAATTGTAGTATAGAGTGACAAGGAGAACATTAAGTGTTGCAGTAGTTCCCAAAGCTGGCATTTCATCATCATTATCATCATCATCATTTATTTATATAGCACTGTCAAGATACGCAGGCATTTAAAAACCTTCTATGTATTTAAAAGTGTTCATGTAACTCTAATTCTTTCATTACATACACAGTTTCATGGCAACAGGATCTAGAAAGTTTAAGCATAAAATCTTACACTAACAAGAACACTTGTGACCACTTGTGCTGATTAGAAATTAAACTGTAAGAAGATGTTGTTTTCATATACAGAGAAAATAATTTACCTTAGATATTTACTGTACAATTTGTTCCCAGTATGAATAATTGTATGCTACTGCTGGCAATATAATTTGCATGTAGAAATACAGTAGTTCTGTTCAGTCATGGCATTAGAAAAAGTTAAAAGTTGTTATTAATGTTGAAATTGTGATGTATTTGTGATGTACATCTATCTGCAGACCAACTAATAAGACAACAAATCCTTAATAATAAAGAGAATGTAAACAGCACAGTGGTTAACATTCCTACCTTGTGGCACTTGGGTCTTAGGTTAAAAGATCTACAACACTGTCTGTATGGGACCTGTTAACCAGAATGCTCGATACCAGGAGTTTTCCAGATAATGGATCTTTCCATTATTTAGATCTTCATACCTTGTCTACTTGAAAATCATCTAAACATCAAGGGGCAAATTCATCAAGGGTCGAATATCGACTGGGAATGAAAATCCTTCGACTTCGAATATCGAAGTCGAAGGATTTTGTGCAAATACTTCGATCGAACGATCGAAGGATTTTAATCCAACGATCGAAGGATTATCCTTCGACCAAAAAAACTTAGCCAAGCCTATGGGGACCTTCCCCATAGGCTAACATTGACTTCGGTAGCTTTTAGGTGGCGAACTAGGGGGGTCCAAGTTTTTTCTTAAAGAGACAGTACTTTGACTATCGAATGGTCAAATAGTCGAACGATTTTTAGTTTGAATCCTTCGATTTGAAGTCGAAGTCGTAGTCGAAGGTCGAAGTAGCCCATTCGATGGTCGAAGTAGCCAAAAAAACACTTCGAAATTCAAAGTATTTTTTCTTCTATTCCTTCACTCAAAGTTAAGGAATTGGCCCCCAAATAAATTCAATAGGCTGGATTTGCTTCCAATAGAGATTGATTATATATTAGCTTGGGTCAAGTACAAGTACTATTTTATTATTACAGAGAAAAAGGAAAAATATAATAAAAACTTGAATTATTTGAATAAAATGGAGTCTATGTGACCCATAATTTGGTGCTTTCTAGATAACAGGTTTCCCAGTGTCAATCCAAATATATGGATTGATTAAATTGACCCTAGTTAGGGGTAAGGACATTACATTGCATACTTCACTGGAAAAGTCGGTGAATAGCTGCATAATAGGTCAGTGCTATGTAAATAAAGAATAACAATAAGCTACTCTGACTTCCACCATCAGAAAATTATCTAAGAAATGCAGGTGTGATTACTTATGGTTTTAACCCCCAAAACGTACCAGAAATGGAGTCCAGCAGATGCAGGAGACACACATTATAGCCAAAAGTTGGATAATCATCTCTATGTGATGAGATCTTCCTTGTCTGTATTGGTGATTCCTTATTTTAGATCTAAGAAGAGTTATACCAGTAATTGCATTGCACATGAAAGAGATGGCGAGGGACAATATCCCCAAGAAGGAGAAAAGCAGCAGATTGAACTGATCTCTCCACTCTTCAATATATTCCGTTTTTATGAAGCACCAAGTTCTGGTTGCCTGAATGTGGTATCCTCGTGCAGTGAGGATAGGCATCAAAGCAACTAAAATGGCAAAGAGCCAAACCAAAGACAAGATAATCTTTACATGTTTTGATGTCATTTTTGTAGAGTGAAATATTGGCTGAGTGACTCCTATGCACCGTTCCACTGCCATCACACTTCCAAGTAAAAGTGGGCAGAGGCCAAAAAATACCATACACATGCCAAACACGCTGCAGACAATGTTTGATTGATCAAATCGCAGCCAATCCCTTTTGGATGCATAAACAAAAACAGCAATGGTTCCATTAATGAGATGGCCAAACAGATCAGTGATCACCAACCCACTGGCAAACAGTAGAAATGATGCCTTTGATTTCTTTCTGAATCTCTGATAGGCCTTTAAGAGGATTGCTATTGCGAGGCTGTTGGATATTATACCCACTGTCATAAATATGATAGAAAAAAATACTGATATTTTCTGGTCCATAAAGTTGGTTGAGTTGGATGAATTGCCATTTTCAACATGTGCCGTCAGTCCTGAGCTGTTGTTCATTCTCAAAAGGAAGGGGAGGTTTAAAGCATTTTCAAAGTCTTGCAAATAAGTAACATCTGTAAATGGATTACAAAAAGGCAAATTAAATAAGATATGTACATGGAGACAAAGACATTCATTAAGACAGCATATCAAACATATTCACAGTATAAGGGAAACAATTTTCCTTAGTCAGTCCAAAATTGGGTAATGATACCATGAGGCGCAGATTATTCTGCTGCAAAGTGCCTTTATTCCTCAACACAACATGTTTCGAGCTTGTCAGCTCTTTATCAAGTTCTCATTGGCCGACTAGGCTGTAAATCCTCCCAGCAGTTGTTAGTTGACCAATTGAAATGAAGGTGGGAGGGAGTTAAAGTATTTATAGTTTGTTTAACTGTGGTGTTATTTACACTTGATAAAGAGCTGACAAGCTGGAAACATGTCATGTTGATGAATAAAGGCACTTTGCAGCAGAATTATCTGCGCCTCATGGTATCATTACCCAATTTTGGACTGACTAATTGAATGCTCCAGACGCAAGGGTTTCTGATACTAGTACAAAAAATTATGGGTAAATATACCAGTTCTATTTGACTGTACTACAATTTTCCTTATCAGGGCTTGCACACAAAACTCACAGACAAGGTGGTATTTAAAAATTTATTATATTTGCACAGTAAAGTACAGCATTAGATCACTTAAGGATTTTATATCATACATAGCAATTCAGTCAGCATAGCATAGAGGTGTAAATACATAAAACCTTACTGCATTCAATAGAAACCTTGCTAAAGGAAGCTGATATACTGGCCACCGAATGATAAATGGGGTAAATTCTCATTCTGTGGCCAGTATAACTGCTTCCTTTAGCAAGGTTTCCATTGAATGCACTAAGGTAACATACATTTACATATATGCTGACTGAATTGCTAAGTATGATATAAATTGTTAAATGGATTTTAGTATGTGATCTAATGTTGTAATTTACTGTTCAAATATAATTCATTTTTAAATACATTTTTATTGCACCGCTACCTAAATTTAAGGGGGGGTTATTTATAAGTTCGAATTTATCTCAATATTTTCTGGAAAAAAAAACTCAGTCGAAATCAGCATGGGTTTTGTTTTGCTTTATGTATTTCCTTTCCTGAAAATTTTGTTTGCGTGAAAAAATCCCAAACAAATTGTGAAAATGACGGATTTTACGAATCTTTCAAAATTTACAGATTTTTTCAGATTTTTGCACGAAAACACCGAAAACTTTGGATTATTGCAAGAAAGCCAGAGCAGATCAAAAAATCTTTGGGACTTCTCCCACTGACTTATATGCAACCTCTGCAGGTCTAAGAAGCCCGATTTTCGGATTCAGACTTTTTCCATCCTTGGGGTTTAATAAATTCCAAAAACTGGGGTTTTTTTCACCAAAAAAAAATTGGATTTTACACAAAAAAAAGCACACATTTTTCGGGGTTTTAGCATTTGGAGTTTATTAAATAACCCCCTAAGTGTTCTTTAAGTGAAATATTGGTGTGCCCTTCATTGATTTATATTTGTGTATATTCACAGTAAGGGACCAATTTTTCAAAGGCCAAGGATATATGTCAAATCAACTGTCTGAAGTGCATGCTGTTTCCAAGGATTCCATGCTGCTAATCAGAACTGAGCACTACCACTCCATACGGCAGAAAGCAGTCAAACACATTGTAAGGAGCTGACATAGGTATCAGCTTTTATAAATATAACAATTTGTTAAAAACTTTCCCAGCTGTCAGGAAAATATTCCTGATAATTGGGAAAGTTTTGATTAATCTGAAAATAGTATTGTCTGTGTCTGGGTGATGATGCTGTAGCCTCAAATCCTTACGTCCCTCACGTAAGTGATGTTCTATATGTAGCTCTTTAGACACTTCTCAATCTTCTCTACCTTTAACTTGTTGTAGGATTTCACAAGATTCCCATCTTTCCAAGAATAATATACCACTTAGAAAGCTATTTGTGACAAAACATTTTTATAACACTGAACAAATTATAAGAGCAAAATGTATTCTTATTAAAGGGTGTTTGACAATTGCAAATATTATAGACAGTACTGAGGGGCCCATTTATGATGTGCCAAAATTTTCCATCAACACAAAACTCATTCGGGCAAACTAAAGAAGATTGCCGAGCTTTTTTCGGCAAGAAAATTTGTAAACTCCCATGTGGTTTCCTTTATGATTGCACAAAAGCTTAAGTGACCCTAATGGGACCCTAAGTGAAGTCATATGTGGACAAGACTTATTGAAACTTATGAATTAAAAAGAAACGGAAGTACCCCCTGTTGTACAACATAAGGATATAAGAAGACACCTTAGAGTTCTAAAACCTGTATAAATTCACTCTGCTTGCATCCATGTGCTTGTAAATGGTAACTCTCTGTGGCTTCTAATATCCTTATAGTTTATGACAGGGGGTACATTTTTTACTATCCTAGTCTAGCAAGGAAAGCTAGCTGCCCTATTGTAACACAGTATATTTCGACCTCACCTGTAAAAACTGCTCTAAGGATTAAAGATTACTGACAAATATACTAAATTATAAATGTAATGAGATGGATTTTTCTTCTGATAAACTGATAAAATGATATTGTAATTATATTACAATATATGATAATGAACACTTTTATAAAACATTAACAAAAAAACTGTATATTGACAAATTGAGTCAGAATAAGGGAAATCTGATTTGCTTCCCATATCAGTATAACGTGACATCATGTAAAACATCACACTGTGCAACAGGCACCACAAATCCATGGAATGAAAATGACTAACTGAAAATACTCAATTTGTCAAATAGCCAGTATTTCAAATTAAGAATATTAAATAACACTGTATTTTCCTGACATTTGTACAATTAAGAAGATAGACACTTAAACCTCACCATTATATAAGATGGTTCCAGCACTATTTTAAGCCAAGTTCGCATTATATATTTTTTTCTCATCATGAATATTTTTAAGACTCCTTTACAGCACAATCATTTCTTTTAACAACCTTTTAGCTGCTGACTAGGCATGACCTGAGCATTAGCAGTTCAGTGTAAGAGGTAACAATATTGGATGCATTAAAAAGGTTCTTCCGTAATGGGATACTTGCCATAAATGGAAGTGGTCAGTAAATAATCGATCTTCTTTCTTTGGTGGTCACAATCGTTTAAATATTTCCTACAGAAATGATTTTAGTTTGCTAATGTTACAATAGCATGTGTCTTTTATAGTTATCCACTCTGTGCCATAATGCAGCATTTATGTTGCTTCCAGACCAAGTGTAATATTCTTATAAACCCATCCCGGAAAGAATGAGTAAGCCATGCTTACTGTCTCTTATCTCTCTTTCTTCCCTATATGTCTATCTAGCAGGATATGAAAACATTAGTTTAACTAGCGTACTAAGTTTAGCTTCCTCAAGGCTCATTGCTGAAGACTGTACAAAGCAAACTGAACGTAATGCCTCTCTCCCAAAAGTTCCTGAATTACTAAAACTTTTGCTTAACTTAATTATACTTAGGATTATTTTATTGTTAGTATATATGCATATGCATCCATATATATATGTATGCATGTGCATGTGTTTATTTGTGTTTATTACAGGAATAGGATCTATTATCCAGAATGCTTGGCACCTGGGGTTTTCCAGGGATCTTTCTGTAATTTCGATCTCAATACATTAAGTCTAATAAAAAACATTTCCAAAAAGGAAAATACATGCAGATTATTTTCTTACAATGGAGCCTATGGGAGATGGACTTCCCATAATTCAGAGCTTTATGGATAACGGATTTCCAGATAAGGGATCCTATACCTGTACATGTGTACTATATGTTTGTTAATACTGCATATCCATATTTGCTTGGAAGCCATTGAATTTCTCATCTCACTAGGAAGGACCAAAAAGAAGCAAAAACTTTGGTTCTTTTAAATGTCACTAGGTATGTGTGTTTGTATTTATGTATATGGGAACATTTGCAAGAGACTAACAAAAAAACATAGATAGACTTATAGATAGTTTTAGGGATGGATAGATAGATAGATAGATAGATAGATAGATAGATAGATAGATAGATAGATAGATAGATGATACAGATTTCTATAAAATATTTACAGGCTGTACAAAAATAAATGTTGTTAGTATTAGAAAGCATTTACCATGCTGAGGCTGTTGTCCCAGGCACAATTAGCAGTCAGTGATTTTCCCATCATATTCTTGCATCTTCATTCTGTAAGACAGCAGCGTGAATGTACTTTAGCCTGAATGTTTCCAATAGGGTGGGGAAAACCCAGCAGAACACAAAAGACGTTCTCAGAATCCTGATACGCTTTTCACATTTTCCTTGTAAAAACTTGTTATTTTGAGTTAGACTTTTTGTAGGCTCATCTCATGTATAAACAGGCAGTTAGGCAGAGCTGAATTCACTTGCAACAGACTGTATCTCACTCTGAACAGAACATCTATGTAGTGTTCCACAGGCTGCCCAGATTGCCCAACTCCTCCCACAGCTGTTAACCATTTGGAGGCTAGGAAAATACAGACACCCCATCCGTGCACCGAAGTGACACAGATGCAACAGAGAAATGGTGCTATTAATAAACATTATTTATTTTAGAAAGTGCTAGACACAGCAGTATCAGTTTGAAAAAAATAGAAATTAGTTTTGTAGTATTTAGCTCACCTACTGGCTATAACATTATTAGCTGTGTATTTAAAATATAACATTCTTTAGAGCATTCATAACTGTTGTCCTTCAATCTGAAACTGGAGAGCTGGAAAAGGATAGTGCTATCCTGTACTTTTGCACCGCTATAGTTTGCTAATTTTTTTCATTGCTGTTAATGGAATCTATAAATCTCTGACTAAGTTTGCTTATTTGCGTCCTTTAATTTTGGAAGCAGAAAATCAAATGTATACGTGAACGGACCAGCCAGGTTGCTGGAAAATACACGCACACAAAGTCAATGAAGCAGCTAAAAATGAAATGAAAGAACCAACCCAAGGCATGGCACACTGGAACAGAACAGAACAAAATAACTATTTGAAAATACACAATCAATGTAATGGTATCTGTGTAGTGTACGAATGCTGAATGTGAAATGGTTCCTTTTTGTTTGTCTAGAACAAGGCAGGTGAGAACTTTGTACTCCTATCACAGATACGTTCTTATTATCCTTCATCTCTGAAGCTCTCTCTAAAGCTACTGTACAACAGGTAGACAAAGAGTTCACACGTATATTCCCAGCTCTCTTTGGACATCACTCATAGCTTTTTCTTCAGTCAACATTTTTTTGAACCTTTCTAAAGACACAATGTGAAACTGATGAGCAATTCTTTATCTGTTCTACCATGTGTTGATTAGAAGACTGTAATGAAAATGTACTGTAACTAAAATACACCTTAACATGCATGCTTTACTTTGTGGGCAATAAATACATTTTTTTTTTCAAGTTTACAACTTTTTAAAATGCTTCCATGTATATATGGTGCATAAATAACAGTTATACTACGTTATACTGTAGTCCAAGTAGGTGCACAGAGGACGATTAGGGAATACCTGAGTGCTCAGAATTACAGGAAACAAACAGAGCATACAGTATATAAGCTACTTTGGACATTAGCTTAACTAAAGCCATAGAGAATGTGAAGAGAACACCAAATAGAAATAAAACCGAAGACAGGCAACGTTTGGTTTTTGTTGGACAATACCATTCGCAAAGTGATAACTTTCGACACATTCTATGCAAGCATTGGCATTTATTAAAGGATGCTTATCCCACAATTTCAGAATTTAAACAAAAGCCTATGATGTCGTTCAGAAAGGGATGTAATATAGGCAAAAAAGTCACACAGGCAGAAATAGCACCTTCACCTAGACAATACACCTTCATGGGGCCCCCAAAGGAAGGCATGTTTCGATGCAGGGGATGTGCACAATGTCGCTTTGTTCTAACTGGAGCAACTTTTACCAATCCAACAACGAATAGGGAGTTTAAAATTTGAGGTCATTACAGCTGTGATACGAGTTATGTAGCGTATATGTTAATATGCCCTTGTAATCTTGTATATGTGGTTGAAACCACTCAAAAAGTGAGGGACAGATTTTCACAACATAGATGCATGGTTAATACTTGTAATAGTGTTTTATCAGTCTCTAAACATTGCATAGAAAAGGGACACACAGCGGAGGATTTAAAATTTAGGGTAATCGAGCATGTTCCCCAGCCTCGAAGGGGAGGTGATAGGGTTCTCCTATTGAAAAAGACAGAAGTCCAATGGATACATAGGTTGAAAACCCTGAGCCCATTAGGTCTCAACAAGGATTTTGATCTCCATCTATTTATCAATTAGTTTCACCCCTTTGAGATGTTTATAATATTTGTCTATTGATGTAGGAATTAGCTTTATTCCTTCAAAAATATCCATAATTATGCCATTATAATCAATGTATGCTTTTGCCATTCTTCCATTTATTGTGTATTGAAAGAACTATGTTATATAAATTGAGCCCATTTCTAAAATGGTGGCCACTGTTGAAACGTCCATGGGGAGGAAAATTACGCCAATGTGATGGAGCGGCGGTTTTGCGCCGCGCCATCACGCTGACGTTGTCGCCTGCGTATTAACGCAGCATTTTTATACCGCGTCACTGCGCACAAGGGTGACGTCATCCCGACCACAAGAGACGCCACAGGGCTTAAGCGAGCTTCTGGGAATTGTAGTCTCAGCATTACATGGAGATCAGCTTGAGAAAGGAAGCAGCAAGCACCCGAAACATTGCATAGATCTCAACATGGATGAGTATATTTAAGCCTACATTGCTTACATTGGCTGTTAAACTTTTCTACAATGGTGTGCGGCCTTGTTGGACAATGTATATTTTGAGTGGAGTGACTCACCACATTTTAAGATAATGCACCCAGCACAGCTTAACCACTGCCTCTAAGCTAGTGTGCAATACATATGAAGGAATTGTTACACATATATATATATATATATATATATATATATATATATATATAAACACATACTTTTTGTGTAAGATGCTGAAGATATGTTAGCAATACTGCAGAATTGTGTTTCAGGCCATCAGAACATACAATATAGACATTTTCTTCAATAACGTAAAATAAATATGATATTTGATCTTAAACAAATATTTAAGGGGCAGATTCACTAAGGGTCGAATTTCGAAGTTAAAAATACTTCGAAATTCGACCCTCGAATTGAAATTCTTCGACTTCGAATATCGAAGTCGAAGGATTTAGCGCTAAACGTTCGATCGAACGATTCGAAGGATTTTAATCAAACGATCGAATGAATATCCTTCGATCAAAAAAAGTTTAGCAAGCCTATGGGGACCTTCCCCATAGGCTAACATTGACTTCAGTAGGTTTTATCTGCCGAAGTAGGGGGTCGAAGTTTTTTTTAAAGGGAAAGTACTTCGACTATCGAATGGTCGAATAGTCGAACGATTTTTACTTCGAATCGTTCGAATCGTTTGATTTCGATCGAATTCGAACGAATTTAACCAATTCGATGGTCGAAGTACCCAAAAAATACTTTGAAATTCGAAGTTTTTTACCTTCGAATCCTTCACTCGAAGTTAGTGAATCGGCCCCTAAGTGTTAGACATTCTTTCTCAGGTCTTAAGCAATAATTAATGAAGGGTGAATTGGCTCTAAGAACCATGTCTTCAAATTGTCTTTTACTAAAAGTAAACACATTACTTTTCTGGCCACATTGTGGCTGCAATACTGATGACATCACCAAAAAGGAAAGAAAAGCAAAATGGACAAGACTCTGTGGTGGAACGTAAATCAAGATGCAAGAAGTCTGTTTAGAAAAAGAAAAACATGTCTCTATTTTGAGTATTATAGTAATGTCTATTCTCATATCAATCCATATCAGGACATTGCATGTTATTGTTTTTGTGTGCACTGCACTTAGCCATGGACTTACAACGGTACATTTAGGGGCCTTTTTATTATGCTGTAAAAAACTAAATTTGCAGAAAAAATTGTATATAACTCTTTGGGGGAGTTTAGGGGTTGTTGCAAATGATCAAGCAAAAAATGAGGTTGGCCTGTAATATAAGATGATGCTTCAAGGCTTATTAAATTCTGATGCTAATTGTGCTGGCTTCTGTGCTGACATAGTAATCATCTGTATTAATTACTAATCAGCCTTATATTCTATGGGGCAAATTCACTAACCGGCGGAGTTGCGCCAGCGATGGCTATGCCGCACCTCGCCTGGTGAATTTTCGCCAGCGCTCCGCAAATTCACTAAAATGTGAAGCTGCGCTCGGCAAAGCGTAGCGAAGTTGCGCTAGCAAAAATTCACCAGGCAAAGCGAAGTTGCGCTAGCGAAGGGGAATTTGCATAGGGGAACTTAAAGTGTGAATGGACGTATATGTTACAGCAAATACATAAAACTACTCAAGCCCAGGGAGCCTTAATAAATGCAAATAGAGATGTTTTATTGCCCTACACATGTGCCCAGAGTATAGTTTATGTGCCATATGTTATGAAAAGTAGGGGGGAAGCAGGGTACCCAAAAAAAAAAAAAATTGTCCTTTTGCAGCCTATCACCCATGAAAATGGAAAAGATGCAAGCGTTTTTTGGGGACTTGGAAAAAATGTAACTTTTTTTTTTAAGTTATAGCTACTCTATTGCACTTCCCAAGGTCTGAGCTGGCGAAGGCAAGAGGTAACGTTCAGTTAAATCAACTTCTTAGTGAATTTGCGTAGTAACGATCTTTAATGTCCGTCTAATGTCCCTCTAAATGAAGTTCAATGTAATGTTTTAAAATACATAAAAAAACATTTGTTTTGATTTTTGTATTCCTGTAACCATGTAATTTATTTTATGTGCGTAAACTTGGTAAGTCCCTGGTAAATATATCTCTCTTTAGTTTATCCAATTTTGCTGCAGTAAATAAAAGTAAACAAAGTGGTGGGTCTTTGAGAGATTGCATGGGACAAGAAAAGTAGAATTATTTGCATTTGACTGTAAGAAAGGTAGAGGTATTCTGAGCTTGCTTAAAGTGGACCTGTCACCTACACATAAAAAGCTGTATAACAAAAGTCGTTTCAATTTAAACATGGAACCCAAATTGTTTTTTTCATTAAAGCATCAATACCTGTTATAATGGCGTTTAAATATCTTAGCTGTCAATCAAATATTACCTGCCCCACCTCTATGACAGAGGCATAGAGGTGGGGCAGTCAGTTACTTTCACTTTCCATTCAGCACTTCCTAGATGTCACTGCTCTCCCCACATTCCCCTCCCTCCTTACACTCTATAATTGGTTAGGGCAATGTGTATGGGCATTAGGTCCCCCATTCGGGCGCATACACAAGATTTTGGGGTGATACACAACTTGTCTTAACAACATAGTTCACAAAATGGCTCCTGACTGTGTGCTGTGATTGTGTCATTCCAAGACTGAAGGAAACAAAATTTAAATAATAAATGTAGTATAAGTAAGTTTTATTTTGCTCAACTAACATGATAAAAATAATTTGGAATTATTTCTTAGGGTGACAGGTCCCCTTTAAGATAAAGGCCTGCAGCAATTGACAATATAAAATACAAAGGTAAAAAGAGTATGTACAGTATGTATGCATGCAAGCATGTGTGTGCTAATGAATATTTATTTATGAGGAATGATTTGATAGCAAAAGATCACCCAGAAAGTTCTAAAATTTTGGTGAGTTAATAGTAACTCGCTTTGCAGCAGGAGGGCAGATTTTTGTGTTTTTCAAACAGTGGTGGCTTTCATTGACTGGGTATTAGTTATTGTGATGAAATGAAAACACATTTAGCATGAGTTATAATAGAGGTCTTCAGCGCACATTTCATTATGCCAAATTGCGTTGAAACATTTCTTGTCTGACAGATAATTGCAGAGGATATGATAATGGTCAATGATAATAGCTTTATTTTCCATTCTCATATAATACAGAAACGTAGATATTAATAGGATTCATAGATGTTGCCAAATACTTTTTAAGTATAAAGTACCATGTTGTAAATGGACACTGCTTTATAATAAAAAAAAAGCAGGTTTCCTCATTCTGTAATTTTCCAAGTTGTTGTGCTTATAAAGTGAGTAAGATAAAAAAATACACATCTATTGGCTAAAAGGAAGATTGCCTATACCTATCTACAGAGAAACTCATATAGACAGAGATAGATAATTGATTTTTAAAGACAAGTTTTCGAATTCTCCAAAACCCCCAAGTGATTCTATTCACCTGGCACCCCGGACCGGTGCTCCTATCAGCAGAAAACTGCTCCGGCCTGGGGTTATTCCAACAAGCACAATGGAGCGGGTGTCTTCTTTCTATTTAGTTCTACTGCGCATGCATCTTCCCCAGGAATTTGAAGACAGAAGAAGAAGATCACTTTGTGGTGCTTGCTGGAAGAACTTTGGGCCATTGCAGTTTTCTGCTGATAGGAGCACCGACCCAGAGTGTCAGGTAAGTAGATACAATCACTTGGGGGTGCCTAACTTTTGGCAACCCCAAGTAAAAACACCTTTCCTTCTCCTATAAAGGAAATGATTGTAGACAGAGATAGACAGACAGAAAGATAGATGATCACATAATCAGTCTCAACCAGGATATAATATGTAATTAAATGATTAATCTTTTAACTCATGTTTTTTTTTTCATTCACAATTGTGATGTTTGGTTCAATGGGAGCAGCTGAAACATGTTTGGAAGGCTTTAACTGTTCTGCTACTCTGGTGAATATGTGTGTGTGTGTGTGTGTATATATGTTGGGAACTGTGCTAAGAGCTATTAATGCATTATATCATATGAAACCTCTAGCTACATATATTGAATTAATATGATTAAATTCTGACAAAAGCGACTTTGTAAAATATTTTCAGGACCAAGAGAAATTGAATCATTTCATGGAGTGCATTTATGCAAATATTCCAGAATTCATAAACTACCGTATATATACTTTCCCCCAAAGGAAGCCATGTAAAGCTGGAAAGCAGAAGTATTACATTGAGTGGATGGAACTTGAAATACAAGTATTTTAATGAAAGTCATATTTGACTATCTCAATCATTTGGATATGTTATTTAGGCATGGCAGAATATTGGTTTTGACATGTTTTAATATTAAGTGCATCTTGATCCTTGATATTATACATGCAGACCCAGTGACCAAAAGTATTGTGCAAGTAGAGCTCTTTGGGATATTTGTTTAGACAGAGTCCTGAATTAAAAGAACACGGCTCAAAGCGTGTTTTAAGTATTCATTGCCATCAGGGGCTTTACATTTTAAAGGATCATTATGCTCACTATGTGATTTGGCAGAAAAGAATCTTTCCTGATCAAAGCATGCTTTTTAACCTGCACACTGCCACTCAAATACTGAATCTAATCTTAAAGGTGCCCAGAAGAGGTACTCAACAACTGCTTGGATTTAAAAGCAATAATATGTTTAGGGATAGAGAAAATGATGGTTTGATGGTATTACATTTACAGTGTGTCCTTGCAGACTATTGCTTCATAGTAACATAGTAGGTTAGGTTAAAAAAAGACACACATCCATCAAAAATCTTTTAAGTCTATAGACTGTATAACCTGTCTAACTACTAGTTGATCCAGAGGTAGGCAAAAAACATTTAAAGCCTCTCCAATTTGCCTGACTCCAAGATGCAAGGCAATCGGACTAGTCCCTGGATCAACTTGTACTTTGAGCTATCTTCCATAACCCTGTATTCCTTCACTTGTTAAAAAAGCCATCCAACCCATTCGTAAAGATATCTTATGTATCAGTTTGTACAACTTCACAATGTGTCACCTCCCAAAACTTTGATTTAACTATTTTTCTCATGTAACAGAGCAACAAGTTTCTATATTTCTATCCTTTTCTCCACTGCTTTTCCACTTGACCCTATGCATTTGTTGCTCCATGCTCCCAGCCTAGAAAACAGTAGAATTTGTTGGCTTTTATGACAAAATGTTTTTGATAATGCTAACCACTCATTTAGATTCCACACTCTCAGCATATGCAATAAAACAGCTTCTGTTCATATTTTACTCCTACAAATCTGAATGTTCTGTCACTGGTTCTCAGTCAGCCCTAGTTCTCATTTGATTGATATTACTGTAGGATTACCGCAAGGTTCCATAATGGCTTCTTTCTTTGCTTATGTTGTTTTTTTTAAGATATCTAGTTTACTCATTTGGATATAATTATCATTAGTGTACAGACAACACTATACATCTATATTGTACCTAACATTACTCCATTTATTCATAATTCTCATATTTTGTACTCATCATATCCTGTTGAACTGGAAACTTGCCATATTATAATGTATATACCTGTAAGTTTTATAACTAAACAGTGTCTGCTTCTGTCCATTAAAAGGCTTTTTTGCTAAATTCTTTTTGAGCTAATACAAAAAAGCATTTGTTTAATAATTACTGAGTGGGCTGCAGCATTCTACATTAACAATATAGAATATATATTGCACCTTTCGCCTGGAATTCTTCAGCTGCTGTATCTGATGCTAGTAAAGAGGAGTGAGTAAGAAACAATTCAACTCTTTCTTAAGATAAAAAAGAAATGAGACATTGGTTGGAAAAATAAACCATGTAACCCATATCACGCTATTGCTTTAATTCTGTTGGTCTATAATCAACAACATGTGTAAAAATAAAGAAACAGTAACAGAAGACTGCTGAACCTCTAAAGTAAACTTGTGTAGTTTATATGAAGCATCCCTCACACATTCCACTGGCCAAACACGCACCTGTAATTCTAGCCAGTGATTTTGCAATTATTTGTATTAAACATTTAGATCATATTTTACTGGTACAAAAGTAAAAAAGTTTTTCTGCTAGAAAGTGGTAGAAAAAGTAATGAAAAAAATATATATTTTAGACACAAAACCAAATGTGTTTGATTCTGAAAAGACATTGTATACGTATGTGCTTGCAGAGGGAGAGTAGAGATTGATGCCATAGGCCTTTCAGCATTATATATCAATCTAATGACAAGAAGGGACTTTATATGTCCATTGCTGAACAGGAGTGTCTTGGCCCCACCCGGACTGTAGCCTCAAGGGCCCCCCTCCAAGCATCCGACTCCTTCCCACCTGTGGAGTGCTGTGTGCCTTTTACTTCCCTTCTCATTCTTAACAGCTGTGAATGGGTGGCTGCAAATGGGTGGGGAATGTCCACAGCATCCACGTAGAGTGGGTCTGGGTCAGCGGGGCCCACCCAGGTTTTTTTCCTGGAGTCTCACTGGCCCAGATCAACCCTGTTTATGTCCAAATGAATGTAATTGTTTGAAATATGTTCAATGTAAATATGACGTCTATATATTTGTTGGCTCATGATTCAAGGGCATAGATTGATAATCAATACAATGCATCAAATAAAATATAATGATACCTTGCATTGCTTTTAAAAAATGATTTTTATTTTCTGTGCTCCTTTTGCATATACAGCCGAGAGTTTACTATTGTGGAATCTCTGAACTTGTAATGTGCCAATATCACATTCTCTTTGTTATGTGTAGTGTGAGGAGATGAACACTCTGCTACATTTAAAAAAGAAACTGAGAATATAACAATCTTTTGTTTTAGAAATATAGATGGCTTAAGACCTTAGAGCATAGACATACTTTAAATAAATGTACACTGAGAGTTCACGTCTTACTGACATTCCGGAAAAATAGGTACTATAAGTTTTCTCCATGTTTTCTGCTTGACATACAGTCTAGATTTCTAGGTAGACAGAAAGAAACAAAAAGTAAACATGAAACAATTGAAGGTTACTTTGAAAGTAGCAAGTTGCTATAAAGCAGAGGATTATTGAACGTCTCTCTAGAATTCTAAGCTGCAACTATAAATTAAAGAGAATAGTATAAGTGTCTGGACACAGAGTCCCTTACCCTGTAAGAGAAGAAACTGCAACAATAAAATAAATTGCAGGGCACCAACATGAGAATAATTACCAAATTATTTTTATTGGGCCAATATTTTTGGAAAATATTTTAAATACATGTAGAGAAAGAAACCATTGAGAAACCTGGTTTCGAGATTTTTGTTTCTGTCTTTGTTTTACCTCTTCCTCAAGTTCAGGACAAATGCATTAATGCATTGAACTTCAGGGTATTAAGTATTATTTTACTTTTTTCATGTTGAATTATTGTTCAGCAAAGTACCCCAACATGCACTTCAGTACAATAGGACTGTAGGACTTGAGGTAATATTAAAGGAAAACTACACTCCTGAACAATGTAGGTCTCTACAAAAATATATCACATAAAACAGCTCATATTTAAATCCCTGCTTCATCCAAATAAATAATTTTCATAAAAATATACTTTTTTTGGTACTATGTGCCATTTTAATAGGAAATTTCCTTTTAAATGGCTAAGGACTGCCCTTGGAACCATACAATTCATGGCATACACACAAACAAAACAAGGGCACACATACATTATAGGTCAAGAATCAATTAATGGACAAGGTTCTGCTTTTTACTCCCGCACTTCTCTTCCTGTTCCTCGGAGGGAGCATAATTTTTGCCTTTCTGAAAAGTAAAGATAAACATGGTGAGAATATTACTACAGTATATGAAAATCCAGAGCACTATCTTTGGAAATTATAAACAGTTTTAATCTGGAAGATGTTAGCTTTCCCTCTTGCTTGGACTAAATACATCACTTTGGTTAACAAACTGATGTGTTAGATTTCCTGTACGAATCTGCCTGTTTCTCCCATTTCTCCTCTTTTTAGTTTATTTTTATAGTTATTTTATTTTATAATGTAGAAAATCCCCATGTGCTATAGACCTATGTATAAATAGATTAATATACTAATAAATTAAAATGTATAAAATGCCACTAGATCCTGTCTTCAGTGGACAGAGAAACAGAAGTCACTCGTCCAGCATGTGATACGTTAATCATTGTGTGGAATATATCATTGCTTCTGAAAACAAAACTTTCTAGAGTACTGCCTAACAATGTTCTGTAGAGTGAACGATTTATCAACACCAATACCTTAGACTGCTCTGATAATGGCAAGCATAGTTCCTGAATTACGAGTTCAATTAAAATGTGTTGTCCTGATATAGCTAAGCAATGAATTAAATTGCCATATGCCAACATAATTTCCTGTAACATAAGCAGGCTATAATATACTAAATAAACAGGCTCTTTCCAGAGTTTACTAAAAGCAAAGCATTAAGATGTGCAATAGCAGGCAGTGGGTAGGGAGCCTAACTCCAATTAACTGATTTATTTGAGCTGCAAACATCACAGCAGGTATGTTCCTTCTTCTGACTGGATCATTTGTATTTCATACACTACTGCCTGGGACAGCTTTAGCTGTGAAACTGGAAGAGATAAGAAAACGTAGGTAAAGCATGGCATAATGTAATTAAAATAATATAACACTACACCACACTTTCAGAGCATGTATAAGAAATAGAGGTCCAAACTAATCTTGGGGCAATTGCAGCAAATTTGTGTTAGAGTGCCTAAATCCAAGCAACACCTGAAGCAGTTTGGGTTGTAGGATGGTACCCGTTTTTCTATATGTTTGGCACCAGGTACCAGTGGATTAAAATTTTATAGGATGTTTCCTGGATTGCAATGTTAATGGATCAATGAGGAGTTCTAAGGAAAATTGTATTCCAGTCCTCTTTCTCAAGGGTTGGCCTAACTCAGCTTCCCAAGTTTTAACATCTCTAAACTCTTTGAGAAAGTGAGATTGTCCTGTTGTCATAGATTGCAATCCTAATGGAACAGTGTGCAGTTCTAAGGAAATTTGTTTTCCAGTTCCCTTTCTCAAGGGTCAGGCCTAGCTCAGCTTCCCAAGTTTAAACATATTGAAGCTATTTGAGGAGGTGGGATTGGTCCTGTGGTCATAGAAAGTGAAAATATGGTTCCTGTAAAGGATTTTTAATGTTAGTTAATGTCTGAATTATAGGTACTTTGCATGTCTTTTACTCCTTAGGATTAATGTACAAACTCATGATAAAGTGCAGATTGCAGCAGCAGCTAAATTGCCCCTGATAGTTTTGAATTAATCTAACAAAGTGTAAAGAAAATTGACAATGTCTTCCAGTGAGAATGTGGGGGTTCTTTAAGTAAGAATGTACAGCTTGACATTTTTTATAACAAGATTTTGCATGCTATAAGATCACAAAAAGTTATCTTATAGTTAGAGTTGTAGTTTACTAATTTCTTGACAAAAGTTTCTTGGCTAGAGCCAAGCCTCTGGATGGTCCTGCATGTTTCCTGTTTTTGCATATAGTGAGGGAATGTTGCTACCTAGTTTTAAAACTGCATGCTGAAAGATTAATGAAAAATGAAGGGCTGGATGCATTATGTATGTATAGTACATATACTATAGTCTATACTGTATGTTGCCGTGAAGTAATTGTACATTGACTTCAAAGCATTTTACATATTTTTGCCGGTAAGTAAAAAAAAAAACAGATTTGCCCATCATATTGCATAAGAGACTTTGCAAAGTGACTTGGAGAGCTCAGGGTTTGTATCTGGTATTGTACCACAGGACTTGAATGAAAACATAAAGTTGGCTTCCAAAATGGTTTTGCTCAAAATCTAAGAACTCAAAGTATCACAAGGTTCCCGCAAAAGAGCAAGGGTTTGCATGTGTTGCTCTTTGAGACTGCAATGTTTGCACAATGCACATACCTGTATGTGACTGACAAATGTGGCAAATACCCTAGACTTTACTAAATTGTGGAACACAAGGTTGCTGGGGATAACCAAAAATTGGTTTGGGTTATGATTCTGGATTTCAGTGTCTGGAAATAACTGTGCAAGCCTAAAATATCCTATTTTTTAATATTTTAAAAAGTTAGGTAGTATATTTACAAATGGCAATTGTGGCAACTGGAGAGCTCAATTCTGATACCTTGGGTCATATTTATCAAAGAGTGAATGTTCCCCAATGGTTCACCAAACTTAGAATTTCACTCATCTAATTTCACTTGTATATGAATTTTTAGGAGTATATTTATTAGAGTCTGCACTGTTTTATCCTTATCCTATCCTATATACCCTAAGGAATATATTTAGCAAAGAGTGATAATAGACCTTGCATTGCATTTCACAGATCTTTATTTACACATTCTCTTGCTTTCACCCCTTTTTAAATATGCACCTTAAGAGCCTATAAAGGTGAATAAAGAATTGTGAAATTACCCTCTGCTAAATTGTGACAAACTTTTTTTTCACTTTTTGTTTCTGTAGTCTGGCAAACTGAGACGACAGATATTGCTTTCAATTGTATTTTAATTTACAAATCACTTTAAAAAGTTTAGAAAGCTTCTTAGTACTACATTTGTTTCATGATGTAGGGAAAAAAAGTATTACTTAGGTGGGCATCCTCTTTAAACACAAGTATTTGTAGTAAAGTGAGGAAAGGATACTTGTGTATTTTCTTTCCACACTTTTTCTAAATAAGGAGTTTACATGCATACAGGTTATGTTTTTCCATTCCTGCTGCTTAATCCACCATGAAGAACACAAATAAACTACTCACTTCTGAATAGAGTATCTGTCCATCACAGTAGTTACCACACACATCCAATGGTATCTGAAAAATAAAGGGTAATTAAGCAGTGGTCCTTGTTTTGACAAGATAGCGTAGAGCACTGTAAACAAATATAAAAATCATATACTGCATATTCTATATAGGACACAAAAGAAGTAGCCAAGACTGCAGATTTTAAAAAAATAAATAAATAAAAAAAGAATTTAGAATAAGGCTTTAATATAGTGTTTTATCTAGAAGTTACTGGGCCCCAAATAAAATGATGTTTAGGGCTCCCCAAACATTATCAATAATAACCTGTTGTTCTCATAAAGTTTATGGTGAAATTTCACATCAATTAGCATTTTACTGGGCCTCAGCTGTACAGAAGAAATGTGAGGAGTTTGCACAAGTGACTGTTAAAGGGACATTAATCTAACCAGTTATGCATTTTGGAACTTTGCAACATGAATTCATTGCAGAGCCAAGCACATGCTGCCATTATACTAACATACTCAGCATGTATTCTATTGATTTCACTCTTCCTCTTTCTTCACCATCTGGAGAGCACAGTTCTTTGTATCCAATTACACTTTAACAATTGTCACATCAGGCTTGCTCTTCAGGGAATAACAAAGGGAGAAGTGCGGTTTAGGCTGACAATTTCTCTAATCATTTGCAGTTAGAAGCAACAACAGGACTTCCAGCCATGCACTGAGTAAAGAGAAAGATCAGTTATACATGGGACAGTGGTATATTACTATAGAAAACGTTCTTAATTCTGCATAATAATCCGCTTAAAATGTTTACCTTTTAGATTGCAGCACCATGCTCTGCAAAGTAATTGCTTCTTAACTGCCCAACATGCAATATAGTCATGAGTATTCTTTTACAATATATACAATTCATTGCATACATATATTGATTAATGGTTTTTTGTTCTGTTTTTGCACATTGTTTATTGTCTGACTCTGCCTAAAATTAGTGAGAGAGATCATGCTAGTATCTCTCTCTAGTATCTTTAGTTTCAAATTGTTATATATATGCCCTTAAAATCCTGAACAAGGTGTAAAGTTGCACTGTTGTGAGCTTTTTAACCTTTTCATAAGTATGGCCCAAAAAGTCTTGGGTTTTAGCATTATAAAAATAAATGCAAATTCCACCAATGTATTATTTAATATAAGTCCAATTGTGTTTTTTAAGGAACAGTCCAAGAACTTAAGTATTCTGAGATCTCAGGATATCATTCTTGCAAACTATTGAGAACAAGATGTTCCAAACAGAAGCCAAATTCCAGCTCACTGACTACAAGTAAAAATAAGGTTAAGGACACTATCAATACCCTCCTCAGGTTTCAGTATGGATTTTTTTGGAATTTTTGAGGAACATACAAATTCCTTTGCAGATAGTGCCCTGGCTGGAATGGAACCGATGATTGCAGCTCAGTTCAGAATATACAAAGCTTAATTTCTCTGTGTAATTAGTAACACTTCCCAGTCATTTCCTTCACTGCAGCCGAGTACAAGTGATCCATTATAGTAGTCAATCATTTTAATGCTCATGATTTCCATATTTCTATATTAAGTGGTTCAACCCTCTCTGTAGATGGCTTGCCAGTTAATGTATCATAACATATGACACACTTTGACAGTAGGTATTACAGGAATGGGATTAAACATCTGGAATGCCTGGGACCTTTGGTTTTCTGAATAAGGCACCTTTCCATAATTTGAAACATTGTGCCTTAAAGCTATTAAACACCTTCAAACATTAAACAATTCAGTTTTTATATTCGTGCTAGTTTAGTTTACATCAAGGGGCAGATACATTAAGGGTTGAATTTAGAATTCATGGGAGTTTGTAAAAACTCCCATAAATTTGCATGAACTCGAAATTCTGAAAAAAACGACCAATCAAAACTTTTCCAAATTTTTAAACTCGGTTAATGGGATCGACCGCAAACTCGAATCAAATTTTTTCTCTGAAAAAAACTTGATTTTTAGGAAGGCTGCAAAAACAACTCCAAATTGATACCAGGACATCCACATAGGCTAAAAAAGCAGGTTTAAGGTGGCGAATAGCCAAATTTGAATAAAAGGGCCAGTACATGATACATTTTGGAAATCGAATTCAAATTTTTTTAAAAACTCGAATTCCACTTAAAAAACTCAAAAATTCTAATTAGAACTTTCACTTCAACCCTTGATAAATCTGGCCCCAAGTATTAGATATATATATATTATATATATATTATATATATGCAAGCACAAGTGTAAGGCCATAACTTGATTGAAAATAGCATTGATGCTTTTAAGGTACTTTTTTCTCATATGTGCTCCTTTAGAATTTCTGGGGAACACCAATGTGCCCCATCAGCCTGTTCTGATGATCAAGCATTGCCATTACTATTTAAAAGAATCTGTGCTAGAATTTAGACTTGGATTTTTTTTGTCCCGAAAAAATGCAGTATTTTGCTCCACAAAAAAACAGTAATATATTTTTTTGTCAAAAAAAATGATTTGTGCTGGGAAGAACCATGAGAAAAAAATTCCCACTGACTCCAATGCATTGTGGGAAATTTCTGAAAAAGTTTGCAATTTTGTGAATTTTTCTAAACTAAACTAACCTATACAGGTCAATTTTGTTTATTACTAATTGGGGTAATTGCAGGATTCCTTTAATGGTTCAATTCCTTTGCTTGCGCCAAAGAATGAGATGCAGATGCCCTAATCAATGTGGCACACCAGAATTGATAGTATTTCAGCACAAATACAAGCCAATCAAATACTAATTTGCACCTATACTGATGCATCAGGTAAAAAGTTGCTATGGCTGCAATTCAGCATACACTGCATACATAACTATGGCTTAATATCTCTAAACATCCATACATAACCAGATCTCATCAGATGGTTTGGCCAGTTTTGTCAATACTGTCATCTCACTGTGTCTGACAACACGTGAGGAAGTTGGCAGTTTTGACGTCATTATGCTATCCTGTCAAGACAAACAAACAAAACAATGTATTAGACCAATATGTATTAAACCGGTTCTACAAAGGAGGATTCATTGAGGGGCAGAACTAAGCACTATCACACCAAAGGGCAGACTGGCATGCCAATGCCTAATGCAAATAAACACATTCTTTTAACAGAGATATCAGGTTTGATAAATATGTCAATTTGTCAAGAAAATGTTGATGACAGTCATAAACATTTTGTTAAATGGGGGAAATATCAAACTACTGGGATTTCAAACTAGATTGCCTAGTCCAATTTTGACATATCAACCTCTATGTCTTATGTACCATGACAAATATAAGCAGAGCTGTGGAGTCGGAGTCAGGAGCAATTTTGGCTCGGAGTCGCCAAAAATATACTGACTCAGACTTCTAATAACTTTAAATACAAGCAAAATAAAATAATCAGAGTTGAGAGCTTCTATGAAGGAGGACATGGCAGAAGCAATTCTGTTTCTATAAACAATACTTTTGTTAATTTTGGATTGTATTTAACAGCTACTGTATTCTTCAACTACAGTATATGCCAGGTTCAATTAATATATAATTTGTTTGAGGTTTTCCAATTCTTTTAGCTTTATGTAGTTTAAATTTGATTTTCATTTAGAATTACCAAAGTATATGGTTTATATTTTTGAGCATTGGCACTTGGCAATGATAAAATGTTATGTACTTAAAGGTATACTGTCATGGGGAAAAAATTTTTTTTTGAAAATTAATCAGTTAATAGTGCTGCTCCAGCAGAATTCTGCACAGAAATCCATTTCTCAAAAGAGCAAACAGATTTTTTTATAATCAATTTTGAAATCCGACATAGGGCTAGACATATTGTCAATTTCCCAGCTGCCCCAAGTCATGTGACATGTGCTCTGATAAACTTTAATCACTCTTTACTGCTGTACTGCAAGTTGGAGTGATATCACCACCTCCCAGCAGCCAAACAAAAGAACAATGAGAAGGTAACCAGATAACAGCTCCCTAACAAAAGATAACAGCTGCCTGGTAGATCTAAGAACAACACTCAATAGTAAAAACCCATGTCCCACTGAGACAAATTCAGTTATATTGAGAAGGAAAAACAGCAGCCTGTCAGAAAGCATTTCTCTCCTAAAGTGCAGGCACAAGTCACATGACCAGGGGCAGCTGGGAAATTGTCAAAATGTCTATCCCCATGTCAGATTTCAAAATTGAATATAAAAAAATCTGTTTGCTCTTTTGAGAAATGGATTTCAGTGCAGAATTCTGCTGGAGCAGCACTATTAACTGATGCGTTTTGAAAAAAAAAATTTTTCCCATGACAGTATCCCTTTAACTTCTTTCAATCAACATGGAAAATACATTAGGAATGGTAACACCAAAAAGTGAAACTTTTTTTAACGTAATTAACATATAGGGGCAGATTTATTAAGGTTCAAGTTGTGTTTTCCATGAAAAATTTGAGTTTCCGAGTTTATTTTTGAGTCAAAAAATAAATTTTTTGGTTTAAAAAAACTCAAATTTTTCAAAATGTATTATATCCCCGAACTTCGAAATCGCTTGAATCCAAAAATACACCATCAATGGCAGAGGTCCCTTGAACCATTTGAAGATCTTAATAGCCTTTATGATGTTTGAGTTTTTTTCGCAGGGTTTTGCCCAATAACTTGAGCAATAATTTGAGCAATTCTGAATTAGATTTTTTGAGTTGTTAACCCAGAACTTGTTTTTTCTTAAATTAGAAATCATTCAAGTTCTGAGTTCATTCAAGGTCTAAAAAAAAAAACCTCTAAAATTCAACCTTTGAAAAATAACCCCCATTAAATACTGTTAGCTTGCACTGGTAAAAGCTGTGTGTTTGCTTCAGAAAGACTTCTATAGTTTATATAAACAAGCTGCTGTGTAACCATGGGGGCAGCCATGCAGGCTGAAAAAAAGGAGAAACGGCACAGGTTACATATGAGATAACAGATAAAACACAATTGTATTGGACAGGGCGTATTTGTTATGTGCTATGTAACCAATGCCTTCTCTCCTTTTTTACAGCTTGAATGGCTGCCCCCTTGGCTACCCAGCAGCTTGTTTATATAAACTATAGTAGTCTTTCTGAAGCAAACACACCAGTGCAGAGTAACAGTACATTATATTTTAATTACTTTGATACACTTACAATTTTTGATGTTACTATTCCTTTAAAAAACAGAAGTGTTGGAGTTGGAGGTACCATAAACTGAGGAGTTGGAGTTGAAGGATTTATGTACCGACTCCCCAGCCCTGCATATAAGTGGATATGCGTATTGTAACACTCTAATAACCTAAGTATTGCTCACCACTAATCTTGCTCCCTTTCTCTACTTCTGAATAATGAGAAAATCAGTAGATAATGAAGTCCACATCAGCAGTGATTCTTCTGAGAAACATTTTTAGCACTATAACATCATTTTGTTTTAAAATGGCAACCTGGAATTAGATTGTGAGACCAGTTTGACATATTAATAGAACTTTCATGCTTTAGTTGTCATGACAACTCATAATGATCTATTCTTGATATTTCTTGATATACTCATAAACAGAAAAACGGCAATGTCCTTCACTCCCGGGGGAAAAAAAACATCATGTCAGTAAGTCAATGGAGTTGCATAATTTTTCAGCTATATTTGCGAAATTACGGTATGTGGAAGAAAAATTGCGCTGGGCTACTAAATGATACCATTAAAACCAAAAGTACAGCAATACTGGATAAAAGCACTGCTTAATATTTACAGCGAACATTCTATTGATTTCTGAAGATTCCTGTCCAGTACTAAATTAGGAGCTATCACTTTAGCCCAATAGCTCCAATTCTATCTCAGTAAACAGAGCTTCATTATATAAATTGTCTGCAATTGGCATTTTAATTGCATAGAATCTATTTCAGAGATGTAACATTTTTCCGAAAGTCGGCATAACAAAGTATGTTGTGATGTTTTTTTTAAATATCAAGTAAGCTTTTAGTCACACAAAAGCACTAACGGAATTTTGTTTATTGAAGTATACACACACTTACAAATATTTTCCTCACCCACATTAATCTGCTGAAAAGCAAGATATCCATCATAAGTTTATTTACTTAAAGTAATTACATAGAATATTAATTCCTTTCTTTCTATCCTCTGATTGTCTTGTCACACACTCCCCATACTATATAGTACTAAATTGCAGTACAGGGCTTTGTGCATAATTCAAATGTCTTACCCTAGTTCCCATGTCCCCACTTTTCAAAAGATTTATAAATTGGTCCATCAGTCAAACAAACAAGGAAAATCAGGTTCAATTCACATTTCTACTTCTCTAATTATACCCCTAATGTTTCTTTTTCAATGCATTGTTTGAATACATAGGAGGCTGTTTTTTTATTTTGTATTTTCTGTTGTATATACTATATTTGACAATAAAAGACTAATAAGTTGGTGCTAAATACATGGCTCCCAATGGCTTCCCCAGTGCCCCTTTCTTAAAAGTTCTAAATGCCACACAAGCTAGGAGCAAGTCAGGGGACATTCTTGTGCTGCCCACATCCCACAGACAGCAGCAAAGTCTGAAAGACTTTTCAGCCTTTAAGCACTAAATGCAAATTTCACAGGGCAAGATGTAAATTTTCGCAAGGTGTAAAGTGCATAAACCAAGGGAAACTTTTGTCCCAGTTTATGCACTGTCGCCTCTTTTTGTAAATGAAGATAATGGGGCTCATTTATAAACACTGAGCAAATTAGCACCTGGGAAGCAAACCATAGCAACCAATCAGTGATTAGCTTTTTTCAGTCAGCTGCAGGTTCAACAATGAAAGCAAATATCTGATTGGTTGCTACCTAAGAGAAAATGTGCCCATTGTTTATAAATTAGCCCCAGTATGTTTTAAACCCACACCTAAAAATTGTGGAAGGCAGTATTGAAGTAACACCTTTCAACCATAGCCTCCAATATTTCTATAGTAGCATATATAAAAGGCTTATGTTTTGTTTTAGCTCATTATTATAGTAGATGTTTCAATTCTATTACCTCTTTGTCAGCATGCTGAATCAATAGCTCTAATGTGTTGAAATGTTAAACTTACTTATGATTGTGATGTGACACGGTCCGATAAAAATTTAGAGAATTTTAGTCATGGCTTTGTACAGAGTTAACTAACTTTATTGTGCCCACAGATACAGGGCTTGGAAAATAGTTCTTCAGAACAAAAACTACCTTTCAGACCAGTGATTATAAATTAATGTCAAACATGATATTCTAATATGCGGGGAATTTGCCTAGTAATCCTTCTAACATGCTCAGAATTTTAGTTTCAGCTGAACTGTTAAAATAAGCAGATGATGCATATGTTTTATGCTGTAGTAAGGAGCAAACTCAAGGCTCACACTTGGCATGTCATTAGTCACTGGCAATGAACCACTTTGTGCATATCAGGTATCAGCTTTCTTAATTTAACTAGCACTCAAATGGTTATTTATGGTTGGTATATTACATAGCACAAAGCCCTGTATGATTTTCCTGTGACTAATGCATTTCCATATGTATTACCGGTGCTGACCTTAGACTCGTAATGAAAGTATTTATCTAATAATACACAAATACCATTGCTTTGTGCATTAAGAAACCAAGCTCCTGCTGAGCGGTTTAAAGTCAAATAGGTCAAGATATATGGATGCAGAGATAGATGAAGTATATTATACAGCGGTTTAAAATCAATGCTAATGGATATACTCCTGCAATACACCCTGGTGACACCCCTGGGATCCAGTAATCAGGCACACAAGAATGTCAGTGTAACAGGCAGAGCCTGACTTTATTCAATAGCAAAGTTGAAAGAAAGGATTGGTTAAGAATTGTGATTAATATTAAGAACCCTACCTAATACTTATAGTTGTCAAGTTGTCTAATTCTGGGCAGTGTCATTCTGTGGCTACTAAAGCAAATAAAGTTCTGTCTTGCATAAAAAAGGGCATTAACTCAAGGGATGAAAACATAACTATGCCTCTTTATAGGTCCCTGGTAAGGCCTCACCTGGAGTATGCAGTGCAGTTTTGGACTCCAGTCCTTAAGAGGGATATACAGTAAATGAGCTGGAGAGAGTGCAGAGACGTGCAACTAAATTGGTTAAGGGCATGTAAGACTTAAATTATGAGGGTAGACTGTCAAGGTTGGGGTTGTTTTCTCTGGAAAAAAGGCGCTTGCGAGGGGACATGATTACACTTTGCAAGTACATTAGAGGACATTATAGCAGGGGACCTATATAATAGCAGGGGACCTTTTTACCCATAAAGTGGATCACCGTACCAGAGGCCACCCCTTTAGACTAGAAGAAAAGAACTTTCATTTGAAGCAACGTAGGGGGTTCTTCACAGTCAGGACAGTGAGGTTGTGGAATGCACTGCCGGGTGATGTTGTGATGGCTGATTCAGTTAATGCCTTTAAGAATGGCTTGGATGATTTTTTGGACAGACAGAATATCAAAGGCTATTGTGATACTAAGCTCTATAGTTAGTATAGATATGGGTATATATAATTTGTGTGAAAGTAGGGAGGGGTTTGAATATGGATGCTGGGTTTTCATTTGGAGGGGTTGGACTTGATGGACTTTGTCTTTTTTCAACCGGATTAAACTATGTAACTATGTATGTAATACTGTTTTAACAATAACATATCAGTAAGAGCAGCCCCCAGCATAACCCCTGGTGTGCACACCTATGTCCCCAAATCATTGCCAGCCTGATATAGTGTGTACCGGCAGGGGGCCCCCTTGTGAAGAACTGGATAGGCTGCATTATACGTTAAAACATTGAGCTTTCTTATCTTTTGCTCCTTTGGCCTTTAGAGATGGGCTAACAATCCTGATTTAGCACTGGCTTCCTTTGTTCATCATTAACACTTAACCATGGTCCTAGCACTTATGTTACAGTTTAAAGTAAAAAATGATTTTGTTGCACAGAAAAAATACATTTTACTATCAAAGATATCAAAGAAGCTTATTCAATATACCTTAATCAATCATTGCTGTATCATAAATCACAAAATTGTTTCTAAAATCCTTGTCTCAATTGTTACATAGTAAGTTACATAGTTACATAGTTACATAGTTACATAGTTACATAGTTACATAGTTAAATTGGGTTGAAAAAGTCCATCAAGTCCAACCCCTCCAAATGAAAACCCAGCATCCATACACACACCCCTCTCTACTTTTAATTAAATTCTATTTACCCATACCTATACTAACTATAGATTGTACCTTAATTGTTAGTTTGTAAACTGTAATTTGTAGGGCCCTAATTAATTCCGTTTGTTATAACTAAGGTAAAGCACTGCGTATATTGTCGCCGCTATATAAATAAATGATGATAAAATAGCAACAGCAGTAAAAATGGCTGCAGTTTGGTTCTGACCTTAAAGGGGTGGTTCACCTTTAAGTTAACTTTTAGTATGTTATGGAATGACTATTTATAAGCAACTTTTTAATTGCCCTTGTTTTTTTCCTTTCAATAGCTTTTGAATTATTTGCCTTCTTCTTCTTCTGATTCTTTCATCTTTCAAACAGGGGTCATTGACCCCTTCTTAAAAACAAATGCTCTGTAAGACTACAAATGTATTGTTATTGTTACTTTTTATTACTCGTCTATCTGTTCAGGCCCTCTCCTATTCAAATCCCAGTTTCTTATTCAAATCAATGCATGGTTACTTGGGTAATTTGGAGCTTAGCAACCAGACTGCTGAAATTGCAAACTGGAGAGCTGCTGAATAAAAAGATAAAAAAAACTCAAAAACCCCAAATAATACAAAATAAAAACCAGATTGTAAATTGTCTCAGAATATCACTCTCTACATCATACTAAAAGTTAATTTAAAGGTGAACCACTCCTTTAACACAATGAATATGGTTTGAAAAAAGTTTTGCTGCAGTAAGAGGTTGGTTAATTGGTAAACTGGGCAAGTGTCATTTAGGAAAGCAAGCATGGGTGCTCCAAAACAGGCAATGGAAAGTGTATTTTGATAAAATTCAATAAAGTAATTAAGCCCAAAACATGCTTCTGCTCCTCCACGTGGTTGCCAATGCATCCATCCTGCCTCTTCCCATCAACGGTGCACAAATGCCCTGGGGAAACCTGGACCTGAAAGTAGTTCTACGGTTCCCACAGTGGATTATTTCAGTAGGTGGCAGTGCACCAGACCTGCGCCCAGTTAATCAGCTCTAAATGCACTTTTTCTAGATTGTTGTGGGACTAGGGAAGCCTGCTGGTAGCAAGTATCTGTTTCTACTGTAATCAGAAAACAATAGTCTGCAATTATCAGTTATTCCCAAATTATTCTTACAAAGGGTATACCATTATTAAGAAGCATATCAGAATGAATGATTTTTGCTAGATGCTGAAGCACACAATTATCAGCCATCTGTGCTCAACATCTGCTTCTTTCCACATTTTATGGGGTTCGTTATGAGACTCAGGATTTAAGATTTGAAGGAATATAAAACTGTCATGCAAATACAAATTTATCAATTGCCCTTTTATTCAGGAGTAGACTATTAATTCATTCATCCTTATTTGCATAGGCAAGCGAACATGTCCTATAAACAAGAATACATAATAATTATAATAATAATTATTATCTTTTACCATTTATAGGTCTGCATGAGTGTTTATTATTATTTACATATGTTTTTACTGAGCTTGTGAAAAATAAAGGTTCAAAATATTGTGAAGGATAAGGAACTTTTGGCAGACAATGCAACAGAAGCAGTTTCAGTAAATTGTAATTATGAGAAAAATAGGGAAGCTGTTAAATACGAACTCCCAAACTCTAAATAATCCCCAAGGTCCCAGTCACGGCTCACTCTCTCATCTGTAACAGTCTCCTTTCACTTCTTTCACTTCAGGAGGCGCCTTCTCTATTCGGATGCCACCAGGTCTCAATTATAGGAGAGAGTTCTGGGCAGACAAGGGAACGTACATTTGCGGTAGGAACAGAGAAAAAGGAGCATGGTCAGGAGCCATCCGGGTCAATACCAATCAGGAGAAGCAGTACAATTAGAGAAGAGGAGAGAATAGTCAAGGTCACAGGCCAGGTCAAACACACCAATATTGCTGTACAAATCAGGATCCAGCAAAGTAGTCAGTACACGGGCAAGGGTCAGTACAGGCAGCAGACTAGACAAGGTCAGGGACAGGCAGGGTCAAGAATAGATCAGAAAAACAAGAAATCCCACCCAGGACTATTGAAAATAGACCTTACGTTGGGCAGCATATTAGCAAGTGCAAGCCCTTTAAATATTTGAATTTTGTGCCAATGCGTGATGATGTCATGCAGCACTCCTAATTAGGATGAAGATACCCGAACGCTGCTCAACCAGAAGCAGCAGAATCAGGTGTGGCACACAGAAGAAGAAGGAGGTGGGCGTCCTTGCAGTGAGCGCAGAGGCCATCCCCGCCGCCCCACTAGACCACCAGGTACTCTCACAGATGCTCTTAGTAGTGGGTCCTATGGTAATATAACCTAAGTGGATTCTACGAGCTGTAATTTAATAAAGGCTTAGGTATTGACATTACATATCACTGATATAAAGTGTTACTGACACCATCTTACCATATACCCCACTGAAGCAGCAAAATGCTTTCAGAATGTGGCTGTTGGGGTTTGGGATTTATTTGTATTTTCCAAAAACATTTAATTATGTATAATAACACTTGTTGTATACCCTGTTGTGTACATATGGTCACATAACAGTTTGTGGCTTTTACTAGCCGAGTAGATTACAATAGGATGTCTATTATCCACATACAAAGTTGTCAAATTGTAAATTTTTCATGAATCACATTATCTGTTGCTTTTATGTGTCTGCACAGATTATTAATGAATAATATATATTCATTGCACATTTTGCATTTTATGAAAACAGAATAATGTAGCTACCAATTCATTATTTCAGTCCTGATTTCCTAAATTATGGATGACAATAATTTATAAAATAACTGTTAAAAATAACCTCTTGGATCTGCTTGATAATGTATACCAAGTCTTTTAGAATGAATTGTTTTTTTCCATGCTGCATCAAAACTAACTGTCCAAATCCTTTCTCACCACATGCAATTTGAATCAGGTACTTTGTCCTCACGAGTAAATCAGCCCCCTTGCGTATCTCAGTAGAGATGTCGCGAACTGTTCGCCGGCGAACTTGTTCGCGCGAACATCGGGTGTTCGCGCTCGCCGGAAGTTCGCGAACGTCGCGCGACGTTCGCCATTTTGGGTTCGCCATTGTTGGCGCTTTTTTTTGCCCTCTCACCCCAGACCAGCAGGTACATGGCAGCCAATCAGGAAGCTCTCCCCTGGACCACTCCCCTTCCCTATAAAAACCGAAGCCCTGCAGCGTTTTTTCACTCTGCCTGTGTGTGCTGAAGAGATAGTGTCTGGAGAGAGCTGCTGCCTGTTAGTGATTTCAGGGACAGTTGAAAGTTTGCTGGCTAGTAATCGTTTTGATACTGCTCTGTTATTGGAGGGACAGAAGTCTGCAGGGGTTTGAGGGACATTTTAGCTTAGGTAGCTTTGCTGGCTAGTAATCTACCTTCTACTGCAGTGCTCTGTATGTAGCTGCAGTGGGCAGCTGTCCTGCTTCTGATCTCATCTGCTGACTGCTGCAATAACAATAGTCCTTGTAAGGACTGCTTTTATTTATTTTTTTGTTGTTTTACTACTACTACTACTACTATAAGAGCCCAGTGCTATTAGTCTAGCAGTGTTGGGGAGTGGGACTGGTGTGCTAATCTGCTGCTCCTAGTAGTTCAGCAGCACCAACTTTAATTTTTTTTTTTAATATTCATTTTTTTTTATTTTACTTTTTTTATTTTACTACCGCTGTAGTAGTGTATAAGTTGACCTTTTAGGCATTATTTGCCCTGTAGGCATTATTTGCACAGTGTTTTCTTCAACCCGCCATCTAGCTGTGTGACCTTGTTCACATTCTGTCTAAATATCCATAATATTACCGTCTCCAGAAAAAACACCGGAGTGACTTTTTTCAAGCAGCCATAATATATTTTACGTAATCCGTATCCACCGCTGTAGTAGTGTATACGTTGACCTTGTAGGCATTATTTGCACACTGTTTTCTTCAACCCGCCATCTAGCTGTGTGACCTTGTTCACATTCTGTCTAAATATCCATAATATTACCGTCTCCAGAAAAAACACCGGAGTGACTTTTTTCAAGCAGCCATAATATATTTTACGTAATCCGTATCCACCGCTGTAGTAGTGTATACGTTGACCTTGTAGGCATTATTTGCACACTGTTTTCTTCAACCCGCCATCTAGCTGTGTGACCTTGTTCACATTCTGTCTAAATATCCATAATATTACCGTCTCCAGAAAAAACACCGGAGTGACTTTTTTCAAGCAGCCATAATATATTTTACGTAATCCGTATCCACCGCTGTAGTAGTGTATACGTTGACCTTGTAGGCATTATTTGCACACTGTTTTCTTCAACCCGCCATCTAGCTGTGTGACCTTGTTCACATTCTGTCTAAATATCCATAATATTACCGTCTCCAGAAAAAACACCGGAGTGACTTTTTTCAAGCAGCCATAATATATTTTACGTAATCCGTATCCACCGCTGTAGTAGTGTATACGTTGACCTTGTAGGCATTATTTGCACAGTGTTTTCTTCAACCCGCCATCTAGCTGTGTGACCTTGTTCACATTCTGTCTAAATATCCATAATATTACCGTCTCCAGAAAAAACACCGGAGTGACTTTTTTCAAGCAGCCATAATATATTTTACGTAATCCGTATCCACCGCTGTAGTAGTGTATACGTTGACCTTGTAGGCATTATTTGCACAGTGTTTTCTTCAACCCGCCATCTAGCTGTGTGACCTTGTTCACATTCTGTCTAAATATCCATAATATTACCGTCTCCAGAAAAAACACCTGAGTGACTTTTTTCAAGCAGCCATAATATATTTTACGTAATCCGTATCCACCGCTGTAGTAGTGTATACGTTGACCTTGTAGGCATTATTTGCACACTGTTTTCTTCAACCCGCCATCTAGCTGTGTGACCTTGTTCACATTCTGTCTAAATATCCATAATATTACCGTCTCCAGAAAAAACACCGGAGTGACTTTTTTCAAGCAGCCATAATATATTTTACGTAATCCGTATCCACCGCTGTAGTAGTGTATACGTTGACCTTGTAGGCATTATTTGCACACTGTTTTCTTCAACCCGCCATCTAGCTGTGTGACCTTGTTCACATTCTGTCTAAATATCCATAATATTACCGTCTCCAGAAAAAACACCGGAGTGACTTTTTTCAAGCAGCCATAATATATTTTACGTAATCCGTATCCACCGCTGTAGTAGTGTATACGTTGACCTTGTAGGCATTATTTGCACACTGTTTTCTTCAACCCGCCATCTAGCTGTGTGACCTTGTTCACATTCTGTCTAAATATCCATAATATTACCGTCTCCAGAAAAACACCGGAGTGACTTTTTTCAAGCAGCCATAATATATTTTACGTAATCCGTATCCACCGCTGTAGTAGTGTATACGTTGACCTTGTAGGCATTATTTGCACAGTGTTTTCTTCAACCCGCCATCTAGCTGTGTGACCTTGTTCACATTCTGTCTAAATATCCATAATATTACCGTCTCCAGAAAAAACACTGGAGTGACTTTTTTCAAGCAGCCATAATATATTTTACGTAATCCGTATCCACCGATGTAGTAGTGTATACGTTGACCTTGTAGGCATTATTTGCACACTGTTTTCTTCAACCCGCCATCTAGCTGTGTGACCTTGTTCACATTCTGTCTAAATATCCATAATATTACCGTCTCCAGAAAAAACACCGGAGTGACTTTTTTCAAGCAGCCATAATATATTTTACGTAATCCGTATCCACCGCTTTAGTAGTGTATACGTTGACCTTGTAGGCATTATTTGCACACCGTTTTCTTCAACCCGCCATCTAGCTGTGTGACCTTGTTCACATTCTGTCTAAATATCCATAATATTACCGTCTCCAGAAAAAACACCGGAGTGACTTTTTTCAAGCAGCCATAATATATTTTACGTAATCCGTATCCACCGCTGTAGTAGTGTATACGTTGACCTTGTAGGCATTATTTGCACACTGTTTTCTTCAACCTGCCATCTAGCTGTGTGACCTTGTTCACATTCTGTCTAAATATCCATAATATTACCGTCTCCAGAAAAAACACCGGAGTGACTTTTTTCAAGCAGCCATAATATATTTTACGTAATCCGTATCCACCGCTGTAGTAGTGTATACGTTGACCTTGTAGGCATTATTTGCACACTGTTTTCTTCAACCCGCCATCTAGCTGTGTGTATTATCGTTTCCAGAAAAACCAACTGAGTTTTTGTTGTTGTTGTTGTTTTTAAAAAATAATGCCAGGCAAAGGCAGGCCGCCACGCAGAGGCCGTGCTAGGGGCCGTGCTGCTATGCAATCCTGTGGCCCTAGCAAATTGCCCAGTTTTAAAAAGCCAATGACCCTGAACTCCCAAAATGCTGAAGAGGTAGTTGACTGGCTTACACAGCACACCCCATCCTCTACCGTTTCTAACTTTACCACAACATCCTCCTCATCCTCCACTGCTATGGCCACCCCACGTAACACTTCCTCCACCACCGGTGCCCCTTCTTCACTGGGGTCAGAGGAGTTATTTTCCCATGAGTTTCTTGAACTGAGTAATGCGCAACCATTATTGCCAGAAGAAGATGAAGGAGATGAGGACCTTACACCAGATTTAATTCTGGCAGAGAACACGACAGAGATGGACATAATGAGTGATGAGGAGGAGGTCCCCGCTGCTGCTTCCTTCTGTGATGTGTCAGAAGAAATTGATGCATCTGAGGAGAATGATGATGAGGAGATTGATGTTTTGTGGGTGCCTAGTAGAAGAGAGCAAGAGGAGGGTAGTTCAGATGGAGAGACGGAGAGTCAGAGAGGCAGTAGGAGAATAAGACTTAGAAGAAGCAGGGAGGACAGCCCGCAGGGATCAGTAGGGCAACAACATGTATCGGCACCTGTGTTCAGCCGGCCAACGCACCCGCCATTGCCGCCAATGCCGCCAACTTCTACTGTTACCGCCAGATCGCACACTTCCAAAAAGTCAGCAGTGTGGGATTTTTTTAATGTGTGTGCCTCTGACAAAAGCATTGTAATTTGCAATGAGTGCAGTCAGAAACTGAGCCTTGGTAAGCCCAACAGCCACATAGGTACAACTTCTATGCGAAGGCACATGAGCGGCAAGCACAAAGCACTTTGGGAGCAACACCTCAAAGGCAACAGGCAAACTAAAAGCCACACTCCTTCTGGTCCAGCATCTTACTGCTCTACCTCTGCTCTCCTTGACCTGTCTGAACCACCCTCCACTCCGCCTTCCACCTTGACCACCTGTTCCCATTCCCAGTCATCTGCCACCGGCCAAGTTTCTGTGAAGGCCATGTTTGAGCGTAAGAAGCCAATGTCTGACTGTCACCCCCTTGCCCGGCGTCTGACAGCTGGCTTGTCTGCACTCTTAGCCCGCCAGCTTTTACCATACCAGCTGGTGGACTCTGAGGCCTTCCGCAAATTTGTAGCAATTGGGACACCGCAGTGGAAGGTACCCAGCCGCAATTTTTTTTCTAAAAAGGGAATACCACACCTGTACCAACATGTGCAGAGCCAAGTTACCGCATCTCTGTCACTTAGTGTTGGGCCAAAGGTCCATATGACTACTGACGCATGGTCCTCCAAGCATGGTCAGGGCAGGTATGTCACCTACACTGCCCACTGGGTGAACTTGGTAATGGCTGGGAAGCAGGGAATGGGTAGCTCAACAACAACAGTGGAGTTGGTGTCACCGCCACGGATTGCACGCGGTTCTGCCACCACCTCTACTCCTCCATCGCTCTCTACCTCGTCTTCTTCTTCTTCTTACTCTGCTGCTGGGTCCTCCTTCTCCTCCTCCACACCTGTGCACCCCCAGCTCCCCCTAGGCTATTCGACGTGCCAGGTACGCCGTTGTCACGCTGTCTTGGGGATGACGTGCCTGGAAAGCAAAAACCATACCGGATCTGTACTCCTGTCATCTCTGCAGTCACAGGCCGATCGGTGGCTGACCCCACACCAACTGCAGATCGGAAAAGTGGTGTGTGACAATGGAAGCAATCTGTTGGCAGCGTTGAGACTAGGCAATTTAACACATGTGCCCTGCATGGCACATGTGTTAAATTTAATAGTCCAACGTTTTGTCTCCAAGTACCCAGGATTCCAGGACGTTCTCACCCAGTCCAGAAAGGTGTCGGCCCATTTCAGACGTTCCTACACAGCCATGGCACGCCTTGCTGACATTCAGCAGCGCTACAACATGCCAGTCAGGCGTTTGATTTCTGACAGCCAGACTCGCTGGAATTCAACGCTCCTTATGTTGGAACGTCTGCTGCAACAACAAAGGGCCGTCAACGAGTACCTTTTTGAACTGGGTGGTAGGACTGGATCTGCACAGCTGGGGATTTTTTTCCCCCGTTACTGGGTGCTTATGCGCGATGCCTGCAGGCTCATGCGACCTTTTGAAGAGGTGACAAATATGGTCAGTCGCACCGAAGGCACCATCAGCGACCTAATACCCTTCGCTTTATTCCTGGAGCGTGCCGTGCGACGAGTGACAGATGAGGCTGTAGACCAGCGTGACGAGGAGCTGGAAGCGCGCGATTTCTGGTCGGAATCACCAGAACGAACCCAGGCACCTGCTGCAACGCAGGGAGAGGTGCCAGAAGTGGAGTCAGAGGAGGAAGGTGGCTTTGTGGAGGAGGAGGAGGAGGACCAACAGGAGCAGGCTTCCCAGGGGGCTAGTGGTGACCTTTTGGGGACCCCTGGTCTTGTACGTGGCTGGGGGGAGGAGACCGTGGATGATGCAGTCCTTGATAATGAGGAAGCGGAGATGGATAGCTCTGCATCCAACCTTGTGAGAATGGGGTCTTTCATGCTGTCATGCCTGTTGAAGGACCCCCGTATCAAGAGGCTTAAGGAGAAGGACCTGTACTGGGTCGCAACGCTACTAGACCCTCGGTACAAGCATAAAGTGTCAGAAATGTTACCAACATACCACAAGTCCGAAAAGATGCGGCATTTACAAACCAGCCTGCAAAACATGTTGTACAATGCTTTTAAGGGTGATGTCACTTCAGGAACTCATCAACATTCCAGGGGCAGAGGTGCCAGTAATCCTGCCACGAGCACACCTGCAAGGACAAAGCCCTTTGGCCAGTCTGTAACGTCAGACATGCAAATGTTTTTCTGTCCAAGGCAGCGCCACAACCCTTCTGGATCCACCCTCAAAGAACGCCTCGACCGGCAGGTAGCGGACTACCTGGCATTAACTGCAGATATCGACACTCTGAGGAGCGATGAACCCCTGGACTACTGGGTGCGCAGGCTTGATCTGTGGCCAGAGCTGTCACAATTTGCCATGAACCTCTTGTCTTGCCCAGCCTCAAGTGTGCTCTCAGAAAGGACCTTCAGTGCAGCAGGAGGGATTGTAACTGAGAAGAGAACTCGCCTAGGTCACAAAAGTGTCGATTACCTGACCTTTATTAAAATGAATGAGGGGTGGATCTCGGAGGGTTACTGCACGCCGGAAGACTTGTTCTGACTTCTATGCAGCTGTCCTTCTCTTCAAGCCTCATGACTCCACACACAGCTGTCCTTTAGCGTCCTCCTCCTCCCTCCGCCACCGTTACAAACTAGGGTGCAAACCCTACTGGTTTAATTTTTTCTGGCCTCTGTGCTTCAGTGGCTGCAACCAAAAAAACTGGGCAAACAATGTCTACAAGGTCAACGTATGGCAAAAAATGACTATTTTCAGCATTTATATGGCATATTTTTTCTGGCAACTGTGCTTCAGTGGCTGCGTCCAAAAAATGCATATTTTCTGCATTTATATGGCATAATTTTTCTGGCCTCTGTGCTTCAGTGGCTGCAACCAAAAAAATGCATATTTTCAGCATTTATATGGCATAATTTTTCTGGCCTCTGTGCTTCAGTGGCTGCAACCAAAAAAATTTATATTTTCAGCATTTATATGGCATAATTTTTCTGGCCTCTGTGCTTCAGTGGCTGCAACCAAAAAAATGCATATTTTCAGCATTTATATGGCATAATTTTTCTGGCCTCTGTGCTTCAGTGGCTGCAACCAAAAAAATGCATATTTTCAGCATTTATATGGCATAATTTTTCTGGCAACTGTGCTTCAGTGGCTGCGACCAAAAAAATGACTATTTTCAGCATTTATATGGCATATTTTTTCTGGCCTCTGTGCTTCAGTGGCTGCGGCCAAAAAAACTGGGCAAACAATGCCTACAAGGTCAACGACGTTGACCTTGTAGGCATTGTTTGCCCAGTTTTTTTGGCCGCAGCCACTGAAGCACAGAGGCCAGAAAAAATATGCCATATAAATGCTGAAAATAGTCATTTTTTGCCATATACGTTGAGTCAACGTATGGCAAAAAATGACTATTTTCAGCATTTATATGGCATATTTTTTCTGGCCTCTGTGCTTCAGTGGCTGCGGCCAAAAAAACTGGGCAAACAATGCCTACAAGGTCAACGACGTTGACCTTGTAGGCATTGTTTGCCCAGTTTTTTTGGCCGCAGCCACTGAAGCACAGAGGCCAGAAAAAATATGCCATATAAATGCTGAAAATAGTCATTTTTTGCCATACGTTGACTCAACGTATATGGCAAAAAATGACTATTTTCAGCATTTATATGGCATATTTTTTCTGGCAACTGTGCTTCAGTGGCTGCGACCAAAAAAACTGGGCAAACAATGCCTACAAGGTCAACGTATGGCAAAAAATGACTATTTTCAGCATTTATATGGCATATTTTTTCTGGCAACTGTGCTTCAGTGGCTGCAACCAAAAAAACTGGGCAAACAATGTCTACAAGGTCAACGTATGGCGAAAAATGACTATTTTCAGCATTTATATGGCATATTTTTTCTGGCAACTGTGCTTCAGTGGCTGCGTCCAAAAAAACTGGGCAAACAATGCCTACAAGGTCAACGTATGGCAGTTGTTTAAAGAGAACAGTAGATTACTAGCCAGCAAAGCTACCTAAGCTAAAATGTCCCTCAAATCCCTGCAGACTTCTGTCCCTCCAATACAGAGCAGTATCAAGCAGATTACTAGCCAGCAAACTTACTATCATCTGTCCCTGAAATCACTAACAGCTCTCCCCCTACACTATCTCTTCCAAGCACACACAGGCAGATTTTTCAGATACATTTTTGCCCTTGATCCCCCTCTGGCATGCCACTGTCCAGGTCGTTGCACCCTTTAAACAACTTTAAAATCATTTTTCTGGCCAGAAATTTTTTTTTTAGATGTTAAAGTTCGCCTTCCCATTGAAGTCTATGGGGTTCGCGAACCGTTCGCGAACCGCTCGCGTTTTTGCGCAAGTTCGCGAATATGTTCGCGAACTTTTTTTCCGACGTTCGCTACATCCCTATATCTCAGTTTCCAGTTACATAACAGGTGATTCACTTGTTTATAACATAACATATAACATTATAAAAATGTCTGTTTCACTGTATCTGGATTTGTGCTTATTGCACTTAGGCATGTGTTCGGTTCATATAGTCGTCTTCTGTGGGATTCTCTACTAGAAATGTATAATTTTCTCCCGCAATATGTCACTCTTGAATTCAAATAAATAACTTACTCAAACTGAACATTTAACCATTTAACCATTTCCTCTTCCATGGGGTAGATCCTGTGGCATCCACTCATCATTCTTGTTCTAGCATAACTGTGACTCTCTGACTGTCCATCTTAAAGGGATTCTGTCATGATTTTTGATGATAATTCATGGTGTCCAGAATGGTATCAATGCAGCTGGTGTACATTGTAGAACTATTTCTGACTTACTTACCCTTGCACTAGAAATACTACAGACAGGAGATAACAAATGTATTCCTTGTTCTGTAGAAAGATCCCAATACCCTAGTGGCATTGAACCATGGGTACAAAAATCTTCTTACAAATGATAAATAATCAATACAAGTGTTTATTGCATTCACCTAAAACACCAGTATCTATAGATTGTACTTTAATTAAATAACATTTTAATTTGGGAGCCTATCAGATTTACATCTACAATAGAAAAACATGGATTATAAACATTTCTTATGCAATATAGTATTAGTAATGTTTGTCAGAAAGCAAGAGTGTTCATGTAAGCTGCAATTTAGCTCTGTCTGTAAGAGTTCTGCAATAAGGAAAAGTTAAGAATACTTTCGCAGTGTGCATAATGGGTCTTGTTATATACCAAGAAAACAGAGAATTCAATGTCGATCTCACTTGCCTTTAAAAAAATATGGGTTTTGTAAAATCATCTTCCAAACATTTTTTAAACATATTTTGCTGTTATTTGCAAAACGAACCTCCTGTATGAATGAAAAAACACTGAATAAAGCCTTTGAACTGCTTATTATATGAATCACAGTGTCTAAATTATGTAATTGCGTGAAAATACTGTACTATGTTCACACACAAGCTATATTATTTAATGTACAGTATACTAATAATTGTGCGTGTTTCTTGTACTCATGTGATGGGCAAAAATCAATATTCTTGTCATGTTTTACCTAGAGAGCTCTGAATCAGAGTACTGGCCTTATACATGACAAACCAGGATGAATTACTCTTCATCTGAAAGACTTATTTACATTTATTATCCTCATGCCAAGGTAGATCTTTGGCTAACACAGTTATGAAACCACTGAAATGGTAGCTATATAAATAATTGAAATCTAAACATCTAATTAGTCGAAAACAATGCAGCATTAAAGAGGTCAGGAATAAAAAGCTCTATAAGGACCTTTTGATATTGAACATGAAACCCACATTTTTGCTTTTTTCTTGGAACATCCCTATTATGTATAAATGTATTTAAATATTTCACCTGTAAATCATTTATTGCCTTTCCCACATCTATACCACTGGCATAACAATCAATTCAAGTACTGCACTTCCCTTCTGCTCCTCACATTCCCTCTACCTCCCACATAGATTTGATGCAAATGGATTTAGAAGCATTTGTGTTCATAGCATTGGCAGATGCAAGTTGTGTTCCCCGACACTGCCTTAGTAAGACCTGCAGCCACACAATCATTTAATTTGTGGCATAGGATCTCTGAACTAATGACCCAAATTATTTATATAATTTGTTTCTTTACCTAGTGAAGTCTTCAATGATACATTTGGTTATTTTGAACATGTGATAGATTTAGATCTTGTCCTGTTTACCAAATGCCAATGAAGCCATAACAGGGACCCCAGTGGTCACCACTAATTCCTTGTAAGGTGCTTGCTAGGGGTAAGTGTTACTTCATAAGGGCCATTATTGCTGTACCATTGTCTTCCTTGTGGAACTCTGCTACAGGTATGGGACCTATTATCCAGAATGTTCTGGACCTGGGGTTTTCTGGATAAGGGGTTTTTTTTGTAATTTGTATCTGCTAAAAAATGTAAACATTAAATAAACCCATTAAGATTCTTTTGCCTTTAATAATGATCAATTATATCTTAGTTGGGATTAAGTACAAAGCACTGTTTTATTATTACAAATGAAAAGGACATTTTTAACTATTTGATTATAATGGAGTCCATGGGAGATGACCTTCCCATATTTTGGAGCTTTCTGAATAAAGGGTTTCTGGATAACAGATCCCATACCTGCACAATAAAATTCTTTTGGTTTAATGCATGTTAACTATGTCTGCTTTCCACAGTAAAGGCCTACCTTTGGGGATAAATGCTCTTGCTCTTCTTCATTTGTTGCTGCAGTTTCTCATCATAATTAAACATAAAGTGAATGCACAGTTTTATCTGATACATAAAGTTCAGAGTAAAAAACTGTTGTTGATGCCTTGTTGGCATTTATGTTTGCGGCCATGTGTCTGCAAATACATTTAAAAAATACAAAATATTAGGCAGCCCCAACAGGCATGAAATGCGTTAGGTTTCTGTCTAACATGTCCTAATAAATATTTTGTATTTTTTTAATTTATTAGCCCTTTATTTTTTGGAGGAACTCACAATTATTGGAATGTTATTATGGACTTGTATCCTGGGACTGGGGTGAACTGCAAGTATGCCCTCCTGTGAACATTTTTTATTTTTGCTTTAAATTTGCTCTATTTTGCCTGGTAGTACCAATATTTTGGCTTTGTGCACCATTCAACTGTTTGTAATGTGTCTGCAAAGACAAGTTCCAGATATAGTTGATTGTTGTCTGACAAGCACTGTAAGTTAAATATAAGGTTAAATCAGGTGTTAAATATAAGAAGTTAACCAAAGCTGTCTTGATTTTTGCTGTGGGCTGTTTGTCTGTATCTGCATGATTCCAACAGTTGATTTATACTTAGAAGAAAATTGTGCATTTTAAGTTTGACTGCTGGGAAAAGTGCTACATCTTGTCTTTTCTTCACTCACTATTTGTTGAGCAGCCAAAGAATTTTCCTTTAGGGTTCAAACTATGGAAACTGAGAATGGATGCTGGATGCTGGCAAGTGTAAGCTCTTAGGAGCTAGTTTATCATCTGTCTATTTCTCTAAGCCTTGGAGTATGAAGGAAAGGGGCGAGAGATATCAAGAGCTAGGAGCAAGTACAGAACTAAGGGCTGCAACATAGTGTTAGAACCTCATACAGAGAGCTCTTGTATCTAGTTCGTGCCCAGAGTGAACTGTGCTACTGAAGGAAACCCTATACTTAGGGGGTTATTTACTAAAACATGTTTATTTCTCACATTTTACCAGAGATAAACTCGATCTAACTCCCATCCACGAATTTGGCAAATAGACTTGACAGGATTTTTATAGATGCATGAATTGCTTGAACAGTCTGGGATATTGATAAGAGGTACAATTCCTATGTTCAATATGTTTTGCACCCTTATTTGCTGACTTTTCTACTTTCCTTTGGGTTTTATCATTATTTATTTAACAATGAGCAAGGAATCCTGTCTGTTCTAGAGTATCATGCGTAGAAGATAATGGATGTTGGAAACTTAAAGACTTGAGACATTTGTGAAAGCAAGATTAAAATATAAGTAGTGCCTCAAAATGTTTGCTTTTAGCAGTTACTGTTTTACCCAAGTATTACATAAAGTTTTGTAGAATAGCCTCTGGGTGTCTTCATCTCAAAGAACAACTACATTAAAAGGCTCAGCGAGGTTCTCCATTTAATTAAAATGATTGTTGGGATCTTGCACTATGTACATCCTCAGGAGGGGCCTGTGACATACCAGATGGAACTTCCAAATAGAAATAAAGCCTCTTCTCAGTGTGACCCAGCTGGCAACCTTCTATTACCATAACATAACAGAATGTGATGCTGCAAACAGTATCCCTCTGAGTGAGTGTGCTCAGTTTTCCTGTGCAAATCTAACACAAAGCACACATTCATATCTAAATAAATAAACATGCTTTTTATACACAAAGCTCTAGTGTCATACAATGAAATTGTGGGAGTCAGCCAAAAGCTAATTTAGATATAATTGGAGTGCTACTGATGTAGCCTCCCTCTTCGGAAAACAAACACACAAAAGGGGGGTTTGAGTCTTCATTCCTAGTTTTGTATTTTGTCATCATTAAAACATACAGTGCATACATTGTAAACAAAAGTAAGAAGAACAGCATATTCCATTTGGGTACATTTGTAGATGACCTGTAAATGAAGCACAATCACCCACCCACACACACAAAATGCCAAATAAAAAGCAAACACCACTAAGGGATGAAAAAGCACAGCATAGGAGCTATTCTTAAGGTGCTAACATTACAATATAACTCTTTTTATTAATGCTCCTCCCATAGGTTATATCTGAACTTAACATGTAACAGTTTATATTGTCATAAATTACCATTAACGATATATACCGTCCACAAGTCCACAATCAAAGGGTTTGATGAAAAATGGCTCACTTGAATCATTTTAGTAGTGCAAAAACCATCACAGCATCAAAGCTTTTTAGAAAAACTTTATCTTAAACATACTACAAGGCAGTATTCTCCCTCTGTCAGCATACCTCATTCCAGACACTCTCCCCTGACACATTTCACACCGTTGGGAGCTTCATCAAAAGAGGTCCTCTGATAAAGTGCTTAATGGCGCAAAACACATCAGGAGGGATGACACTGCTTTGTGGAATGTTTAAGACATTTTTATTAAAAGCTTCTATACCGAGGCGAATTCGCACTAAAGTCAATTTTAAGCGAATAGCTGTGTACAAAATGCGTTTTATTAAGGGGCCGATTCACCAAGGGTCGAATATCGAGGGTTAATTAACCCTCGATATTCGACTGGGAATTAAAATCCTTCGACTTCAAATATCGAAGTCGAAGGATTTAGCGCAGATAGTACGATCGAACGATCAAAGGATTATTCCTTCGATCGAAGGAATATCCTTCGATCAAAAAAACTTAGGAAAGCCTATGGGGACCTTCCCCATAGGCTAACATTGAGTTCGGTAGGTTTTAGATGGCGAACTAGGGGGTCAAAGTTTTTTTTAAAGAGACAGTACTTCGATTATCGAATGGTCGAATAGTCGAACGATTTTTAGTTCGAATCCTTCGATTCGAAGTCATAGTCGAAGAATCCCATTCGATGGTCGAAGTAGCCCAAAAAACACTTCGAAATTCGAAGTTTTTTTACTTCGAACCCTTCACTCAAAGTTAGTGAATCGGCCCCTTATTGTTATATGTTACAGGACCTAGTACTTAGTGTTCACTTGTAGACAGCATACATCCTAAATGGTAATTTAGTATGTTCAAGATAAAGTTTTTCTTAAAAGCATCACTTGTGGTGATGGTTTTACACTACTAAAATGCTTTACATGAGTAAATTTGCATGAAATGTATTTGATTAACTGTTTATATTTCCCAACACATATCAAATACCATTCTTTCATGCTGCACAAAACACACAAGAAAAATGTTAAATGTTAAAAATCAGTATGATACTGGACAAAATATATAATCAGTTTTATAGTGTACATTAATAAGAATATATATATATATATATATATATATATATATATATATATATATATATATATATATATATATATATATATATATATATATATATATATATATATATATATATATATATATATATATATATATATATATATATATACACACACACACACATCAGTTTGGTTCAATGTATGTTTGCTCCATTAATTAAATCAAAGGACTTGTTGGCTTCTTAAATCCAACAGATACCGGTACACTTTATAGACATTTACTTACATTATTATAATTTTAGTCAGCTGTATAAACAAGACATCCACGCAAAGACACCAAAACATTCGGAGGGTTGTGATTGATGTAGCTGATGCAAATAGTTTGGTTGGTATTCTCAAAATCAAAGGTGTTCATTTGTCAAAGTCCTCTAAGGTAAAGACACAGAGAAGTGCACTGATCTAACCAGTGATTATAGGACATTCAGTTTATGGAATTAAAAGTAAAATATACAATAATAATGTCATAAGAAGCTTTTAAGTCTGTATATAATATACTTAGTAATGTCTCAAATACTCTGTATTCCTAATGGGTATGGGGTTATTTAACAAAGTACATTATGCCCAAATCATTTGTTTCACATTTTCCAGTACAGAAAATGTATATACAGTAAATTAACAACCCATTATGACAAAAAAACCAAATATTAATTTAGCTTTAATCTTGAATATTATTTTACCATAGTCAGCCTGAGTATGTTTTACAAAATCAATGTACCATGTAACTGGGAATTTATGAGCAAAGAAGTCATCAAAGACTAACCAAATGCATACCCACAGTCATGTGTTCAAAATATGGTTATATTTGTAATGTAAATGGATCTTTTTAATGATGCTTACTTCTCCCTATATCATGAATAGCCTTTTATTGTTTTCTGTATTGCTTATTCACGCTTAAATTGTGAATATATAAAAAAGGAGGGGCAAATCCTGAAAAAGATAAATAAACTGAACTACAATGAATTTAAAAGGTCAAACTATAAATATGGCAAATTAGTTATTGATGAATCTAATAAATTGTAAGCTCTTTGAATCAGGCACTTTGTTCCATATGTGCATTGAAACTCCTAGTATTTTTATGCTAGTTTATATTCTCCCTGTCTAATATATAATAATTGGAACCCTGTTTGTGTTATGACTTGTAAAGCACTGTGTGCATTTGTGGTTTTATGTGAATAAATAGCAATATATGTTCCCCCATTATGCACATGAGCCATATTCAATATAAAAGTGCATTTTGAAATACATTTTATCCATATGTTCTTCAGACAGAGCAGAATGCATGTTTTATGGTAACAGTTTGCAACCACAAACAGAAATATTGTTCTTATGATGCAAACATATATGATGGATTGGTTTTGCGGGACATATAAACTTTAATTCAAATAAACTGTTGTAATGAATCTTAGTTATGTGTACATATACATAGAAAAGGGAAATTTGATATGTTCTGAACTGGATTTCATTTACTTATTGCAAAACATTATGTACAAAAACACATTGTGAGTTAAACAGAATGTTACTTTGTTGAGGTTTTGTGACTGTATTGTGGCACATTAATACATTTCCGTGGCTGACAAAAATGTTATCCTTCAGCTACTTTCTGACATAAATAATCAGAAATATTTGCTAAAGGTCAGCATGCATGAAAACCATTTGTTTTGTTAACCTCTTTTTGGCACCAGTCTGTAAAAAAAAACTTTACATGATCTTTTCCCAGCAGTTTATCTGATCCTAATAAAGAAATGAAGTGTAGAAAGAAAATAGAGTATAATATTACTATTGAAGGAGAAAGGAAAATGAGACACAATTCCATAGGTTCTGTACACCTATCCTTGTGTCATTCTAGTTCATGCTTTAACATTATCAGATACATGGTTTCATTTCATTTTTATCCTGAGCTGCCACTGGAGTGCTATTTTTCAGAAAATAAAGAACAGTCTGTTAAAGTAATAGTTCTTGGTTTATATTATTTCATACACAATGGGACAAATTCACTAAAGGGCGAATATTGGTCAGTGAAATCTCCGTCAAACTTCGCCAGGTATAAATTCTTTACTACTACGCTAATTCCCTAAAATGTGAAGTTGCACCTCAGCAGCCGAATGTGGCAAGCGTTAATTAGTCAGTGTGAGCATTTCTTATTGATCTTTCGCTAGTGTTCAATCCTGTACCCAGCGCCGGATTTAATTTCTGGGCGCCCCTAGGTCGTGCGGTCCGACAAGAACGCCGGCGCAGCTTGTGTGGTTGAACGGGGACGTGAACGTCCCCATAATGCGGCTGGGCGGCATGCCGCCCCTATTTTTTGCCGCCCTAGGCCCGGGCCTATGCGGCCTTGCCGCAAATCCGGGCCTGCCTGTACCGAAAATTCATACTCTCACGCTTAGGTAAGTTTGAATAGGGCGGGCACATATAGGTTGTATAGACTCTCACGCTTAGGTCAGTTTGAATAGGGCGGGCACATATAGGTTGTATAAACGTCTTTATTGGATATGTTGGTGCAAATGCTTGAAGTGGCCACTTAGAACTTCTGATGGCAATCCCTCTTTTATGACTTTCCGGCATACAGTATATGATCTCACTGACATAAGATTGAGGAGGATGTAGCTTAATTTTATCAATTTGCAAAGTCTAAGGTGGCGAAGGAAGCTGTCAAAAGAGGTAACGTTCCGTAAAATTCTAACTTTAGTGAATTTGCAGAGTAACGAATGTTCGCCTGTGTGAAAATTCAACTGGCGTTAAGGAGCGAAACTGCACTAGCGACTCTTTTGCTAGTGAATTGTCCTCTACGCCTGTTAGTAAATTGGCAATGTGAGATTTCTGGCGAATTTTTGCTAGCAATGGCCACTTCGCCCTTTAGTAAATCTGCCCCAATGTTTTTATTCACACAGACCAAAATTCTGACTATTGTACGATAAATAATTTCAACATAATAAAAAAATAATTGCCATGATGAAAATTTCCCTCTAATTGCGCTTGAATCCTAAATTTGCCATTTCATAAAACAGCTGCAGTTAGATAAAAGTAAAGAGATAGAGGACCAATAATAGAAGAAGGAACAATTTAATTTTTGTTCACATGGATTCAAAACACAGCAACCAAATAATTTGTTCACACAAAGAAAATGGAGGCGATATCTAAATATAGAAACACATATGAATATAATATCACTTTACTTTTTCTCATCTGCCCAGCCTGTAATTATTAATTATACTTTATTTTCTACTATACAGAAAGCTAGAAATAGATGAGTAGAAGTACAATTAATTATATTCCCTTCGTCAACCAGAAAGAATTATCTTTTAAAAAAAAGAAAATCTATATAACAAAACATAATACATGGTTTTTAGAAGTATATAGTTGTATAAGAGTAGTATTAGTTTGGTGTTTGCATGTCCTTTGCCTTTGTCAATCCTCAGCATTTGGATAGAACAATGCATTATGCTAATTTTAGTTTAGTGATCATACAGTTTATTCTTGGCAAAGTGATTGGTCAAACCTAGTGATTAATTTAATTTGATATTTTAACTTAAAAAGAAACATACAAACATAAGAAGTATGTTTGATTGTTGTGCCTTTTTGTGTGAGTGTGTGTGTGTTTGTGTGTTTGTGTGTGTGTGTGCGTGCACATGTGTGTGTTGATGCCTAACCCGTAACATTTGCTCAATTTCATATTCATTTGCTAGTAACAAGTGGAATACAATATCAAAATTCTCAAGCAAATGTGAAGGTATTTTATTTGTTCATGTTATCTGTTCGCTGTTACTATTTAATCAATTAAAGTGTAGTGAGGGTTTTACTGCATAATGTAAGCACTTTAACTAGTTGAGTTTAACAGATAGATTGATAAAGAAAATATAGGTAATTGAATGCATTAGAGAAGGAAATGATGTAGGATATAAGAATTTGTATAAGGCTTTGTATGTGAATAAAGCAATATTATAGCCATCTGAAGTGGATTGATTCTTCTTATTAAAGCATCAGTGCATCTGTAATTAGTTGTTAAAAAAGGAATTATACCCCCATTTGACACAAGCTCATTCAGCAGGGTTTATGTTCCAGAAATAAAAATAAATGTATTTTATTTTTACAAAGAAATACAGATTAACACAGATTCACAGATTGAAAGAAAACCATAATATTGTGTCTGTGTGTAATTGCCCCCCCCACCCAGACTCTGTAATGCAATTCCTCCCTCACTTTCTTCCATTGTGAAATTATGGAATTCTAGAATTTAAAATGATGCTGTTTCTAAATTATACTGAAGGGAAGGGGTTATATCACTCCAACTTGCAATACAGCAGTAAAGAGTGTCTTAAGTTAATCAGAGCATAGGTCACATGTCTGGGGGCACCTAGGAAACTGGCAATATGTCTAGCCCCGTGTCAGACTTCAAAATTAAATATAAAAAATCCCTTTGCTATTTTAAAAAACATATTTCAGTGCAGAAGTCTGCTGGAGCAGCACTATTAACTTATGCATTTTGAAAAACACATATCCCATAACAGTATCCCATTAAATACCCTCAGCTTTCCGGTGAATCTATGCACCACAAGCTAAGAAAAGCAGAGGGACTTTAAGTTGTATTACACTTTAAGCGTAAGGGATCTTGTGAAATAGCTTAATTGTGTTTGGTTTCCTTCAGTCTGTGGAAACAGGTTTGTTTAAAAACATTTATATTTATATATGGAAATTCAGATTGTGTATATTCACCTTTTCCCAGCTGAACCATTTATGTCAATAAAAAGGAGGGTATATTTTCTCTTTAACTGTTGTTCAGTGGTTGTTGTACAGTTTTGTTTCAAAGCCCCATTTGAAGGACAGCCTTTGTTCAGGGACACCCAAAACATGAATATTCCAAGAATATATGGAGGGCCAAATACTTGCTTGCCTTCTAATCTCATTGTAGTTGACCTTCTACTTAGACATTCAGTAGAAGAGCAGATAGGTATTATCCTCAGGCTTCACCCTAAATGGCATTCAGGCTAAGTCACCAGCACAACCACAATTTCTGCCCCCCCCCCTTCCCAGGAGGCAGCCCCACAGTTTTGGGAACAGTGTAATTTTTATATAAAGTAATTCAGCAGGTGAGGAAAGAGTTGGAGCTTACTCATATACAATGCAGTATTCTAAAATAAGTTGAAATATGTCAGATGCTGCAAGAAGACTTCATGACTCCCTAGGCAGTGTGCAAAGTGCAAAATATAGGCACAATGCCTAACTGTCTGTTTTATTATCGAGAAATGTGTCACAGATCTTAAGATAAAAAGCAGGGCATGTGACATTTTTTCCATTAAGAAATTAATTTTGACTCATTAATCAGAGACAGAGTTACTATTGAATATACTTAATGCAAAGTTCAAGAACATCTGTAAGAGGAATATAACCAAACCTTAGAGAAACTTGCAAAGTTTGCAAAGATGAAGAAATAAATGTATTAACAGAACGAGGAGCTCAAGAGAGTGGCTATAAGAAGAGCAAATAGAAAACCAATGGCAATTTAACAGAAAGGCAGCTAAATGTGGCAGTAAGTTATATAGCAATATATGTATATATATATATATATATATATATATATATATATATATATATATATATATATATATATATATATATACACAAAAATCCAATTAGTTCAGCACTCCAGAAAAATGTGCAAAGTCCTGGTGCTACCCCAAGCAGCAATATGTAGAAAATCCAAAAATTAGGATGCACACAGGTGTTCCATCAAAAAGTTAAAAAACTTACATTTTATTTAGTACATTTAAAAAAGCAGGTCGACGTTTCGGTCTGTATCTAAGACCATTTTCAAGACCATAAACTGCTTAGTAAAATGTTACAGATATAAATAGTTAAAACAACATAGCACTCATCCACTCACAAGCTGTCCACGATGTCATGTGACAGTTAACTCTAACCTCACCAAATTAGGAGGAGTCTGAATGGAAAAAACTTCTTAATGTCAATTCTGTAAGGAACCAACATTTTGAAACATGAAGATATGTGGAGCTGAAAATTTGTTAATAATGTTACAACTTTAGATCCATAGCAAATCAAGCTATTATAACCAATGTGCCTGTTAATACAAAAGTAACATTATCGCTGACTCAAAAAACAAAGAAGGGAACAATGTTTATTTAATCCATTAGGCTTCAAAGTGTTTAATTTTTTGATCCAGAATACCTCTCTCTGGAGTAGTATTTTGGATCTATCCCCCCCTCTCCGCAGAGGGGGGATATGATCAATAGCTATATAGTGAAATGTAGGTAGCCTATGTCCCTCCTCTAAGAAATGATTCGCCACTGGTTTAGTGGTTTGGCCATCTCGAAAAGCAGTGCTGATGGCTGAGCGATGTGCATCCATACGCAAACGCAATGTCAAATCCGTCTTGCCAACATAGGGTAAGCCGCATGGACAAGTTATCAAATAAATAACATGAACACCTGTGTGCATTCTAATTTTTGGATTTTCTATATATATATATATATATAGATATAGATATATATATATATATATATATATATATATATATATATATATATATGTGCACTCAGATAGCCATGGTGATGCCTAGGTGCTGGAACAAAAATTCATATCTATAAAGCAAAAAAACTTCCGCACACATAGGTCTTGATAAGTGAAAAAAAAGCTGGTAGATTTATTTCAACGTTTCGGCTTACAAACTCAAGCCGTCATCAGGAAGCCTATGTGTGCAGAAGTTTTTTTTGCTTTATATATATATATATTTATATATATATATATATAAAAATATTTGTAGATGGGTGCACACCAGGAACGTTTAACACCAAGTTACTTAAAACATACTTTATTGTAGAAAATTATAAAAACAGGCCAACGTTTCGGTCTCCTTCTCAGACCATTATCAAGACCCCTGGGTCTTGATAATGGTCTGAGAAGGAGACCGAAACGTTGGCCTGTTTTTATAATTTTCTACAATAAAGTATGTTTTAAGTAACTTGGTGTTAAACGTTCCTGGTGTGCACCCATCTACAAATATTTTTATTTTACTCCATTTATGGGTAGCACCTGGGTCATTTACTTCTATTTGGAGTGCGGAGAAAACCCAAGGACTTTATATATATATATATATATATATATATATATATATATATATATATATATATATATATATATATATATATGCGTAAGGCATAGAGGAGGGGCAGACAATATTTGATTGACAGCTGAGATTTTTAAATGAGCTTAAAACAACTATGAATTCTTTAATACAAAATAGAAATTGGATTTCAGGTATAATTTGAAAAGGACTTCAGCTTTTTGTGTCTGGGCGACAGGTCCACTTTAATAAATAACGTTTTCACTTTCTAAGATCTGAGTTATGACTTTAAAAAAATTACTTTTAATCTCAAAATTATGACTTTTAAATGCATAATTATAACCTTAAAAAGTCAAAATTTTGAGTTTGAGTTGTGTTTTCCACAAATATTCGAGTTTTCAAGATTTTTGGTTAAAACTCACATTTACAGGTAAAAAAACTGTAACTGTAACAAATTTTTCACGTTTTTGTTCTATTATACCCTGGAAATAGCTTGAATACATAAATACATTTATATTCTAAATGCACTATATATTTTAAGTCTGTCCCTAAGCTCAGTAACTGACAGCAGCACAGAGCATGTGCAGTGAATTAGCAGAAAGAAGATGGGGAACAGCAAGAGGCACCTTTGGAGGCACAAATTTTCACTGCTAAAGGGCTGTGATTGCTTTGGGCTGGTACAGAAGCCCAAAACATAATGTACAATATTTCTAGCCTATTTCTTTAGTTAAGCTTTAGTTCTCCTTTAAGGACAATTAAAGTTGAAAATCTGGGGGTTGCGTTCTACATGTACTACTTATAGTTTTTCAGTCTAAACACCTGCTACCTGTGAACTAACTCCCACAAACCATATATTTCCGAAATTACACATCTTCAGTTATTCTAAGACGCGATTCTTGTTTTTTTACTTGGAGATTTGTGGCCGCAGTCCTTTGTATAAAGTCAGTGCTTTGGTCTGAAATAAAGGAAAAAATGGATACAAAGTTTGATTTCTCCCTAAGTTTCCATGGCAACTATCAAACTGCTGCAACTGCTCCCTGCCCTATTATTTGGAGATGTAGAGGAGGTTCCAGGCATGCCTGGCGATGACAATGTTGCCCTAATGGTAGGTAAGCATTTCATTGGCCAAATTCCACCAACTTCTAATAAAAGATATGCCCAGAGAGCTTGTAAGGTTTGATGTTTCAAGGGTGATGTTCCAACTGTTACATGTGCTTGTTCTGGCGTAAAATTCTCCAAAAGCTGCTTTAGTTTGGGGTTTACTCCTGGACAATAAAAGTGGGTTACTGATACATATTTGTTATTGTTGGACTTTGCAGTATGAGGGCTTTTACAAACAATAAAAATATCCATGTAGAATTAACTTTTCTATGAAAACAAAACTCAAAATATACAAATTTTTTAATAATTTTATTTTCTTTACATATTTAACCCTAAATACACATTACAGCTCCAGAAAACTTGCAAAATTCCACTTGTTTGTCAAAGCCCAATTTGTGATGAAAAAAAACTATTTATCATTTCCCCAGTTTCATGGAGGTTTTCCTACTAAAAAAATTATTACAAAATGATTTTAAAAAATATGACACTTGGGGGCAGATTTACATAGGGTCGAATATCGAGGGTTAATTAACCCTCGATATTCGACCATCGAAGTTAAATCCTTCGACTTCAAATATCATAGTTGAAGGATTTAGCGCAAATAGTTTGATCGAATGATCGAAGGAAAAATCATTTGATCGAACGATTAAATCCTTCCCCATAGGCTAACATTGACTTCGGTAGCTTTTAGGTGGCGAACTAGGGGGTCGAATTTTTTTCTTAAAGAGACAGTACTTCGACTATCGAATGGTCGAATAGTCAAACGATTTTTAGTTAGAATCGTTCAATTTGAAGTCGAAGGTCGAAGTAGCCCATTCAATGGTCGAAGCAGCCAAAAAAAAACATTCGAAATTCGAAGTTTTTTACCTCTATTCCTTCATTCGAGCTAATTAAATGGGCCCCTTGGTGCAAATTTGTCTGGCACTTAATGGGTTAAAAGTTTTAACGTTATTTGTAAATGTTGTTAAAAGCTGTATGTGTCCTTTGCTATTCTTTCCACTAACTGTTGGATTTAACTCTTAACAAAAGTTATCCTCCTGCCAAGACTCTAATTCTCACAATACCGTCAGTAATCATCTGGCGTCTGCTGTGTTTTTTCAATAGTCAGAGCTAGCAGTGTAGTAAATAGCAATAGGCAGGCATTATATTTAAAAATATATGAATACATATGTTCCTTCTTGTCGAATACAAAGAAGTGGTCTCCCTGTGATTTCACGAATATTTCAATAATAATGGCAGAACTGATGACAATATTTGATGCCTCAGCAGGATTTTAGGAGGTTCCCCTAGGTAATAAGTAAAAGTGGCTATTGAATACACCTTTTTTAGAAGGTATAGCATTCTGCAGTTCTGCACTAGAGATTTTACAATGACAACTGACATAACTCTTTAGGGGAATTCAGGAATTACCACTACTACCAGGTTCATCTACAATCAGACCAGACCAGTTTGCCTCATGGAGGTAACCATAGCATGGAGAACTGACAAAGATTCAGAATGATCACCAGAATATGTTGCTGATATGTTTGCAAACACTGGGCAGGTTTGCTCCAGGGCAGTGACCTATGGCGACCAATCAGTGATTATCTTTTTACAGCCAGCTGCAGGTTGAACACTGAAAACAGTCATCTGGTTGGTTGCTGTGGGTTGCTGCCCAGTTGCAGATTTGCCCAATGTTTATATATGATCCCCTCTAAGTTGCTCTGATATCACACTATGTTGCTCTGACATTACCCACATGATGGTGGCAGTCTGTGCTTTTATGTGTTTATTACATCAAGGGCAGTACCCTTGGGTAAATACTTGCTCATTGGAGCAGGCTAGACAGATTAATTGGCGATGTTATGAGTTGTTAGGAGCTTGTATAGGTGCAGGTACCTTTGTGAATGACATCTATGCTCAATTTTGTGAATATTTAAAAAACATATATATACACACATATTCTAGGCACAGTTTACTATTGCACAGAAAAAAACTATGGCTACCATCTCCATGGATTCAAACTTCAAGTATGTATTGCCATTTAAATCACACCATGGCCTTATACTTAATGATGCCTCATTAAGGATTTGAGTAAAGAAAAGCTTCTTTCTGATAATGGAAATGATTCAAATTTGGAATATATTTATATCATGTTCTATTAAAAAATCCATATCTGGTTAAAAACGGATTAAGTTTAAACAGAAGCTTCTTCTGATGACCATTTAGGAGAAGTGATAACTGCAATGTACTGTATAAGCCCCAAAAAGTGTACTGCTAAAAGGATGTCAAATTGTTGTGCCTTTCTCATTAACAAATGGCATGATATCATACACGAAGGCCACCTGAGGATTCACAAGTGCTAATGGTGGCAAAATGAGGGTTGTTTTGGCTCTGCATGAAAGCTGATAATGCCAAGTTATAACAAAATTAACAGATTATGAAGGAGTTCAGAAAGGATAAAGATGGTACAAAACAGTTTGCCATTTATAGATTCTACTTTAATTGGTCATTCAGTTTATCTGCCCTACCATAAGGAGAATGGTAATTAATCCAGGACATATGCATCTATTGGATGCAAAAGAAAATATCTTGTAGTAAATCTATACCTAGCCACTTCAGTTTACTTGCACCACTGGCACATACCCATAGTTACATGCATTCAATTTTATGTGCCCTGGCATTACTTGATACACTGCTTGTGTGGCTGCACAATGTCATTGAGTCTGCCTAATTTCTTTAAGCGACCCTATGTAAAAAGAAAATGTGGTTATCAGTGATGGGCAATGTACAAATTACCATTAAAAAAAAGGCAGTTTAATACAAAAGGAACCCCACCTGTAGATAACAATTAAATTACCTTTGTGCCAATTTGTTATCCTTTAAGCTAATGGCTTTGACTCTATTTGCCGTATTCAGCCAAAACAGTCACTCAAGCAGTAACCCTCTGCTCATCTGCAGAAAGGAAGTGGGACAGAGTATGTGTAAATCTGCCCCAGTGTGAAATAATGTCTTCAATAGGTCAAATTTGACATTTTGTTTTTTTTTTGAGGGGGGGGGGGTATTTTGGGCTGAAAATACAGAACTTCTACATTTATGTGTATTCCTAGCAGATAATCACAGTACTACAATCATCATTTTAAAAACATATTATCCTGTTATGTTTGTTTAGTTGTCATATTAAGGCAGATTATTTGTATTAGGGAGTTAGTCCCTAATCAAATGCATATGATAAATTGCTTCTACTTATGTTTTAATTCACTGGAAACACAGATTGATTAGTGAATTTGTTTAATATTACAGGTACTGAAAACTTTTAATACAGTATAAAGTTTTTTTCTAGTGTTAGAGATTGCTTGTAAAATGTATTTAACCATCAATCACTATAAATCCATAATTATGTTGTGCAATGTAATTTATGCTGTTTCTACATATGGAATCTATTACTGGCTAAAGAAAAAAAAGGGTTGAGCAAGAAACTTATGTTGCTCCAACTAAGTGACATAAACTACACTGCTGCTACTACTACTGTGACTCTAGGGTAACATTAAATTGCACACTATGGAGCAAATCTATTAAAATCCAAGATGTTTTTCTGTTATTTGAAAAAAATTACATCAGAAAAATGCATTCTTGAATGTTTAAAAATTTAGTTTTCTGAACACAAAATTCTAATGAAAAAAGCCCGGGAAGCATCTACAGAAGTTAATGAGGGGTATATTTTGAACATTCAATTTATTTTTCAAGCTTTTTTAAAAAATGGAACAATGCAATTTTTGTTGTGATAATGTTTTTTTTGCAGTTAATGCCATCAAGTTTTTCTAATTTGAGTTTGAGAATTTGGGGCAAATTTACTAAAGGGCGAAGTGACTAACGCTGGCAAAAATTCGCCAGCGATGCTGATAGCCTAGCGCAACTTCGCAGTCCCAAAATAGTTGAAATTTTTGTGATAGGCTGAAACAGATCAAAATTTTTTTGGGGGGGCCACCTTCCCCCCTACATTTGTGGCACCTTAACTATACTGTGGGCACATGTGTAGGGCATTAGAACACCTAAATAAACTTTTATTAAGTTTCCCTGGGCTTGTGTAGTGTTCTGTATGCGCTGCTGCATACACATCCATTAAAATTCAAATTTGGCGCCGTATGTAAATTAGCCTTCGCTAGCGCAACTTCGGACTGATCATCGTAACTTCACTAGCGCAACTTTGGAAACGATCAATAACTTGTGCGGAACTTCGGATCTTCGTGAATTCGCGATGTCCTGACGAATCTACGCTTGGTGAAGTTCGGCGAAGTGTGGCGAAGACAACGCTGGCGGATCTACGGAGGTAAGTAAATTTGCCCCTTTAAGTCTTAAAGATAGTATATTACAGAATGTTGACTTTGCTCCACTTATGCACAGTTATTGATACTGCAAGCTTGAGGTGGTTGGCCTGTTAAAAAAGCCCTAATGAAGTATAGAAGATGTACTGTCTGTTTTAGAGTTATGGCATCCCAGAAATCACTTATTATATTAATTGCTTAGCTGAAAACCAAGACACTCTGGACAACACATTTTATTTCTCCTTCACCAAACTTGGTTAAGTTGAATACCCTTAAATGTTATTGTCCCCAGAACAGGAAGTGGTGAAATGGGGGGATCTGTATACATTAAGGGGCATATTTATCAAGGGTCAAATTTTGAATTGAAAAAACTTTGAAATCCGAATTCAAAAAGACCAACCGATATTAAGTCGAAGTTTTTGTTTTTTTGGTCGAATAGGTCAGTATTCGGCGGAATTCGAATCATACGAATCGAAGGAATATTGATTCAAAGTTTTCCCAAAAAAACCTTTGATTTTTCAAGTAGGTTCTAGGAGGTTCCCTCATAGGCTAAAACAGCAATTCGGCAGGTTTAGATGGCGAATGGTTTCGAAGTTGATTTTTTAATGAGACAGTACATGATAAATTTCGATATTCGAATCTTCTAAAAAAAAATTCTAATTTTGACTATTCCCTAGTCGAAGTACACAAAAATAGCATGAAATTCTATTTTTTTTTCATTCAGAAATTCACCTTGACCTTTGATAAATCTGCCTCTAATATTTACATATTTTCTGAGGTGTAAATGTTTTTCTAGACAAAATAAGGTGCTGTCTTTTAAATAATTAAGAAGACATGCATCCTATATCAACCTCATAAACAGAAGCAGCTGGCAAAGAAACACCTTTGAAAGAGTGGATTTTGTGCAATGTCTTAAATGTCCATGAAATCTAGTTCTAGGTCTTTTGTGCTACAACACTAAAATGGCTTACTTAACTTATTTGTTTAATTTGTGTAATAAAAACATCTCAATTACTGTACAGATCAGATTTTAACCATTTACAATATATTGTGCCATATACAGTATACATGTCTGCTACAGTATATCATATGTACTTTAAAAATAAAGAGGTTAAATCTACACATTACATTTTGTGCAAAAGCCAATCTGCCCTATGAAGCAATCAGTTTAAATATTAACAACAGCTTAAACCACCAAAAATGGCAGACAGGCACCTTCCCTAATGTATATATCAGTGATCCCCAACTAGTAGCTTGTGAACAACATGTTGCTCTCCAACCCCTTGGATGTTGCTCCCAGTGGCCTCAAAGCAGGTGCTTATTTTTGAATTCCAGGCTTGGAGGTAAGTTTTAATTGCATAAAAACTAAGTATCGTGCCAAGTAGAGCCTCCTGTAGGCTGTCAGTCTACATAGGGGCTACCAAATATCCAATCACAACCCTTATTTGGCACCCCAAGGGACTTTTTCATCCTTGTGTTGCTCCCCAACTCTTTTTACATTTGAATGTGGCTCACGGGTAAAAAAGGTTGGGGACCCCTGGTATATATCATTTCATATATCAGATTGAGTAAAACTATGCAATAACAAAGGCTATTTATCTGTAATTACTCATAAAAATTCAATGACTCTTGTAAATCGATTTACAAATATTATAACCATTTTCTTTCAGTTAAACTGTGATTATCATAAATTGCTAATGGTGGTGTCGCCAAAAAGCTACAGTAGAGGTTACAATGTCTCCTTTGTAGCAGCCAAAGCAGCTGATGTAATGGTTGAGTAATTTGGTGACCTCTTATGTAAAACAATGGCCTCTATCCCATCTGACTTAACAACTTTCCCCTACATTCAAGAAAGATAGGTGTATGGGATGCACAATGGAGCTTCACATCACTTTATACTCAATAAGAGCAGAGATGCAAATAAAAGTCTGTATCATTGTGAAGAGTTGCTATGCTTTATTTTCTATTGGCTTTGCCTTGAACAATGAGATAATAAAAATTCTACTTCATAAGTGGAGCTTCACTATGTTTTTATTTTTGCTTTGCGTTTTGATTTCTTCAGATGTATGCACATGCTTGTGTTTAAATAGGAGCTAGACACATTCAGATCTATTGTCATTTTGTAGCAGCTGGGTCTATAGTTATCCATTGAATATCACTGCATATTATGGCAATCATATACAGTATACACTCATATTTCACAATCTGCCAGCTCATTATCACTAATGAAACCCATATGTCAGAATAGATTGATTCTTTGTTTTAGAAGTGCCATAAAATGAGGGTAACAGGAAAAAAGTGATTGTAATAAATTTACAGTAACAACATGGTCTTACAGGCTGAATGACGACCAAATGGATTTGAAGAAGTGTAGTAATTAGCCAGAAGCAAATATTTGTTTGATTATCCTCAGATTAACTATGTGCACTAAAATGCATATGATAACTTGCCTCTACTTACAGTATGTATTGAGAATTAACTAGAAACAAAGAATTATTACTGAATATTACAGGCACTGAAAACTTTTAGCACAGTACAAAGATTTTTTCCAGTGTTAGAGATTGCTTGTAAAATATATTTTACTGGAAAAATAGTGATTATAATAAATTTACAGTAGCAACATGGGGCAAATTCACTAAAGGGCAAGTTTTGGCATGCAAAGGCTCCAGTACACTTCATTAATTTACTTAAATGCAAAGTTGCATCTCTCTGCAGCCCTAATGCTGGCAAAGTTTTGCTAGATTAAATTTGTCAGTGCAAGAATTTCATAGCAAACCTTTGCTAATGTTCGTTTTTGCCTAGCGAAACTTCGTTAGTACATTTGCACTTAGGTCAATTTGAATAGGATGGGTACATATAGGTCTTATATATATATCTATATATATATATATATCTATATATATATATATATATATCTATATATATATATATCTATATATATATGTATATATATATCTATATATATATATATCTATATATATATATATATATATCTATATATATATATATATCTATATATATATATATCTATATATATATATATCTATATATATATATATATATATATATATATATATATATATATATATATATATATATATATATATATATAGACAAATACAAGATTCCTCTGCACTCAACCCATTATCAATATATTTAAGACAGCGACATTTTGTGCATACTGCTACTGAAAAATGCCTTACCCTTTAAACAAAACAGGGATTGTTTGTCCATATATTGCAATATATTTAAGCTGGCCAACTACGTCAAAGTCATCCCATATCTGGCCAGTCCTATGCTCAATTTTCATCTGATTCATTAAGAATTCTATGGTTTAATTATACATTTTATAAAAGGGACGAATACGTTTTACCTGCAACTTACTAGCTGCTTTCAAAGTAAAACTCCCAAACTTGGCTGCCCTTTTATTAGACACCAGTGGGATTCCCCTGTTTGTTATATATATATATATATATATATATATATATATATATATATATACAAAGCCAAGTGGGCCTGGTGCACACAGAGCACTGGTGACTGCCCAGGTGCTGGAACAAAGAATTGTATGATCAATAAAGGAAAAATCCTCTATTGGCTGAATCCCCACAGGCTAGGGAATATACAGCAGAGAGTAAGTTGGCAGCATCTGAGGGGTATTGCCCAGTTTTCAGGATATCTTCCAGTGGCAGACTAGGGGAATTCCTATCATCCCTATCTCAACACTTTAGTCCTTATTCCGGGTCAGTAATACCCTGGGATCTTAATCCCCCTAATCTCCTCGGCGGAGCCTTGAGCTGCTCAACTAAATAACCTCTCTATCACTCCTAGAGTGATCTATAATTGAGTATAGCTGACATTACTAGGGCCAAGGCGCCTAGGGTTGACAATACCCATTCCCTTCCAGCCTGCTTGGTTGGGCTAAAGCAATGGACCCAGACCTTGTGGTTCCTAAACCTTTTATACTCTGGCACAGTGCCATCTGGTGTACACTGTGTGAACTACAGGGGTTACAAAAGCACAAGGTCCCCATAAGGACCCACTTAGGCGTCCATATAACTAGGGATGTGCCTGTCTGTAATGTATAAGGGTGTCTAAGATTTTCACATCCCTATATATATATATATATATATATATATATATATATATATATATATATATATATATATATATATATATATATATATATATATATATATATATATATATATATATATATATATATATATATATATATATATACAGTATATTGAAGTTTGGGGGGGATCACAGTGGGATTGTTAGCATAAATAAAATAAATGCAGGCCACTCCAAGGTGAAAAGAAAAACAGTCCGTTTATTTTGAACACAAAGGGCTTTCAGCAGCGGTCAAAATGCATCAGAAAGAAAAACAGCTTCATTCAGCAACATAAAGTTCAGCAATAAACAAAATAGCTTACTCCAGCGTTTTACAGTTTTCAGTACCCCAAAGTACTATCCAGGTCTGTGGGGAAACACCAGGAAAATATCCCACTGGCTATCAGGCCCCCCAGGTCTCTGAAAGTACAGCCGTTCCAACAATACCGCCCAGCCCTCCTGTGCAGCTCCTTCTCTCTCACCCCTGCACACCTGCTGCTGACTCCCTTAAACACCCCTTGGCTCTCCAGCCCACTTTCTGGCTGCTTAACCCTCTGGTGTTTCTTAAAGGGAATACATATCTGCCATCCACTATAAATCCCGTCCGGCTTGTACAATATATATATATATATATATATATATATATATATATATATATATATATATATATATATATATATATATATATATGAGAAGGCTTGAGCACACACTTAGAAAAAACTTCACCTGGGTGCAAAGACAGAATGGCTTATATAGTGATAGAATGCTGATGCACACCAGGATTTTCTTTTCAAAGTTACTTTATTTAATCGACGTTTCGGTCCACGTCTGGGACCTTGATAAAGGTCCCAGACGTGGACCGAAACGTCGATTAAATAAAGTAACTTTGAAAAGAAAATCCTGGTGTGCATCAGCATTCTATCACTATATATATATATATATATATATATATATATATATATATATATAAAAAGCAGTGAGTAGCTGTCCAACATAATTGGATTGATTTTATAGCGTGGTCAGTGTCTAAGAAACTGAAAGAGTAAATTCTTGGTTTTCGACCTGCTGCTTTTTTCTGAACAAGAGCTCTGAGTATCCCTGTTCGTGAGTTAAACAGATTAGAGTAAAAACCATCACCGCTAAATTGCACATCTAAGATTTATTGGGCTTTCTCTGTCAAGCATATTGACTAGGAATGTCAGATGTACTTTACACTTCACCTAATACTGACCATAGTCTCGATTTCTCAATCTGCAATTTACCTAGAAGACAAAGATTAATAAAACTACTAAATCATCAAATTAGCGGTGACAAACTCTTCTTCTGTTACTCTAGAAACTATTACTCTGTATCTGCAAAATCTACAATATCCGATTAAGTGCACATCTACTGTATAATGGATGCTGAAACAAAGTTTGAAAATCTAACTGACTATTTTATCCTGGCACATCCACTTACAAAACGGAAAGTAAATGAATATGAGGGTCTCATTCCTACATGCTACCAAAGACATTTAAATTACTTACGTATTTCCATGTGAAAGGTAATTTGAAAATCTTTTTCAGGAAACTGAGATCTGTTTTCTTGAACAGGTTTTTTTGGTATAGTGAAAGCAAATGTAACTCTAAGGGGCCGATTCACTAACTTCGAGTGAAGGATTCGAAGGTAAAAACTTCAAATTTCGAAGTTTTTTTGGGCTACTTCGACCATCGAATGGGCTACTTCGACCTTCGACTACGACTTCGAATCGAACTATTCAAAGTAAAAATCGTTCGACTATTCGACGATTCGATAGTCGAAGTACTGTCTCTTTAAAAAAAACTTCGACCCCCTAGTTCGCCATCTAAAAGCTACTGAAGTCAATGTTAGCCTATGGGGAAGGTCCCCATAGGCTTGGCTAACTTTTTTTGATCGAAGGATATTCCTTCGATCGTTGGATTAAAATCCTTCGAATCGTTCCATTCGAAGGATTTTATCGTTCGATCGAAGGAATTATCCTTTGATCGTTCGATCGAACTATCTGCGCTAAATCCTTCGACTTCGATATTCGAAGTCGAAGGATTTTAATTCCTAGTTGAATATCGAGGGTTAATTAACCCTCGATATTCGACCCATAGTGAATCGGCCCCTAAGCAATTTTTCAGTATACATACATTTAGGGGGTTATTTATGAAAGGTCAAGTTTTTTTTTACCTTGGATAAATGGTATCTTATTTAAGAAAAAACTCAAACGCCTAAAATTCTAACAAATATTACCGACCTGAAAACTCGAATTGAATGTGGTTTGGGAAAAGACAAAAAAATTTAGATATAACTGGAATCTTACACATTTTTCGGATTTGACAACCAAATCACTTGATTTTTTGGATTATCGGATGAAACCCAGAGTAGATTAATCAAAATGTTATTAGAGTTCACCACACCAAAATTCACCCACTTTCTATTCATTCTTATGGGATTTATCAATGGGTGAATGTTTTTACCATTTCATAAATATGCTTCTAAACAACCCATAGGAATGAGTGAGTTTTTCTGTGGTAAACAGTGTCATATTTTGTTAAAGCTGGCCCTTAGTATCATCAGTTGTCTCCACGTGTAGAAATTGCAGTCTTATACACAGATGTAAATCATAGCTTCACAAAATAAGGAGTATTACCTGTACTAGAGAAAGATTTATTTATGCTATTTAATACCATTGTTTGCTATATATTTATATCGGTAAGAGACATGAGGATGGAAATATTAAGAACTCTGTAGCAACACACTTTTTGAAATAACATAACCCTGATGTAATTGGAATTTAAGAAAAGCATGCTACTTTGGAAACAGAACAAAACTAAGCTTTGGATTAATGTCCTTGCATGACATTTAAACTATACAGTCCTTTATGTGTCATCACCCTCCTGCAGCCCATTAAATTTTTTAAAGAAACCTTATATACAATACTCCAGCTACCAACCCACCTACCTTATCCTGCACATAGAACTGGTTCAATATGTATGACTCCACAACCTTTTATTTTTTCAGTTTATAAACATTGATATTCATAGAGTATGGGCCCAGTGCTACAAATTTAATTTTATAAAATATCAGCTTGAACAAGGTTCCACAGAGAACTGTGTGCTCTCTGATTAAGAAGAAGAAAAGTACTTGTAATACACTAGAAAGAATTGAATGTATTGAATCACAGAATTTTAAAAAGGATTATTGTGTTGGATTCTTATAATGAGTATTATTTTGAATATAATTTTGCAATGTCAGTGGTCTGTATGATCTAAAGCTGATGTACAGTAAGGGCTCTTTAATCATGATTCCACTTGTGACTGCTAGAACATACTTTATCAAATTGACTTTACAAGTGCAACTGATAAAGGAATGTACCACCTACCAGCATTGAAATGTTATACAGCTATATATACACTAACAATAAATATGTAGCCACTTAAGCATTGCATAGACGTTATTTTGCATTCAAGTGTAGAATAAAATATGTTCTAATATAAAAAAGGTTATGTTAATTACAAGTCCATAGGGATCAAACTTATATGGACCCTCTATTTAAAGTGATCCAAAAACCCCAATATGATATTTGTCAACTCAACTATAATAAATTAATTCCTGACTAACATGCAATCAGGTTGGACCTCTAATCAAACATAATCAGCAATTCTTTCATATTTTCAATTCATTTATTGCAAAGAAATCTTACTGCTGTGTACTCTTACATAATCAGAAATAACTGTTTGCTGTATGAGCCGTATTGTATAAAAATATCTTCACATTTCAAAGCTTTTTACTAGTAAATCAACAGGCAGTGGCATATGTTACTGCAAGTTTTAATATTTATTTTAAATGTTTATATAGAGTATTATAAAAGTTAGATTTGTTGACTCATTTCATCTGTACCCTTTATAGATTTCTACCATTCAACCATTGCAGCAAATAAAAACGCTATAAACACAGTTTTATCTATGTTTTAAAAAGTGACATTAAGGCTATATAATAAATCTTGCTTTCAAGAATATTGATTTAAAATATATCTGCTTATGGAGTCTGGATTCTGCCTTCCCTTCAGTGCAGACACTGTGTTTTTTAAAGCTTAAATGGAAAGCCTCATCACATTACCAGAATCAGGAAGGGAGTGTTGCCTTAAGAGGTAGCCTCATGCATTTGGAAATCTTCTTAGGCAATCATCAAACCAGGCAGTGTTGTATATGAACTATGTTTTCCCAATATACTAATGAAAAATTATGGATCAAGTACAGTTGTGGTTGCGTAAGTTGGCTGCAGTGAAAAATGAATTCATTAAATATATACGTCAACATGTGCTCCTTCCACTTCCTTATAGTTGTACTTGCCACTGCTCAGTCATTTCTGCCTCTGTTCCAAATTTCAAGCAGTTGAATCTATTGATGGGAACCATGGAGCTCAGAACCAGATAGTAACTCCAGGATTCCCACAGTGACATGTATCAAGCAATGCAGCTCAGTAGTTTCTAGAGAATCAGTTGCACACATCTTTTTGATGGGGAGTGGTAGAAGCGGTGCCCACCAGACTTAGAAATTGCATCCAATTCACATCTCAGTGCAAGGGCAACTGTATCAATTTTGATGCATCAGCTGCAATTGCATCTGGCACAACTCCCTCTGGTGACCACAGTGATGCTCTAATTATGGGTTTATGGACTGCATTGTGATAAAAAAACATGGCTACTGCATCTGAAATTGCAGTCTTAAATGACCTCTATAGGTTCTTTCTTGGATTAATGATGGGAGTTGCAAATAAAACTAATGCTAATTTAAATTTAGGGCACCTATATAAACCCTGCTACAAGGAGTGTAGTCATACATTAATTATGAACACATCAGTTTCACACATCTAAAATGTATTAGGCAAACATTATGCTTCCCAAGTTATTGTTCTTAACAATAAAAAATGTATATCGTACCAAATAGGAGAGGTGTCTGTCATTGGTGAGTGGCTGGCAGGTAGCTAATTAGAAGAGTCCAATAATTGGCAGAAAACGTCAGGGCAGGCAGCTGGCAAGGATAGTCCAATGGTCAGGTCGAGGTCAAGCTGAAGACAGAGGGTAGTCCAGAAAACCAAGGTCAGTTGTAAATTATTATTATTTTATAAAATAATATACAGTATATATAATAATAATTATTATATTGCATACACATAGTTATTTACTAAACTCTGAATGAAAAAAATCACGAAAAATTTGTGATATTTTTTTGATATTTTCTGACTTTTAAAAAATCACAAATTTTTCTGAATTTATTACCCGAGGATGGAAAAGTCAGAATCAGAAATTGGGTTTCATGCAATACCCCGGAGTTTTTGGGCAAAAATCTGAGTTTTGGATGAAAAATTCGAAAAGTTTTTCCCGCAAAGCTCATTTTCAGGAAAATGTAATAATAAATAAGCATTAAAAACCTGAGTGGATTTGATCTGAGTTTGTAGCAGAAAATATTGAGATAAATTCGGACTTTGATATAACCCCATTAATGAATGTCAGCTAACAGAATAAACTTGTAATCAACTGGACTTTTAACATATAAATAATGTTTAGAACATGGTCTGCATTATTGTAGCATGGCACAAGGATCAAGCAATTTAATTTGATGTAACATCCATAATATGATTTGCAGCAATTTATAGTCATGGGACATTTTGACATTCTAGTACGGAGTTTTCATTATTCTAACATTATTTAGGAAAATCATTAAATCTGTTATGTAAGGTAAAATCTTCTCGAAATGGTTTCTTAGATAACTCTGTGGATGTTTTGCATGCTAACCTGTGCAGATAGTGGAACATGATGTCCTCTGTGAAGTACGAGTTAGAAAAGTGATTCTTTGGGATTGAACTGAGCCCTTTCAAAATGGAATTGCAGTTTAAGATAGGTATAGCTTTTTTAGTCGTCATTAAAAATTCAACTTTGACATGCTTTGCAGAGTTTAAAGTGACCTGATACTGTACTAGCCTCATGCTTTTTGCATTTCTAAATATTTACCTGCATAAAATGCTTCTGATGGGAACATGGAGCTCAAATTTTCATAACAAATACCAAAATTGGATCCCATTTAAATTCTACAAATATATGATATCTAGGGTTTTTTTTTATTATTCTAATGTGCCAAAAACTATTCAATATGAAAAAGGTTTATCACGTGAAAAGTCATGGACAAGATTCAATTTTAGATTAATTGAATCATCTTCTATGACTTTTCACGTGATAAACTATGAAATAACATTTTCTAACTGAAATTGGCCCAATGTCTGATGTACTGTCTGCATTTCAGCCCTGTATCTTTCACATGTTTTTGAATTTTTAAAACGTAATATTTGGAAGTAAAAGCAAAAGAATGCAGCAAAAGTAAATTACATTTATTCAAGTAAAGCTTAGTACTGTATAACATATTTGTTGTTTCTTTTGCCTAGGGAGAGATGGGTTGAGGAGGATAGGGATGGTTGCACCGGTGCATCTACAGTATGTAGGCCTGGGCCCCCTGAAAACATTTTTTGGTGCCCCCTGTTCCCCCTGCAGTCACAAAATCACAGGTCATCCACAACCCCTCCGTGTGTGTCCACTGTATAGAGGAAGCAGACCCCACTCTGTTTGCAGGGTCTGCTTTTTCTGTGGATACCCCCATTGGATGGTGGGTAGAATTAGTTTTAAATGCCAGAGAGGCTGTTGTAAGATGCCATAGAGTGTCACTGCTTATTGGGCCTGTGGGGGGCTGTTTGGCCTCTGTGAACCTGCCAGGAGCAGTCTCTGCCCAGAAGTGCCTCCCCTCCACAACCCGTAAAACATTGTAGACTATATCTTGGTGTTATGTTAGTATCCTTGTTGGTACCATTCAGTAGCAAGGGCAGAAAATTTGTTGATGGAGAAGCCAGGTGTTTGTTGAGGTGATCCGGTGCCACATATTATTGAGCTAAGTTTATGAATTCTTGTAGGATTTTGACTGAGTTGCTCATTGAGATTCTCTTGCTAGTGTGCATTGCACTACTGCGTATGGGCTGTATTCTATTTCATCACATTTTGTGGTTAAGGTAGTGCCTGGTTTATTTCTATGCACATAGGACCTTTGGCAAGATTACAGCAAAGATCTCTCAGATTTCATGGTTAGACTATGCCTAGTTGGTACTTGATTTTGCTTAGTTGACTATGGAAATCAGGGATTAATTTCCTTTTGTCTAAATTTGATCTGGTGCCCCATATAATTGAGGCAAGTCTGTGAATTCTTGTAGTATTTTGACAGTTACTCATCAAGATTCTCTTGCTAGTATGCATTTCAGAACTGTGGGTTGGCTGTGCTGGAGTTTGTTACATTTTCTGGCGAAAATGGTGTTTTGTTTGTTTCTGTGGACATAAGACATTTGGAAAGACCACAGTAAAGATCTCAGATTTCCTAGTTAGAAATATATCTAGTTGGTGCTTATTAGTTGAGAACGGATGTCGGAGATTCATTTCATTTTGTCAAATCAGATTCACTAATTGAGTATCAGATTCACTAATTGAGTTTATAATTCAGTAATCTTTCTTTGAGATTTTTTTCTTGTCAAAAGGCTTTCAATTTAATAAAATCCCCTTTAGGGTAAGTCCACACTGGGCGTTTTGGGGAGATTTGGTCACCTGGTGACTAATCACCTCGTTTTTGTGGCAACCAATCCCCCCAAACGCCTTCCCTGACTCTGCGCCGGCTAAAATGAAAAAACGCTGGCACTTATCACACGCAGTGGTTCATTTTCCGCAAAAACGAGGCGATTAGTCGCCAGGGGACCAAATCTCCCCAAAACGCCCAGTGTGGCCTGACCCTTAATATTAGCCTTGTGTGCTTCCCAGGGATACTCAGGAATAGTCTGGCTGAGCAAAACTAAAATTTTTGGACAAGGCAATTTTCTCTAATAGCTGTCGAAAAATCCATATGACATGGAATGCTCTATTCTTGTGTACACATGATAATGGTGAAAAATAGTGTGTGCTATCTATTGTTTAATAAGGCACCCTGAATCTCTCTATCTTAAGAAGGTGGGAACATTGAAGCCTCAATGACAGAGGGAAATGGGTACAGTGTTGCAATTGGGAAGACAGAATCATATTTGTCGATTGTGATGCATATTATTGCAATTGTTTTTATTCTTATGAATGTATAGGTCATGGATGTGAAATTTGTGACTAAATAAGGATGCTGCAAGCAGTATTTATCAACAATAGAAGAGAATTTCATGTTGTATTTTAATTGAAGTCTATTTTAGGGTGATTTCCAGCTACCTGTAAAATGTCATTGTGTTCATTCAATTCAGGCATGCCAAATGGCATTCTGGAGGTTGTACTATATGTAGTTGCTGTACGTGAGGAATGAACAGGTAGTGTACAAGGGTCCATACACAGTATGACCATGTTCATTGTACCAGTCATTTCTGCATTGATTATGAATGATCAGAACATCCAAAGGTGATCTTCAGTTCCTCATTTGCACCGTGGTATGGCCAACATGCATTGTGTATTGGCAGAGGACATTTTTAAACCAGTCTGATACCCAAACCAATGTCCATAGTACATGGATCAAAGGTATACAAAGCATGTATGGAACATGTATGGTCAGCACTACTCTGTGGCCTTTGGTAGAAATTAATGTAACATTTCCACCCACAGAGACTGCTGTATTTTACCCATTTAATTTGCCCCTTGTCAAGCTTCAGCTGTCTGCGTTGAAGTACTGTTTATGCCTTAGCATCAAATTAATGGATGACATTTGCATCCTTATATATTAACTCTGGCACTATAGCAGCTAAATAAACACAACCAGCCCAATATGCCTCCTCTAAAAGTATAGGGGAATATTTGTGTACAAAAAAATAGACCAAACTATAATTTATTAATCTTCCATCACTGGAAGTAAGTAGATGAGGTATCTATTTATAAAGTATGATAAAAGTGTGGTATGTTTCCCAGATAAAAAAACTGTACAAATGTCTAATAAATCATTCTTAAGCTTTGGCAGCGCATTCATATACAACATTATAAAACAGTTCTTCAAGGCCAAGTAGGATAACCCGTACTGTAATTTAAACATAACATGAGGATATTATGGAGAAGTGCTGTACTTACGAAAATCCATTGGTTACATTACACTGATACAGTTTGTTTTGTACCGTGTGCTCTTTGTTTGCTTGAAATGGTTTTTGACAGGGAATGAAGAATGTAAAGTACTGTGTGTTCTGATTCTGTTCTGCCTCACCGTGACGCTCAACTTTGCTAGTTTAAAACCTTTGTTTCTCAGCTATTTTAAATTGTGACAGAAGCTACTATTACTATTTTGATCTGTTTCGTAACCTGACATTATATATATTCCTCTGTGCTTTGGTTCGGATCACCCTGGGTATAAAATGAGCATGTCAGAAATGATACTCCACAATGTAAGTAATTTATCTGCACATTATAGAGTTTGTCACAACTTGGTGGTGCTGTTATATCAAATATGGTCAGATAGAAGAAGGTCCAGAATGTTAACAAGGGCATTAGATAGAGCAGGAAAGATGCTTTTAGCAAGAAAGATGCAAGGCGATGAATCTCCAGTAGACTGCAACACTGATGTCTGAAGTGGATTAAGGTTACCAAGACATGTTAAAATTACTAATGGCAGAAAGTTCTTGGAGAAAAATAACTTTTATTGCCATGTCATACCAGAGTATCTTATTTTTGTTTAAGAAATGCAAATTAGTTCATAAGTCTGTAGCAAATGGCTATGTGCAGGACAGTCGAAACCATAGCTACAGAAGGCCACCACATAGGAGCAGTAGTCATAGTATGACTACCTGTCCCATGATCCATGAGCATTGAGGCTTGATAAAGGGCCCGGGTGGCCCGAAACGTTGCCCTGTTTGAAATGTTTTGATACAATAAATTTCACGTTTGTGCAAATCTACGGTGTGCTGCTGATAACTGCTTTGATATGATCCATGAGCATTGGCTTACTAATAGGCTGGTGACTGGTGAAAGCAACTGAGCGATCAAATTGGCAAAAAGTATAGGTATTTTTTTATTCACTGTTATTTTGTATAAAGGTTTGTATAGTTAACTACTTTGGTTTAATTTTCGATAGCTTTTGAGGTGCTAAATAGCAAAGTTTGGTGTGATTTTGTGTTTACAGCAAGTGTGCCAGAAGCTGCTTTACTTTGCAGTTTAAATTTCCCTCAGTTTGAGGTGGGTGTTGTTTGATAAGTGCACCTGAATAGACTGTAAAAAAAACCCAAGGCTTGAGTGAGCCTGCTCTAGTGGATAGCTGCTCTTAAGTAAGTTCTCTTTAATTGGGGACTTTGTAAGTGGAGTTACAAACACAGGAGTTTCAAACTAAAGGATTACCAACAAGGTAAAAAGTTTGTTATATATTCTGGCAAATTGCCACAGAGGCTTGTGTTAGAGCACTAGAGCAACAAATTGCAACACTTTCTTCAGGGTGCTAGGTTTAGCATATGGTTGATCAGGTAGACAAATTATAGTATGACGCTGGGCATGACCCAGCTGTCTTAGTACATATTGGTACTAATGACAAAAAAAATGCTAGATGGAGGACCTTAAAGAATGATTTTAGGATGCTAGGCTCTAAGATTAAGGGAAGGTCTTCCAATGTAATTTTTTCAGCAATTATGCCTGTGCCACATGCAAGTTTAAGAAGACAACAAGTGCTTTGGGAGTTAAATTTATGGCTAAAGTCTTGGTGTAGGAAGAAAGGAGTTTGGTTCCTAGACCACTGGGCTGATTTTTCCTTGAGGTACAATCTATATAGTCATGATGGATTGCACTTCAATGGAAGGGGTCCGCTGTGCTAGGGGAAAGAATGGCTAAGAGTCTGGAGGAACTAGGCATGGGGGGGTCTGAGCCAGAGTATTTTAGGTAAGATAGAGTAGACTGAGCAGTGGGATTAGTAAGGGGTCCTGGGGGAGGAGTGAGAAGGGCAAACAGTTTACCAGCTAGGGAGATCCCTCTGTTACAAGAAAAAGAGACTAATAGTAACTTTTAATCAAATTCCCTGTTAAATAATGTAAATATCAGAGGGGAAAGTAGTAACCTCCACTGTATGCTCTCAAATGCATGAAGTTTGTCAGGTAAAATGGGAGACCTAGAATTAATTTGCATGCACTAAAAATATGATATAATTGGTATTACTGAGACCTGGTGGGATGAAACTTGTGACTGGGCTGTCAATTTAAATGGCTACACCCTTTTTAGAGAGCGAGATTAGAAAGGGTGGAGGAGTTTGTATTAAAACCTGAATTAAAGCCATGCACTAAAGAAATACCCATGGATAGCAGGCTGTAGAATCCCCTTGGGTTGAGTAGGAAAAAGCTAATTGGTTTGTAAATATGCTTAATTACAACTTTTTATTTCAGCTTGTTCAAGAACCTACTAGGAATTAATCTCTTTTGGATCTTGTAATAACTAATAATACTGAACTTATTGCTAGCATTTGCGTGGGAGAGCATTTACAGGCCCACGGTGTGGTCGTGACAACAGCAATTCTGTAAAAGAAGGGGTATTAAGGGATTTTCTATAAAATGGATCATCAGACCAGAGGCCACCCCTTTAGATTAAAAGAACTTTAATTTGAAGCTGTGTAGGAGGTTATTTACAGTGAGGACAGTGAGGTTGTGGAATTCCCTGTCGGATTATGTTTTATGGGCTGATTCTGTTAACACCTTTAAGAGGTGATTTCTTGGACAAGCATAATATTCAAGGCTATAGTGATACTAAAATCTACAATTAATATAGATATTGGTATATATAGTTTCAGTGGGTGTGTGTGTAGGTATGTGAACTGGGATTCATTTGGAGGGGTTGAACTTGATGGACTTTGACGTTTTTTCAACCCAACTTAACGATGTAACTATTTAACATTATAGGACAAGTGAAACAAGAGGTGCTGCTAAATCATACAGTATGTTGTAGATTCAAGTGATTATTATAAGACTTTTATTCTAAATAGCAGAAAGGAATAGGTAGTAGGTAAAAATAAAATTATTTAAAGCTTATGTATACAGTATACATTTCCTCCAAAATAAAGACAAAAATTCCTATGTTGATGGTTTGAAAATGCAATAATTTCTCAAAAGAGCATTAGTAATTGGACACTAGAAAGCTTCTGCTGCAATGTATAATACGATTTATCCGATGAAAACTCTACTGAAGACTAAGGGAAAAAACTAGACCCGAATAAAGAGAAAAGTTTTCTCTCCTTTAATTGAATATTTTCCTTAAGTTTTCACATGATAAACTATAAAATAATGTTTTCTTATAGTATGGAATCAGGCCCAATGACTGCTAATAGGTTCATGCCCCTCATGTTCTAGATTATTTGGTTTTATTAGTTTAGGGTGCACATAAGGTAGGTCACCCCTTGAACAGATTCCTATATATAAATAGGAACATACTTGCACTCTTGGTTAGACCCAAAGAAGAAAAAGTGAGTGAATTTATTGTTGCACTATAAGTAATGTATAACTTAAACATATTTTAGGTAATAATTAATAAAAACACATGATTGTTATTGCCATTTATTGTGCATTTACTTCTAGGATATTAGAAAGCATAGCTGTTTATCCAGATTCACTGTAAGCAGCTAAACAAAACTGTGGTTTCTATCCAGCTAAACAAGTACATTCAGAACAAGATTGCAAACGGCCTACTAGCTATCTCCTCATAGAGCCAACCCCATCTCAAGCTCAACCTGACTAAAACAGAGCTCATGGTTTTCCCACCTAAACTCAGTCCATCTTTTCCTTTCACCATTACTATTGATGGCATGACCATTAACCTTGTTAATTCAGCCCGTTGCTTGGGGTCATCTTTGACCAGTCTCTCTCCTTCTCTAATCATATTAATACTACTATATATATTCAAGATACACCCCTTTCTTTAACACATACTGTAACAGCCAAAACACTAATACACACCCTCAGCCTATCCCATTTAGACTATTACAATCTCCTACTAACCATCTTTATGACTTCCATCTCTCTCCCTTCCAATTAATCTTAACCTCTACTACTAAGTTCCTCCTGCTCTCTCCTAAGATGGAGCCTGTTGAACCCCAAATAAAATCCTTAGCATGACTGCCTGTTAAACAAATGATAGCATATAAAATCCTTCTACTAATATTCAAAGCCCTTCACACTTCTTCTCCTCTTCACTTGTCTCACTGTACAGTCCAGGCCATCTTCTCTGCTCCTCCCGGGGCCCCTTTTTTCACACCATCCCCATCCACTGCTGCCTCTTGTCATAAACCTTTCTATCTTGCTGCCCCTTACCTATGGAATTCCATCTATTAAATCCTTCATAAGGAGTGCTCTCTCAATCCCTTCAAGAAAAAATTAAGAGTCTACCTTTTGGAGCACTAGAACATTGGGCTAGTCCTGTCCTTTAAGGGACAATGCCTCTACTTACTTTTCCTCTCCAATTTGTGTCTGTATGTTAGCCACCCACCCACTTAGACTGTAAGCTCTGTGGGCAGGGGCCTCCTTCCTACTGTGTATCTTACCACATAGCACTTAAGCTCAATGTCCTTATATGAGCTCCGTGTACTGTGTATATTTATTGTATTTATTATATGACGTCCTCCCTTTGTGTACTTTTACATATTATACTTTTATATATTGTAATTCTATGCATTGTATGGCGCTGTGGTTCCCTAAAAGTGCTTTACAAATAAAGTTATGCATACATACAAAGTCGTTTCAGCTTACTTTTTTCTGCTTTGGCTGCTGTACAAATATCTAAATCAGATCCTTGTGATCTCTTGAACATAAATTCCTACTCATCCCTATACTTAGCCAAGCAGCAGGGATGATCATTATTTTGATCAAATGTTTATTAATATAAGAATAGCAGATGCTAAAGTAGTCAGTTAAATTGATAATTAGCCCTGCTGTGTACTGATATTAGATTTATGCATATAAATGAGAAATTATAACGCCACTTATTTGACTACTATGTGTCATGTTTTCCAACATTTTATTAATAATAATTATTAAGCTAAGACTGACAAGATTTTTCATTCAATGACAGTTGTATAGCATTGGGAAAAACAGATTATTCCCAATGTGCAGCCTGATGTGTATTCTGTAAATTCTTGGTTGAATCTGAACTCAGCACTCCTTACCACTAGGCCAGAAAGGCAGCAACAGTGTCAGACTGGCCTGCCAGAGTTTCCAGGTTCTGCTTGTGTTTCATTTATTCCCAGCAATGAAAAATGTATGAAAGGGCCTGTTTAGGAGTCTGTGATGAGGTCAGGGAAATAACTGAGGGCAAATTCATTGCAACAGATAAACAGGAGAATCCAGGAAGGCTGTTAATTAAATTATTTTTAATAGAGCTGGCAAGGGGAGTTTGCACAAGGGTAGAGCACAAAGGTAGAGCAAGAGCTAACAGATTCCCAATTGAACAGCCATATAGTCTGGGCTGTAAACAGCATGGGGATAGAGATGTTCTGCCTGCACACTGTCTTTCTGGCTGTTCTATACATTCTATCCACTGTATTGCCCTGTGCTCTTATACGGCTTTTACTGGCAATAATTCAACAAACAGAACACGCAGGAGAGCAAAGCTGCCTACATAGAATTAGTCATAAATGTGTTTTTGCTACTCTGGTTGCTGTGATATCACTATGAATAAAATGTTTCCCATTTATTTCAATCTCCCCATTCTTCCACTCCTGTCCTCTTGCTGAGGGTTTTTGTTGAAATGAGATTTAGTTTTGTCCTGTTCTGATCTGATTCTGATCCTGTTTATTACTCCTCTTTCTATTTTGGCCCTCTCCTATTCATATTCCAGTCTCTTATTCAAATCAATGCATGGTTGTTAGGGTAATTCACAACCAGATTGCTGACATTGCAAACTGGAGAGCTGCTGAATAACAAGTAAAATAACTCAAAAACCGCAATTAATAAAACATGAAAGCCAATTGCAAATTATCTCAAAATTTCACTCTCTACATCGTACTAAAAGTCAATTTAAAGGTGAACAACCCCTTTAAACATAAAAAGAGGGGCGTGATCCCTTAGCATAAAATCAGTTAGCTAGTTTATTTATATAAAAATAATGCACGTACATCAAGTTTTGAAGACTTGCAGCATATAATCATTAAAAGCAGATACAGTAGCCTGTGTTTTACATGTCTCCTATGGACCCACAATTGTGCTGTAATCATGGAGGGAAATGCTGCACTGTACACGTTCGGTTATGGCTAATGAGGAGTTTTCTACCCTAAAAACTTTTTATTTTTGTAGTGTGGCCTCTAATTACACTGTCGGATCAGTTATTTTGTTATTTCATTGATTTACACAATTTTTGTGGTTTTATTGCAATTTTATCCCTGCATGATTGTTCCTTATTTATCTTTAGTATAGTTTTGCTGTTTGGTGCTTTGGTATACAAAGATGTATTTTGTTTGATCCATCAGAATATGTGTTTTCACAAATATATGGTTTTCTAGGGGTCTTTTGAAAGCACATTTTTCATTTGGGGTCCGTAAATCCACATACTTTGTAAAATCTATGCATATTGGGCATATTGGGCATCAAACTATTCAGTAGACTTTCAGTAGACATAAAACATTGTGTGAGATAAATCCGGCAAACTGCAAAATGTTTAGGCAATTTTCAGAAATGTCGTAAAAACCTCTACGTTTAGAAAAGCTTTGCAGTTTGGTAGTTTGGTGTAGAAAAACATCTTTATCTTTGTTGGATTCATCAGAATGTGTACTTTCCAAAAATATATGGGTATATATATAGTGCTGTAAGGAGGGTCTTGTGGCACATAATACGCAGTGGGGTCTTTGTTCACAGAAGGCGAATCGACTGGGGGGTAAATTCAGTATATTTTTACTTTTGCCTTATATTTATTGGTTTTGCAGATGTCTGGTTCTCTTTTTCCCTGTGAGCCACAGCTTATCTAATGGTTTAATGTTTATTGTTGTTTGTTTAGCAAAATCAGATTTCATTTCCTAGTTAAAGAAACCACAACTCAGAAGCATAAGTCTTTTCTTTATTAGAAATAAGAAAGGTGTTCTATGTTGAGTGTGTTCTGGCTACACAACAGATATCAGTACTTTGGCACTGAAGGAATTTCTGATGCAGATTAAATTGTCCCTAAAATAAAAAGGTTTTTCATTGCCAAGAGTTTCAAAATTATATGAGAGTAGAACACCAAAACATTTGAAGCATGTTTAAAATATGCAAATGAATAATCCAGCGAAGTGATATTTTAAGCATTCCTACGATATGAAGAATGCACCATTTCCTCCAGTAATAATTTCATTGTGTGGCATTATAACTATTATTGCCCAATATATTATAAGTATACTGAGATAAAGCTATTGAAGTGGAAACTTTCAGCTACTGTGAGTGGATTCATTTAAACTGAAGTTGAAGTCAAAAGTTATTCCTTTCAAACCAGTTCAGTTCAACCCACAGAATATATATATATATATATATATATATATATATATATATATATATATATATATATATATATATATATATACAACATATATAATTATAAATATTATATATATATATATATATATATATATATATATATATATATATATATATATATATATATATATATATATATAAATATTAATAAATTATCAAAATCTGTAAAGCTGTTTTACAGTACGCTAATGCCATATTGTACATAAAATAATACATTTAGGGGCAAATTTACCTAGGGTCGAATATTGAGGGTTAATTAACCCTCGATATTCGACTGCCGAATTAAAATCCTTCGACTTCGAATATCGAAGTCGAAGGATTTAGCGCAGTTCGTTCGATCGAAGGAATAAACGTTCGATCGAATGATTAAATCCTTCGAATAGAACCATTCGAACGATTTTAATCCATCGATCGAAGGATTATCCTTCGATCAAAAAATTGATAGGAAGCCTATGGGGACCTTCCCCATAGGCTAACATTGGCCTCGGTAGGTTTTAGGTGGTGAACTAGGGGGTCGAAGTTTTTTTTAAAGAGACAGTACTTCAACTATCGAATGGTGTCTCTATCAGCATTGTGTCTCCTATGTCTGAATATAAATGTGTACAAAATAGTAATTCAAAATAAAATTAGGATAGACATTATACATGGTATGCGTCTTGAGTAATCTGCAGATATTTATGTATTAAAGATGAATCATGAATATAGGCTTTATAACAAAAACAAGCTCAAAATACTTATTTAAAAAAGGATGTTTTACATAAAAATGTGTTTTTAACGTTATAGGAGGTGGGTAAAGAGCTGGACGATGGTCACCTATATGACACCCCTGCCCACCCCTCATGAATGCAGCATGGTTGAACACAGGCAGCACTGTATAATGGGGCACACACAGATCTCTGTGCCTTGAAACGCAGCCAGAAACCTGCAGCAATACCTGCAGGATGAGGATAAATGCACAAAAACATGGTGAATTTTGTACATTGCACCCTGCCCAGCGGGACATCAATGACCCCTCATGTCTTTAGTTTTAGTATTAGTATTTAATATATTTTGTCTAACTAGCCACCTGCTGCATGAAGCTACTTTGTTTTAGGAATGTCAATATTTGTTCAGTTAGCACTTCATAAATGAAAGAGAGAAAGGCAGGGACAGCATGAATGAGGTTACAAGAGTGATTCTGTTCAAAAAAACAGTAAATTCACCCCTTAAAATTAGACTTCCGAAAACTGTTCTATTTTCTGGATTACTGTAACAGACTAGTTTCTTTGTATGTTTTATAGCATAAAGGAAAATAAACCAGAGGTTTGGGTGTTATGCTGACTCATTTCAAGGCTTACATTTTTAAGACTGAATGAGGCCATGGTAGTTATATTGTACCCAAATGTATATTTTGGCCCAACCTAATATAGTAATATAGTCAGCTTTAGAGTTGATGCCACAGGGAATGTTTCCTAACTCGTGATGCAGTAATTAAAATGTGTATGCTACAGATGCAATAATACATACATATATCACAAGATAAACTATGGGGCCCATTTATTAACAATCAAATTTCGTATATTTCCACGAATCTTGTGGTTTTTCTATTTTTTTAAAAAGCTCTAAAAATTCAAAATTAACGGGGGTTATTTACTAAACCTCGTTTTTTCTGGCCAATGTTTTATAGGCAAAAACTCAAGTTTTTCAAGATTTATTATACCCCAAAGCTGGTAAAAGTCTGAATCCAAAAGTCCACCATCTCGATCCTGCTGAGGTCATGTAGACGTCAATGGCAGATGTCCCTTTTCAATTTGAAGTTATCATGATCGGCACTGGGTTTTGTTTTCCAGCAATAACCCGAAAAAATCAAAAGATTCGGGCATCAAATCCAAAATATTTGTAAGATTTGAGTTTTTGCTTGATTTTATCAAATCTTTTATTGACCTGACTTTTTTGAGTTATTTTATTAATAAATAAATTCAAATCGTGGATGGGAGTTTGGCCAAACTTGGTTTAATAAAAAGATGAGATAATTTCGAGTTTTAGTAAATAACCCCCTAAGTCAGGGGCGTAACTACAGAGGAAGCAGACCCTGCGGCTGCAGGGGGGCCTAGGTGGTATGGGGGGCCCCATGCGGCCCTACTTAATGAGCAATTTCAATATAAATTGGTAAAACAGGACAACCTCTGAGTGTTTTTGGGGCCTAATATAAATTTGCTGTGGGGCCCAGTAACATCTAGTTACGCCACTGCCCTAAGTGTGAAACCACGAAAACCCCTAATACCAAACTTCGCCAGGTAAAAGTTGTGGAAGGACAATGGAAGCTCCAATGATCCTATTGGACCGTTTTAAATCCATTCGGACTTTTAGAGTTTTTCAATTACTTTTTGTTGGAATTGGCTGAGGTTTTAAAGGTATTGATAGGGTATTATTTTCCTTTCATACTTTTTTTTATATTCCATAACATGCATAGTTTTAGGGGGTTATTTATCAAGGTCCGAATTTATCTCAATATCAGCTGCTACAAACTCCGATCTAACCCGCTCGGGTTTTTAACGCTTATTTATTATTACATTTTCCCAAAAATCTGCTTTGCGGGAAAAGCTCAGATTTTCACAATTTTTTCGTGAATTTTGCCCCAAATCCCCGAATGTTTCGGAGTTTTCACTTGAAAACTCCAAAAACATCGTGAAATTGCCTGAAACCCCCGACACAACCAAAAATCAATGTGACTGTTCCCATTGACTTTTATGCAACCTAGACAGGTTTGAGATGCCGTGTTTTTATATTCGGGCTTTTTAGCCCTCGGGGTTTAATAGATTCCAAAAAGTTTGTGATTTTTTTTTAAAAGTCCGATTTTATAAAAATAATCACAAATTTTTCTTATTTTGAGGAATTTCGGGTATTTGGAGCTTAGTAAATAACCCCCTTAGAGTTTGTGAGTTTAGTCATAGTTTCAAAAACCTATAAAACCACCAAATCACAAAAATTTGATCTTTGATAAATAGGCCTCCAAGTATTTGTTAATCTGTTGTTTAAATAAACCTCACCTCTAGTTTTTTTTTATTATTATGTTGTCTATGTGTAAACCCTGAGTTTGACTCTAGTCACAAGAGTAACAAATGGAAAGTACAATAAATGGTAACTAGTCTACCATATACTGCGCAGATCTATTCAAGGAAAAAGTAAATGAAAAAGTATCCTCAATTGCAACATTACCTCTGAACCATTCCTAGCATAATCAGCATTCTAGAGGTAACAGAGCATTTTATGCAGATTCAGGAAGCCTGTGATACTCAAAATTTAAAACATGAAATAAAAAGCAGATAAAATTATACATTAATTTCCCTTTCTACAATTGCTATATTTTTCAAAGTGTCTGTCCCAATAATTATAAGGAAATATGTTTTACTCGCATGACCACTCATCTACTTTTTATACATTTTGTGCTGGCTTAATTTGACATCGGCATCCTGCTCAGGGTTCTAATTATTCCCTCAATGGTTGAAAAACAGAGTTGCTATTGCCTGCAATAATTGCGACAGCCAAGAGAGCTAATGAGATTCTTGTTAATGCAATAAATCCTGCCAATTCTAGATAACAGCCAGCAAATTAAATAAAGGCACACTTTTAACACTTGCTTTTCTACTGGAAATGGCTTTTTCTTAACCTTTAGTTAATATACATGTCTCTGAAAAGCTAATACACATGATAACAGTAGCCATAGTTTCTGCTGTGAACCCACATACTCCAGTACAAATCAGTCACTACAAGAGGTGATTATGTTATGGCCTCTGGTTCTGCATGACTTGTGGAAATTCTGCATTGGGTATGCATTTACTTTTAATAAGCACTAAATGGCTGAACAATAATAATAGAAATAATTCCATACAACAATATCTTGGTGCTGTGCAGAGATCGAAGGGTAGAGCTGTGAATTGGAAATGTTGCTCCTTGACTGCGAATTGTAGGAATGGTTGTGAGCTCGGATGGACTGGCACATGCAAGTAAGCATCGTTGAGGTCGTTTGACACCATAAAGCTGAAGTTACTGCGTGGTCTAGTGCTACCCGATGGAACAAATCGTCTTGGTGGAAGGGATGAGAAAGGAATCCTGTAGCCATTTTGGATAATCTGGAGGACCCATTGATCTGTGACATGCGTCTCCCAGCAAGCGTGGAAGTGTCTTAGACTGCCCCCCACCCGCAACTCTGGATGTTGTGGAGCGTAGTCATGAAGATAATGGTTTCTGGGGGTCTGGCTTTCTAGATTGCCTAGCTGGATGCTGCCATTGTGGTATGGCCTTCCGTATGCCCTGGTCTGAGCTGGTGTTTCTGAATGAAGAAGACCGAAAGGAGCGAAAATTCTTATTCTGGGGTTGCCACGGTCTTTTATTGGAGAAACCGTGTGCTTGATCTGGTCGCCCTTTCTTGCCCGTCGGAAGGAAGGTGCTCTTACCTCCCATAACTTCAGTAATTATCTGCTTTAACTCAGGACCAAATAAAGAATCTCCTGCGTATTTGAGATTGAGTAATTTGTTCTTGGGCGCTGTGTCGTCCAACCAGTGATGTAACCATAGGGACCTTCTGGCGACCACCGTACTAGCTGTGGCCTTTGCTTTCGATCATACAATCTCCAAAGCGGAATCTGCTAGGAATGCCACAGTAGTGTGTAGCTTGTCTACTTCTGAAGCTAATTGTTGTGCTGTTGACGGTGGTTGTAAAGTTGAGCCCAATGTTTTGCGGTGCATGCTAGACCTGCCGTTACTGGGCGTAGAATCGCTGTGGATTGGGTATATGCCCTCTTTAGAGAAGACTCCAGCTTCTTGAAATCTGCCTCTTCCGTAGGTAGAGCAGTTTGCTTAGACAGCCGTGCAACTGCTGAATGCACTTTGGGAGGTTTATCCCATACTTTGCGGTGTTCCTCTGGAACCCGATAATTATTATAGAATCGCTTGTTTAAAGTTGAACGGCGATCAGGTTGCTCCCATTCAGCTTCAATAGCTTGAGAGACCGCTTTGAATACTGGAAAAGATTGTGTATTTTTCTGGTGGACCCCTAGGACTTTATCTGCTTTAGATATTGCCACTGATTCATCCTTAATTTCTAAAGTCTCCATCATTGCCTTTAACAGCTTGCTTGAGACCTCTGGTCTGGCAAAAGCATTTGTGTGTCCCATTTCAGAGTCACTGTCAGAGTCTGAATCTTGGTGATCTGATATTTGTAATTTAGAAACACTTGGTGGCCCAGCCCCTCCTCAGGGAAGGAATCCTCACAGTGGCGATCCTAGAGGGGGGCGGGCCCTGGTGCGTGACGCGCAGCTGGGCCCCTGCCCCCCTCTGTACGGCCGCATTTGCAGGCATTTTCAGCGGCGAACGGACTGCCGGGGAGCCCTGAGGGGGTGCGGGCCCTGGCCCGCTCACACCCCCTGCTCCCCCGGTAGTTCTGCCACTGAATCCTCAGGTTCTGAGGAGTCTGATAATGTCTCTTGTGCCCTATGTTTCCTAGTAGGCACATGCTGAGGCGTGTTTTGGAAAGTGGTTTGGATCCATTGTAAAAAAATCCCCAAACTGCGGGGGTATTTGGGATGTGGATGGTTGCTGCTGTAGTAAAGGGGTTGAGTGCTCCCTTACTAACACAGGAGAATTTGTCTTACTATGGATTGGTGCCTCATCAATTAGTGCACTGGCTCTCAGAAGAGAATTGCTTTCTGAGGTAGTGGGGCCCTGAGGTGACAAAGTAGGGGCCTCTGCAGGTTTATAGTCAGAACAGAAGGTGTGTTCAGACTTCCTTAATGTGCGCTTACATTTATTGCACTTAATTATCTTTTCCACCCGTTTTGTGGGTCTTCTCTCCATTGCGCTTGGATCCAGGGAAGAGCAAAATTGCAGAAACACAGTGTAACACAGGTTGTCTGTGTGAGCTCCCTGCTGCTGTTGTGCTGTCCAGATGATGCCCTAATAGGTGAACGTGGGGTTTATGGTGTTGGAGTAACTTATTTCGTGACTCTGTGGAATTGCCAGTGTCCTGGCTGCGCCTGGCGTCTCTCACATAATTTGCGTGACGCCGCGTGATGACATAGGCACGTTATCGTGAGCACACCTGACAGTGCATGCCTGCACAATGACGCCAATGCCGCACTAGTAAGACGGGGGGGAGGGTTACATCCATGCTCCCCAACTTCCAGCACTTACCCCAGGTATTAACCGTTGATCCCCCTGACTTGTGGGATCTGAGGTAGCACCTGCCTACCTATAACCCTCCTGCTGCAGACTAGCATTAGGTGCTGTAAAAAGCTACCATGTCTGTAATCCATACCCTTAGTTACTCTATATCCCAGGGTAGTGTGGGCTTTCTGCTGCCATCTCAGCAATGCCTGATGAATTCCACTTGCTGCTACATGCCAGCATGCCTCCAACCTGTGTTAAATATTAATAATGAGGAAAAAACAGAAAATAAATAAAAAATAAATTATTAGGGTAAAAACCCCTTTCTGTCTTACACCTCTGAGGCAGGACAAAGAACTGGGGATGGGAGGTGGCTCCAGACTACATATACTAGGGGAGGGGTCAAGAGTTTGTTTATCATTCTGTCCTGCCTCCAGAGGTGAAGATAGACATTACCCACACGTTTGCACTGACAGGAGGGCCGACTAGAGAAATATATTTCAATGCATAATACAATTAACAAGCATTGTTTACACAGCAACTTATATCACTAAATAAAGTTATTTTACTCCATGTGCAAATATCCTTGCCTTTCTTTTAACTATATTGTTATTACAGTCTTCCTACACATTCATACTCAAAAGGAACTCTTTTATAACACCCACACGTAGTTAGAGGGGGGATGCTGGAAGATGCAATTTTTGTGACAGCTATAGCTTTGAAGGTTGCCACTCCCTGCAAACAACCAAATAATGTATATTCCAATGTACTTTTTTTTTTTAGATCGATACTGACACCGCTGTATCAAATGCAGAAGTGCAATTCCCAGGACTAGCTCTCCTGGGGATGGGACAGTCAAAATTTTGTATATTTAGAGTTACAGCATCTTAAAAATACAGACCCAACTCAACATAGAGTTTGAAAGTTAGATGTTAGAAGTGCTGATATGGCTTTAAGCAATTATTGCTTTTGTGGTATGCATTTATTAAGTTTGTTGTAAGTTGTTGTAGGCTCTGTTTACAAATAATTTCAAAAATTCTGCACACAGGGCAAAAGGTGTGTGCAGAGCAGTGGGGGGTACGGTTACCATCTGGGTAGTATTTCGCCGGCCTAGCTGGTAAAATACCAGCCAAGTCTTGGCCAGTATTACAGATTTAATGGCAATATACATAGTAAACTTGTAACCCCTAGTTGTTCCATACCTGGCCCACCTCTGATCTGTCCAAAACCTCTTCCTCCACACCCACAAACCTTGCCTCCTCTGAAAAATCCAAAGCAATGTAGTACCATCATAGCTCAGCCAGCCCCCAAAAAATCACAACTCTACCCCAAAATGTTAAAACTGTACCCCTCTATGCCCCAAAACTGCCCCCTTACATCTTCAGCAGGTAAGGCCAGAAGGCAGGCCTGAATTTGTTCCATCCGTCCAGTCCCCAGTGCAGCCACCCTAGTTTGGGAGAGGGGCAAGTCAATATAGAGTTATATAGGTGTGTGCGCACAATTTTCTTGTGCTTTAGTTTGTTGTGTGTGTTTGTGCTTAATCAGGCTGTATAAGTGCTAACATTATTTAGTCACAGTTGAGATCACTTTATTCAGCAATTCGAGTCAATCAAATGAATGTATGTATTGTATATCAAGAAGGAGCACTCACAGGTCTTATAACTGGAACAAACTAGTTAATACGGGCACAAAACTAACATTTCGGCTGAAAACTTTCTCAAAGTCAGTCTTTCATCAAAGGGAATATTCCCTGATGAAAGTTCCACATAGGAACTGAAATGCTGGATTCTAATAAACCTGCTCTTTTTTCACCTTGAACTTTGTTTAAAATCCTTGGAGTGCTGCCGCTTTTTGCCTTTATATATATATAGACAAGAGCCATGAATATCTTGTAAATTATATCCTTATAAACGGTGAGTTCTGATGTCATCAGTTATAAACGGTGAGTTCTGATGTCATTTCAGTCACATGACTCATTGAAATTTGTGTATTATAATAAATACCCCCAGTTGTAAAATATGAGGATATTAGAAGTTAACTCGGAGTTCCATGACCTGTATAAAAACACTCGGCCTTTGGCCTCGTGTTTTTACATGGTCGCTCGCGCGCGTGTGTATACAATCATGTACCCCCTATTGTAAAATGTAGGGATATTTTCAGTCACCGAGGAGTTCATGACCCTAACTTAAGATGCATATGTTTGAGTATTAGTCAGAGGAGAACAAGTCTAAACCAGGAACCCAAGTGATTTTTTTTAAAACATGGATGAGTTGCTATTTGCTGTCCTAATTCATCTCAACTTATCTCAACTGATTCTACAGTAATATCTTTGTACCCTTCTTCTCTTCCTCCATACATTCTACCCTCTTTAATCTCTACTTTTAAAGGGGTGGCTCAACTTTAAGATAATGTTTAGTATGTTATAGAATAACCAATTCTAAGCAACTTTACAATTGGTCTTCGTTATTTATTTTTAATAGTTTTAAAGTATTCTTCTTCTGGCTCTTTCCAGCTTTCAAATGGGGGACACTGACCCCATCTTAAAACAAATGCTCTGTAAGGCTCTCATGTGATACTCCATCCTCCTGTTTTACACATTGTTTACACTGAACAGCATATTAAAGCATTGATAGAAGTAATTTGTGATTGTGAACTCTCACCTTGGAATTTGGTTTAATTGCATAACAAGAGTGTTTTTTTATACTTATGGCAACACAAGTGCAATCACTATCAGATGCACAGCAAGTAGAAATAAAAGGAACCTATTTTTTAACTGAATCAAACACCAGGTGGGAATTTACAGTTACAAATTACCTCTTTTCCTGTTGGGAATGTAACCACTCCTCCAAAATAATGAAGTATAATGAACTGCTGTCTATTGGATACAGTCGTGCTGTGACAACCTTCACTCAGCACTGAACAGCCTTCTTTCTTACTAGTAGCATCAAATGGCACAGGAATTTGTTAATTGATGGAGAAGTCATCTTTGAAGTCCTATGAGCTATTCCCTGTGCTTCAATGACAGAAGCTCGCCTCATCAAGATCAAAAATTCACTACTGATCTTTAAGGCTTGGATATTTTAAACAGAATGTGTGTCTTGTGGGCCAAAAAATAAAAGTATACTTTTCATAAAGCTCTTGCTTCAAACAGAGTGAAACCCCTTTATTGCATTAGTTCATCAGCTATTGTTCTCTTTCTTTGACTCACACAGGATAAAGTAAAATCATATCTCTTCTAATGGACCAAATATATACAGTACAATGCAAAGAAATGAAACTAAAAGCCTAGACGCAAATGAAGTATCAGTGGTAAGTGGTTGAGACATAGAAAGTTCATGTAAAAGCATGCTGACAAATAAGTCTTAAAAGCCATACGTGTCTGTAACATTGGCTAATAATGCATTCCTTCCTCCCCCAGAAATTACATTTCTAAATAACTTCTTGACCATTGAAATTTTCAAACAGCTGTTAGCATTATCACTCCCATATGTTCAAATATGTTGTATTTGCTTATAATTTTACTATTTCTACAGAAACTCTCTTAGTCTAACAGCATCTCTAACATATGACATCTGAAATGAAATATAAAAAACTGTGTTCACAACCAGATCTTTGGCTAAATATCTTTTTCAAATAAAAACCTGATTTATATATGATAGGGCACTGGCCCTGTCAGATTGCTTTGTGCCAGCAGTCCTTTTCTGAAGCAATAAATATTTTGTCTGGCTTTGAATGGGCTGCCTTTTCTGTTAGTTATTAATATTATGTAGGTACAGCTGTTATTAAGAGATTGCGTTGCCTGTACTTTTTATTTTACGAATAGGAGTGTTCTGGCAAGCGGAGACCTACTTTTTTATTATATTTGGAACTCTTTGTCTGTGTGGCAGAATATATACAATTTTTACCACATGGCTGCTATGGCCAAGATAAGACCTGGATGCTATCGGGTAGTCTGTATTTAGACAGCATCCCTCCCCCCTACCCTGCAGTTAAATATTACTTTAACAATATGCTATTCTCCCTTTATACATGCATTTTTGTTCTTGGGATTTGACTCGCTGTAACACGAGTTCACAGTTGCTACACACTTTATTGGGGATTTGATCACCAATTTGTGGGGTTTTATTACATACCAAGTGATACTGTGTATGGATCTCTTATATGAGTGTTGCCTTCATTCTTTATTACTGCATGTATACACCTAGGTGATTTTTTATTTTTAATGTATTTATTAAAAGTTACAAGTTAGCATTTCAGTATATCAGAATCCTGTTTATATCACAGTGGGATGATGCACTTAAACTGAGTTATCTTTGGGCTCTTTTCCCGCATTACAACTGCAGCTCTTGTTTAATGCTGCAATGCTGGAAAAAAACTTACATATTTAATATAACCACAGCAGGTGCATTTACAACTGTAAAATACCAATACAAGAGAGTAAAGAAGGTGATGATAATTTCAATGTATGGACTGTGGGTAATCACATATTACTCAAGGTGTGTTTTGGTCTCACTGTGGCCATTTGGAAAATTTGAAAGATGAAATCGGCATTTGAAGTTCAGGTGAAGTTCAGGGGTTCATAGCTTTACATTGTATAGCTGGTGAGCTTCCCTTGAAAGTAATGTTCAATTTATCTCCAACATTAGTGAAAATGTGTTCTACATATTAGTTCTCTCTTATCTTATTACCAAATTCATGTTTTTACCCTTTTAAAACGTCACCACCCAGCAAAAGTACTTTAAAGAGAGCCTTTTCCCTGAATGATGCCTGTGTCTCGGTCTTACAGAATAGTTGGAAAGCTTTACATCGGGGATTGAATCTGAAATGAAACCAGATGCGATATCTTCTCCTTTGAAAGCTTAAAGTGCCATTACAAGCCCTATTTTTTGGGCAGATTTAATTTTTTTTTTAACATGCAGGGCCTTATTTATCAAAGTCCCAATTCATCTGAGTATTTTAATTAAAAAAGTCTGACCAAACTAGAATCCACGATTGGACCTTAAAAAAAACACAATTTAATATGATCAGGGACAAACACGAACAAATCAAGCAAAAATCCAAATCATACAATTTTTTCAGAGTTTTTTCCCAATCGGGTAAAAGACTGAATTTTTTGGATTTTTGCCCGAAAAGTCAGAAATAGTCGGATTTTCAGGCTAATTCCAGCGCAGACCACAGAAACTTCCAAACTGGATAGGGATCTCTCCCATTGACTTATATACAACCTCGGGAGGTCTGAGATGGCGGATTTTCAGATTTACTGTTTTTCCATCCTCTGGGTATAATAATCTTATAATATAAATGTAATAAAAGTTTTCTTTTTATACTAAAAATTCAGATTTTATAGTAAAAAAAGCAAAGTTTTCGAGTTTTTGCCATAACTTTTTTTGTAAGACATTATTATATTCACTGCGCACTGGGGCAAACTATAAAATTATAAAAACCTTCTTCCACTGTTGGGAGAGGTCAGGAAACAGTTTCTGTGCTCACAAAAACGATATTAAATCTGCACAAAGGAATATTTATTCGCACAAAGGCATAACTTTACACTTTGCGAATATTTTTTTCGTTACCGAATTTAGTTACATTCCCCCAAAAGTCCATAGCTAGCTCACAAAGATGCTTTGCTCCTCTGTACAATGTGCTTTATAATGCTTTAAAGGGGAACTAAAGTCTAAAATAAAATAATGCTAGAAATGCTGTATTTTGTATACTAAACATAAACATGAACTTACTGAACCAGAAGCCTAATTAAACTTTTTATGTTTTCAAAGTTGACTGCAGGGGGTCATCATCTTGTAACTTTGTTAAACATCTTTGCAAGACCAAAACCAAGTACCTGCTCAGTGTGGTCTGGGCTTCAGTTGGAAGGTTAAGCTTAGGGATCGTCATAAATTATCAAAACACCCCAAGTCAAATAATATCTGCCATAGAAGCCGATACAGCAAGACTGATTAATAATCAGAATATGCAGACTGCACTGAAAAATGCAGATATAAATCTCTACACGGTCGCCGGCTGCTTTATAGGGAAACAAACAAAGCTGCTTGTGGTAAAGTAAGTAAGGTGGGGGGCTGCCCCCTGCCGTCTTGAAAGTATGATCATTTCCCTGCATACCCATACCACAGTCAGGTTTATTATAAAAACGGTACACATTTTTTAATTAAAGTATATTGGAGATAGATTAACTTTGCTTCTGGTCTTCATTATTTATTGTTTATAGATTTATTTGTCTTCCTTAACTACCACTTTCTAGCTGACCCCAGCAGGTAAAAACTATTGTTCTGTGAGGCTACAATTTCATTGTTATTGGTGTGTTTTTGTGTGTGTGTGTGTTATTGTTTTTAGTACTTATCTTGCTATTCAGTCCCCCTGATACCTATACAAGTATGGGACCTGTTATGCAGAATGCTCAGGACCTGGGGTCTTTCAGACAATTGATCTTTCCATAATTTGGATCTTCATACCTTAAGTCTACTAGAAAATCATGTAAACATTCAAACCCAGTAAGATAGATTTGCTTCCAATAAGGATTAATGATATCTTAGTTTGGATCAAGTACAATATTTTGTTTTGTTTTATTACAGAGACGAAGGAAAATTTTTGAAACAATTTGGATTACCTGTGTAGGGATGTGAAAATCTTCGACACCCTTACACTTTACAGACAGGCACATCCCTAGTAATATGGACACTTCAGTGGGTCCTTATGGGGACCTTGTGCTTATGTAACCCCTGCAGTTCACACAGTGTACACTAGTGGCACTGTGCCAGAGTATAAAAGGTTTAGGAACCATGTGCTCTGGGTCCATTGCTTTAGCCCAACCAAGCAGGCTGGAAGGGAATGGGTGATGCTGACCCTAGACGCCTTGGCCCTAGTAATTAGACAGCTATACTCGTTTTATAGATCGCTCTAGGAGTGATAGAGAGGTTAATTAGTTGAGCAGCTCAAGGCTCCGCCGAGGAGATTAGAGGGATTAAGATCCCAGGGTATTACTGACCCAGATTAAGGAACCCAGTGTTGAGATAGGGATGTCAGGAGTTCCCCTAGTCTGCCACTGGAAGATATCCTGAAAACCGGGCAATACCCATCACATGCTGTCAACTTACTCTCTGCTGTATATTCCCTAGCCTGTGGGGATTCAGCCTATACGTGCTGTGAGTATATGCTTCCTTTATGCTGCTGTGTATGTTCTATACTCCATTGTGGATCAATGTGCTAAATTATCTCTGTGCTATTGTTCAATAAATACTGTTCTTTGTTTAACTGTTAAAGAACTACTGGCGCCCATCATTGTGCTATCGCACCAGGTTACAGTTACACTACACCCTTGCCTCCACCCCGCTGCGAGGGCTTACCCCTGAGAAAGAGAGCTCATCGGTGGTCTCAGCCCACCAAGGAAAGTAGAGTAAACGGCCCTAGCACAAGTCAGTTTACTATAGCGCTACACCTGCATAAAATGGAGTCTATGGGAGACAGCCATCTGGATTTTCTGGAGCTTTCTGGATAACAGGTTTCCAGATAAAGGATCCCACACCTGTACTTATTCCAATCTTTTATTCAAACCACTGTCTGGTTGCTAGGGAAAATAGACCAATACCAAACTAGAGAGCTGCTGGACAAAATGCAAAATAACTGAATTTTTGAAGTCCAATTGCAATCAGTCTACATAATATAAAAGGTTTATTTAAAGGTGAACTTCCCCTGTAAGGAACTAACTGGTACCATTTGGGGCTGCTAAAATTAACCATTGACTGTGGCAATTGCCTGTAGTTTTGGGAGTGCACTTTGCACTCCTGAGTAGCAGTAACTGAGCCCTTATCATATAACTTTAACCACTTGCAAACAAGGTAATAAAGTATATTAGTTTGAAAAAAGACACAAGTTCAACCTTTTATGTCTATATACAGTATAACCTGCCTAACTGCTAATTGATGCAGAAGAAAGCAAAAAAGAACTCTAATGAAGCCTCTCCAATTTGCCTCAGTTGGGAAGGATCTCAGAGCCCTTCCCCACTCCAAGATGGCAAATGGACCATTCCCTGGATCAACTTGTACTAAGAACTATTTATTTCCTTACTTGTTAAAAATCCATCCAACCCCTTCTTGAAGCTATATTATATATCCGCCATAACAACTTATTCAGGGAGAATATTTCACAGCTTCACAGCTCTCACTGTAAAAAAAACCCTTTTCCACATATTTAGCTGGAACCTCCTTTATACTAACTCATATGGATTAAACAGTCTTTCCTCGTAACTGAGACTCCCTACACTCTTTTATCAGCTTAGTTGTCCTTCTTTGGATTCTATCTAATTCAATAATATTCCATTTGAGTAATGGAGAGTTTTGGAGACCAAAAAGGCACAGCATATTCTAGAAGGGGTCTTACTAGCGTTCTTGTCCCTACCCTCAGATCTATGCCCTTTTTCATACAGCTCAATACCTTATTTGCCGTTGCAGCTGCTGATTGAAATTACTTGCTACAACCAAGTTTATTATCTACAAGGAAATGTAGTTCAGGGTGTGCTGATTGTCGATACGCTTCTTCCTAGGTTCCTAGATGGAAAAATAGGCTATATAGTGTACAAAAACTTTCTTTCAGGGGTGAAGAATAATACCGAATCTACTCATAAGATTAACTCTTGATTGTATACTTATCGCGGGAGTCTCTACCGCATAAAGTTGGAAAAAAGCCAGTACTTCCTTAAGCCTGAAAATAAAAGCTTCAATAGTGAGGTATCACCGGAGCTTTGTTTAAAGGAAAACTATACCCCCAAAATGAACACTTAAGCAAAAAATAGTTCATATCATTTTAAGTGGCATATTAAAGAATCTTACCAAACTGGAATATATATTTAAGTAGATATTGCCCTTTTACATCTCTTGCCTTGAGCCACCATTTCGTGATGGTCTGTGTGCTGCCTCAGAGATCACCTGACCAGAAATACTACAGCTCTAACTGTAACAGGAAGAAGTGTGGAAGCAAAAGACACAACTCTGTCTGTTAATTGGCTCATGTGACCTAACATGTATGGTTTGTTGGTATGCTTGTGAGTACAGTGAATCCTACGATCCCAGGGGGCGGCCCTTATTTTTTAAAATAGCAATTTTCAATTAATGATTACCCAATGGCACATACTACTAGAAAAGTATATTATTATGAAAATGATTTATTTACATGAAGCAGGATTTTACATATGTGTTATGTTTTATGCAATATATTTTTATAGAGACCTACATTGTTTGGGGGGTATAGTTTTCCTTTAAGGACCTGCGTGCAGTTAAAAGTACCGAGCTGTGCAGAGGAAGATTGCCTTAATTGGATCGCTCATTGTTCCCAAGGTTATCTGCGGAAGTGTTGTTTGCCGGTTCTGGTTGTATGCTGAGAGTCGCAGGCGCGTCTCTGATTCTCAGCGTGGTCCGGGTAATCGGTTGTTTTTCGTGGGGGTTCTCCTTCTGTAATTTGCCCAGCGGTCCAGTCTGAGGTCACTAGAAAACACGTATTGGGCAAGACCCAGTATTTGTTTTAAAAATATTTTTTATTTTAGCATACAAGGGGCTTAAACAAAGCTCCAGTGATACCTCACTATTGAAGCATTTATTTTTAGGCTTAAGGAAGTACCGGCTTTTTTCCAACTTTATGCGGTAGAGACTCCCGCGATATACAATCAAGAGTTAATCTTGTGGGTAGATCCGGTATTATTCTTCACCCCTGAAAGAAAGTTTAATACACTAAATAGTATATTTTTCCATCTAGGAACCTAGAAAGAAACATATCGACAATCAGCGCACTAAACCCCTGAACTACATTTACTTCTGATATAGTGGACGAGTGGGTCCATATATAAATTTGGTGCTGTTTATTACCTGAGACTGGACTTAGCGCGGAGCTCACACCAATATGCTACCCTATTATCTACAAGTATTCAAAGGTCCTTTTCCATTTGGATTTGCCTAGTGCAGTCCCATTAAAGGTATTAGAGGCGCAAATATTTTTACATCCCACTGAATCTCATCTGTGACAGACAAGCTTTGAATTGCCACATAAATCCTAGAGGAAACAAATGCTCTGCCACAGCAACTGTGAAAATGCTTTGGTAAATGCATAGCAGTTAGTTGCCAAATAACGGTTTGAGCATAAAATAACTCCTTGTTAAATGATCACTATTAGGTTTCCATAAAATCCTTTCTGAATGCTGTCTGCTAAATAAAATAGGGGCTACGTGTAAATAAGTGCATATTGGTTTTAAATAACTTAAATAACCTTTCATTTATAAATATTTGCAAGAATATAATCATCAACTTGTTAAGCATTTACGTTTACCAAGATTATTTTCAGGAAAAACCCATACCAAGAAACAGAAACAAATTGTGTTCTGTCTCTGTGTTTATTATAATGTCCTTAGTTACTGCTTATAACGTTTTATAACGTGCTTTCTCCTTAACATAAAAACACCTGAATAATGGCAGATTGATCCAGGGCAGTCATTAGGTATATAATGGCCTAGTTATATTAGCATCATCTTTTCACCGGCCCTTGAAAACTGATGTACGATACAGTACTGTCCATTATGACACATGGTGCTCCAGGGTGCAATGATGGTTTCTGATTGCAATCTTGTTTTGATCAATTATAATATACATGTTTGGGTTTTTTTAGATTTGAAATGTAAAAAATACTTTTTCGTTCTGCTTGTTTAATAGAACAAATAAACATATACCAGCAAAGTAGCCTGGAATGACTAACTTCAAATTAAGCGTTTATAAGACTTGGCACATACAAACAGGGTTATAAACTGCCCACTGTAATTTAAGGCGCCATGAAGCAAACAGAAATATCACTTTGATACAATCTAACATTTGTCTACAGTTACACAGTATAACGAGAACCCGACCAAACCACGGCTCAGTAAGAATATTCCATAAACTTTCACAGGAAGAAAATAGATGATTTAGCCTAAAAAAACAAAAACCACTGTTATAGACAAAAGGAAACTTGGCAGTTTGTAACACTATTTTTTAGCCATGGAAAAAAATCCCCTTTACTGTACCATCAAAATTAATGTCCCTTTAATATCCTCACAAGAACTGACAACAGTTAAACAATGTCTTTTGAAAATATACACAAGTTCCATTACTATAAATTTCACAGTTAGTTTGGATCTAATCAGTGTAACACTGACAAAGGTTTATCCCAATTACAGGGTTCAGATATGCTCAAAGTTCAGAAATTGGCCATGCCTGTAATTTTTTTTTTTTTGGAGCATTACAGAAAGCAAAAGCACCAATGCAAGCATTCTTGCTGACATTAAGTGTGGGTAAAACAAAACCCAGAATATCAAGGCTGCAAGCCCCATGTTAGAGTCCTGCATGGAGTCAGGTACCCCCAGAATACCCATTATGTGATCGGGTTTTTGGCGGAAAGTTAAGATTCCCTGATCATGCAGGTATTCGGTGGGTACGGGTATGGCAGTTACCTCAAGTAACTGCTTTATACCCAAATTAAACCAAGTACTGTTACAAAACATGGTTTATAATATAATTTGAAGATTAAAAGATATCCCTCTCCTATCTGTCACAGTAACCTTAATACACCTATAACAAACAAAGAAAAGTTGTGCTCACCACTAATTTTTAAAACCATTAGGCGGGGGTGCAATGAGGCCGTGACCACAAAATACATATAGACACATACAAGAGTCCTCTGCACTCAACCCATTATCAATATATTTAAGACATAAACATTTTGTGCATACTGCTACTAAAAACCCTTAACCTTAATACACCTACAGTACCTAAATTAATTCCAATTTGGCCACACAGCACAAGTTAGAGAAATATGGAACTACAGAAAATAGCCTCCATGTTTGCATGTATTTGCAGTCATAATGAATCACATGCAATCACATGGAAGTGCAGCTACTGATGCAAGGGAACCCTAGAAATTCTGTCAGCCTGAAGGTGACAGTACTTTCAGGATTTCAATTGCAGTCTATATTAATAGGAGCAGCAAACTTGTGCCTAAACAAATGCACATGCAAAGTAATGCGACTGGCACATGAGATGCAGCTCCCCCTTGTGGCTGCAATGACCCTAGAGTCATGGCGAAAACACTGCATTGTGCATAAAAACATGGCAAAACTAACCCAAAATTGCACTTTACCCACTGCACTCACATTTGTAAATGAGCCCTATAATATGTTACAGAATAGAGACAAGAACTGCCAATGATTATTGTAGCCATTTTGTAATACACATCACATTTAGCAAACAGAGAATTCATGATGACTATTAGAATATTTTATCTGTATGGAATTTACCCTTTTTTAAAATACATACCCAGGAATCATTTAATTGCATTCTGAATATTTTTTGTTTTACTTTATATTGCTGTGACCTTAAGGCTGAGAAGTGGAGAATGCTTGTAATCAAACATGTTTATGCCTTTAACTACTACGTTAAGGTCAGAATTGCAAGATTAATAGCCTCTTTATTTATACCTAAAGGCATCCAGTTCTTCTTATATAGGCTGGCAGAATTTAGAGGTCTTACAGTAGAGAACAACCAGCTCATTTTAATATAAACATCCCATCTGTTATATATATTTATATTGTGGTGAAGTAAAGGAATGATTGCTGAAGATGCAGTATGGTGTTGTAAATAACAGGAGAAAAAAAAATATTAAACAGCTTGTTCTTTGGGGAACTTAAACAGCCCATAAAATCTATACCTATCGCTATATCATTTTTATATTTCCACAAGTGAGGGAGGTTTCTGGTGTCAGTAATATAATCATGAGAGAGAATTATTGCAGTGTATCATCATTCACTTGAGAATTATTCTGCAAGACTAAAAAGTTAATTTAGCACTTGGCTGCCTTATATTAAAATTGCAGTAATGACCTTTAGTAAGTGACACACTAGAACTGTATTTCTAAATATAAAAGGTGCCATTAAAAACATGTTATTCTATATGATGGCATACCTTTATAGCAATAGTTACAGTATGTAAAATAGTTGTTTTTTCTCCTGTGGATTGCAAGCACTGTGGTCCAGCTTCTGTAAAATGTTCAGGCTTAGACAAAATTACATGCATATGAGCTTTACTGGAGTGTGTGCTTTAACAACCCAAGCATATTTCAAATAATATGTGAGACATTTCTGTAGCAATATTAATTATTAGAAAATAAGCTGTCTAGACAGAGATTAAACAGGGGAAAACATAACCACCAAGCAAATGCAATTTACCAAATGTGATTTTGCTCTTTTCAGTGGTTGTAACTGAATCACAGCCTTTCAAGCTAAAGTATCTGGATCATTGGGAAAGTGAAAGCTATTTCGTGTTAGAATAGTTATTCAAGATTATGCTATAAGGATCCATCATATATAAATATTTCCATGTTATTTTGTTGATTTAAATACACATAAAAGGAAAGAGCACAATAATATATCTTTTTGTTCAGAAATGACTGTCCAAATTGAAGAAACCCAAGGATTTCCAGGATTTTCTTAAATATCCGCAGCTGTTAGACATACTTAAAACATGCTTCTAGGCGAAGCATTAAAAAGAAATTATAAAGTGATACTGACACAATGTGGGAATTATTGTGTGCTCATTTGACAATAATTGGCCAAGTCTGGATCTGCCCTGATTTTCCTCATGCTGCTTCCTTTACTTAGTTGCTTAGACTCCTGAAGAGTGTCAGGCTGTAACCACAGTGTCTCCTTTGGCTGCAGGCACTGTCTCCGCTATTCTCCTTTTGTAGACTAACACTCTTCACGAGAAAGAGAAGCTGCACAGAAATACTTAGGAGACTACAAACTTGCAGTAAGCAATTTTAACGCTGAGTATGTGAGAGAAAACTATATTGTCCTGCTCATCCAGCTCATTTGTTGGAAAGTTATTCCATTTCAAAAATCAATATCTTGTCCAACTGAAATCCCATTAAGAATTTACAAATTTTCCTAGCAAACCAGAATCAGCACAAGTACAAACAGCCTAAATACTACATGGATTCTTGTAAAATGTGGATCTAGGATTTGTATAAGTGGTTTTACAATGTGATATATCATGAGTTTTGTTTTTAGGGCATTGTCACTGATGACAAGAATATTATTTATGTTAATACATACAGATAGGGTCTCCTTAAAGGAGAAGGAAAGGCTGCGTGCACTTGTGGGAGCCAAATGTTAGGCACCCCCAAGATTATATTAACACCTCCTTGGTGCTCGCCTCTCCACCATTCGGCCGTGAGGCCCTGAGAATGTAATTTTTACACAAGAGAAGATGCAAGAGAAAACAATTCAGTAGAAAATAATCACATCTTTTAATGTTTCTATTAGGCTAATACTATAGGAAAATAAAAAAAAGGCATGTTAAATAGTCCTGAGGAATGTTAAATAAAATACTATGGATAAGTATTAAAATATATTCACAAATGTGCCTTTGCCAATAAATTGTTTTCAAAAAATGTCTAAATCGCACATATACAAACATTATGTAATACCATAAGTACTTTATCAAATAAATGTTATGTAGCTATTGTGTATTGCCTTGAACTATCAATATACGAAAAGGTTTCAGAGGTGTGTGAGGTCTTTCCTGCAGTTTGTTCATTTACAGGCAGGCAATGTGCGATAATAGGCAAATCAATGAAAATCGATCTTTGTTCAAGGTTTGTGTTCCATGCTTCTATAAATAACTTGTTTTATCCTTTACTTCCATAGCATGAGGGCTTTGAGTAAAGCTTATCATAGTGAGAAAGTGACATTGAAGGCTTATAGTCCTATGGATGCATTTCCCAGAACGTTATACATTGCATGGTCTTGTTTTCAAGTTAAACCTCGCTTCCACATTTCCCATCTGTTTGTGCTTTTAACTACTTGTATATTTGTTAAAAAGTTTTCTCATGGACTAATAAGATTTAGGGATGCACCAAATCCAGGATTCGGTTCGGTATTTGGCCAGGATTAGGCCTTTTTCAGCAGGATTCGGATTCGGCTGAATCCTTGTGCCTGGCCAAACCGAACCCAAAATCATGTGATTTTTGTCACAAAACAAGCAAGTAAAATAGAAGGAAAGAAATTTTTAGCTGCACGTGCAGCGTGTGGTTCTTTTTTTCCTTCCATCCCTGATTTGTTTATGCAAATGAAGGTTCAGATTCAGTTCGATATTTAGCCAAATCTTTCACAAAGGATTCTCAAACCTCAAACCAGGTGAAGTGCAATAGAGTAGATAGGACTTCCTCAAAATTTAGTTGAAATTTTTTTTAAGTCCCAAAAACGCTGGCATCTTTTCCTTTTTTCAGGGTGATAGGCTGCAAAAGAGCGTAATTTTTTTGGGGTAACTGGCTTCCCCCCAACATTTCCTAACATATGGTACATAAACTATACTATGTGTAGGGCAATATAACAACTCAATTTTCTTTTATTAAGCTTCCCTGGGCTTGTGTAGTGTAATGTATTTGCAACATATACGTCCATTCAACTTTTGCTTCCCACCTTATGCAAATTAGCCAAAGTGAGTGCAACGTTGCTCTTCTAGCCAAAATTAACTTAATTAATTAATTAGGGAGATGGTTTGCAAATGGTTTGTAATTCATGCATTATGAAGTGTTGCAGGCACAATGTTTTGGGGAATGAAGTCATGCCTCATCAGGTGCAAAAGAAAGGTGGCTTTGTCCCCAGGATTGTGTGCATATAAACAGTATATAACAGGATATTTGGTGTGAATAGACAAAAGAATATATTGAGAAATTATGAATTGAGTATTTTTGTCTTAAATTATCATCTAAAATACCAATATCATCATAGACATCTGGCATTTTACTCCAAGACCAGCTCTGAAAATGAAAAATATAAATATAGACGACTCCCCAAAATGACTGCCTATAACAGATCAAGCCCCTGTTGGCAAAAGGCAGTGTGGGTTAAAGGTTTTATCTGATTTTCTCCAAACAATCAAGAAGCAGTAAAAGACAACTCATGAGAAAATTGTTTATTTTCTCTGCAGAACATTGTAAGCTTTGAACTTTCAGTATATGCTGGCTTACGTTAAAAGCACAGTAACAGCTTTGCCATAAATATCAGCTTTATGGACAACCGACAGTTTTTTATAACCAGTGATGATGGTTTAAATGAAAAATATAATCTTCTCTTTTTTTCTTAACAATGAACATGTCTGCACATTTTATTATCTATTACAGATGATGGGATTTTGGAAGGAAAAGTATGATGGAGATCTTTGATAGGAAAATAGCAAATAGTCTTTTGATAAATGAACAGTTTTTATAAGAACATTGATTGGTGTGATGATGGACAATAAAGTGCTTCAAGGATTATTGGTACACATGGCTTCAATCTTCAGTTTAGATTTTGTCAGTTTGATTGAAAACATTAACCTCTGAAATATAGTGCGCTTGCACCTTGCTGCTCATCTGTATAATGTACTGTATGTCTTTGCCATTTGCTGATTGATTAAAGTGCATATTGATATTCATCATATTGCTTGATGGCAACACATTTAGTAGTTTTGCAAAAGAGAATTACCAGCAGCACACTGTGTAAATTGTTATGGTGCAAAACAGATTTATTCAGCCCGAAAACATACAATATAAGCAAACATTTCAGGCCTACAAGGATCTTTATCAAGCCTAATATTACAAAGTCCAAAACAACCTTTAAAGTGACATTGGCTGACATTGGCATATATTACATTCATGTCATCCGAATATAGCTGCTTTCCAACAGGTACCCCTAATAGCATATAAACGGGAAAGAAACCCGAGGGATCAGCTGGCGAACACCGATATTGGAGGTGAATCTTCATCCAAACAGCTGTTCCTAGAAAATCCCAAGTTTGATACCTTTCCATGCTTACATTGTACTCAATGTAACTCAGTCACTGAAAAAAAAAAATCCACCATCCACACGGGGGAATAAATACACGATAAAAAACATTTTACTTGCGAATCATCATAAATAGTTTATCTGGTAAAATGCCCTTGTGGCTTAATTTATGTTGGTGAAATGGGATGGTATCTCCAAGCATAAATCTACCATACACAGGAGACTTACCTCATTACCTGTCCCAGCACATTTTCATATAGCTCAGCATTCCATCAGTCAACGTAAATTTCAGGTGACTGATTCTGTAGAAGAACCAATTATTTATGTTAAACAATCAAATGTCACTTCAAGGAAGATATGGTGCTTGAGCCAACACTTTTTCCAGCCACTTTAAAGGTTGTTTTGGACATTGTAACATTAGGCTTGATAAAGGGCCTTGTAATTCTCTTTTGCATTTGGATATGACCTGTGGGATGTATGGGTCATCCAGTACAGCACCTAACACCATAATAAAGGTGTTTTTCCTCAGAGGTATTGAGCTCTGGTCGTTTTATTATCACCCAAATGTACCCCTATAACAACATAAAACAGTTTTTTTCAAAGTATCAAAATTTAAAAGAAAGGATCTAGGATCCTACAGTCCATTTCATCTGCCGGTGCCCAATATCCATTTTGCCTTGGATGCAACAGTCAAACAATATTAAATAGATGGACCAGCACTCAGAATCAGCTTGAGGATAGATTAAAAAAAATTGTTTGCCTAATATAGTGTAATATTTTTGACCTTAATCGTACACTCTATAAGGAAAGAGCTCCTTCACTTTCACCTTTTCGGTTAATAGAACCACCTTCATATAATCCAAGTAACTTTGGGGTTTAGGGATGGGTACATACATACATTAAATACGTGTATGGACCCTTAAATAAGGGGTAGACCTTCACGTACTATCTGTTCTTTAGTATTCTGTTCTCCAATAGTTCTATAGGAATGCACTAAAAATAGTGTAAAATCCTCTTAAATAGTAAAATATATATAAAAAATTACACTTAAATTTCCACAATGTGATGTTGTGTGTATTAATGTCTTTGTGATGCCAAAGTCCGGACCTTTCTAATGCAGTCGGTTGTTACTAGCCGACGTTTGACTGCAGCGTGTAGTCCTAGGCGCACACGGGTGATGTCACAGCCTGACGCGTTTTGTCTTGCAACTTCCTTAAAGGCTTCATCTTTCAAAGGCTTTCAAAGTTGATTTGGGTGATTGCACAATGCCTTGGCACACGATAAAAGACCTAACAAGTGGGGTTCGTCTGCAGTAAAGTGAGATTGTCTGGGCATTCCTACACAGAGCACCAACTTATTTTTAACTCCTGTCCCTTGAGGTACAGTATCAGTATCCAGAGCCTTCTCCTATGCTATGTTGCTTATCAGTTCATTTTGGATTTGATGTTCAGTTGGAGGCTGTATAATTTTTCAAATTTTTCAAATTTTTGCAGCAACCTTAGAAAAACAGTTTAAAAAGCAGTGCAAGATAAAAAGCGAATTTATAAAGCAATGTATTTTCTTTTAAGCAGCCTGTATTTTAAACGGTTGTTTTATACTCTTACATGAATGGCAGAACCAATTTAAGTCAGTGGGAAAACTTTAGAGAGCAACTGAATTCCTTCCTGTAAAAAATATAATTTTTGTTTCTGCTGTGCTTCCTTGTTTTTTACACAGCATTTTCCGGCAGCTGCTTCTTTTTACCCTGGAATTTACTTCAGAAAACCTCCATGTCTGGTGATCAGATGGTGATGTGTGGTGCAGTTGGTTGTTTTTTACACAGCATAATAAATAAGGCTCTAAGAGTTATTACTTGCTTTGAAAATTTGTTGAGTAGCAGCTGAATAATCTCCCTGCAAGAAAGGAACATTTGTTTTGCATGGGTGATGAAAATAACAGCGCTAAGAAAAGGTTTATTTATGGATATTTACTACAAAGGTTTCTCTGAAATGGCTAGAATCCAAATATTCCAAATTTCCATGAGGGGTATAAAAGAAAATGAAGATTACAGCACTAGATGTGGTTAAACCAGGTGTCATAACCATAAACAACTTGGACAGTTTTTGAAGTAAGATGGAAGCAAAACAGAGAAACCAAATAGTTCCATAACATGATAATGCAATATAATCTCATCCCATGAGAATACAGTTGAGTAGACTCAGGAAAGTATTGAAAGCTTTGGATACAGTACTTTTTCATTAATACATGTTCCCAGTAATTTTATAAGTCTATCCTCAGCTACAGAGCCAAATTTATTTTGAAAATGTTAGGATGCCCTATACTTAAGATAAGGGAACACACTGCTTGTAGAGAAAGGTATTTGGCAAAATAGTAGTGGTTAGCTCAGTCTAAACTGCAAAAAATGAACAGCCTTTTCCAAGCATACAACAGGACAGGCTTTCTTTTCAGAGACCGAATACTGGGCAGCAGGCTATCAGCAAAATTATTATTATATATTATTACATTATATAAAAAGTCTGCCCTATGCATGCACGGATCTGGGGGCAGATAAAGATCCAGTGCCTAAGACAGCACCGGACATACAGTAAATACAGCTCTGCATAGGTGTACATTTACATAACCTTCATAAAAAATCCCTTGATAACCATGACAATTTGTCACTATGTATTGTATTTGACTGCTGTGAGTAAACCTTCATAAAAAATCCCTTGATATCCATGACAACTTGTCACTATGTATTGTATTCGACTGCTGTGAGTAAACAAGTACTCCGTGCTGTTCAGCAACCTTGTATGCCTGATTCATTTTTAGGGAGATTATAACAGCAGAGCTAAACCTTGCTATAGATCTTTGCTAAAGAGGTTTCTCTGAAATGGTTAAAATCCAAAAATAACGACTTTCCATACAGGGTATAAAAAGAAAATTAAGATTGCAGCATTTGGCACAGACTTGTGGCACACACTTGCAAACTTGCACAAGTTTATATACTTATGAGTAATCACAAAGATTTATAGTGATTCTTAGCATTTCGGTAGTTATTTAGAAACATTCCGAGCAGCTTAACGGACTTAATCCTAGATAATTATTTAAACATAATCAGTGAAATTTAGAGTGATTACTTGTTTTGAAGACTTGTTGAGTTGCAGCTGAATAATCTCTCAGCAGGAAAAGGAAGTTTTGCATGCCTGATTCATTTATTTGTAAGATAAAAAGAACAGAGCCAAAAAGAGGTTTACTTTGCTAAACAGGTTTCTCTGATGGGTTCAATTTCCATGGGTAGTTATAAAAAGCAAATGAAGATTACAGCCCTTGGCACAGACTTGTGACTGAGCCGATTCTCATAAACAAACAACCTGGTTTACAATTTTTGCAGTAGGATGGTAACTATTGTAACCACTCTGATTTTGTTTTCTATTTATTTTGGGGTTTTTTAATCTATCCTTTAAAAACATTAAACTCAATAATCACCCTACACATGTACATATCCCTTACCAGTAGCAGATCAGCATGCCTGGTTGCTGACTATATAAATTGGTAGAATTTGATATGCCTAGACAGACGCAGGGATGACCATCTTAAATATATTCTATTATATGGACAAACAATCCCTGTTTTGCTTAAAGGGGAGAGCAGTTTTAGTATTTTAAGGCACAAACGGGATTACGTAATAAAACTACATTTGCACAGGTGCAGTAACCCATAGCAACCAATCAGCAGGTAGCAATTACTGGTCACCTCCTGTTTAAAAGCAAACATCTTATTACTTGCTATGGGTTAATGCTCCTGGGCAAACGTGCCTTTTATTACTTTTACTACTTTATTACTTACTATATTGATAATGGACATAGAAAAAAAGAAGAAAAATTGATCAATGCACATTCCCTGGTCCCCTGTCATATCAGTAATCTATGCAGATGCATGTATTTACAAATACAGGGGGTTTTTTAGTTACAAAATTATGATCATAAGATTGATAAGCCACCATACCACGTCAAGGTAAAACCCATATGGCGGTCCCTAACTATTTACCTCTGGTCATAATTTCAAATGCTAAAGCCTCCCGGCATAAGAGCATTACCTGAAAAATAAGGTCTCCCAACCTGGGCATTGGTTTTCATCATAGGGCTTAGTCCTCCCCCGCCATTAGCTTTCAAAGGGGAGAGATAACCTGGACCCCAGCATTGGTTCCATGAGATTAATCCTCCCCCGCTTGCGGCTTTTAAGAGAGAGAAACTTAAAAGGCTTTAGCATTTGAAATTATGACCAGAGGTAAATAGTTAGGGACCGCCATATGGGTTTTACCTTGACGTGGTATGGTGGCTTATCAATCTTATGATCATAATTTTGTAACTAAAAAACCCCCTGTCTTTGTAAATACATGCATCTGCATAGATTACTGATATGACAGGGGACCAGGGAATGTGCATTGATCAATTTTTCTTCTTTTTTTCTATGTCTGTAGTTAATTTGGCCAGATCAGTAGCACTTCCAATGTATTTTAGTACATTTTTATTTAGCCATGGAGTGCTCTCACAATTTTTCCTTTTTGTATTTTATATTGATAATGGGTTGAGTTCAGAGGACCTCTTGTATCTTTCTATATGCATTCTATGTTGTGTTATGTACAGTATTACAAGTTAAAATTAGACTAGTAACATGTTACAATATTTTTCCCTTGTAGCTTGATCTGCAGTTATATTAAAACTCATTACAAATAATGTGCCATTTAAATACTCCCCTACTTATTAATGTAATTTGTACAGCATACTTCCTGATCTCTGAGCGGTTGAATAATTCAGAATTGTATATGATGAAATTAATTTCTGCATGAAAAAAGTGGCTTGATACACCATAAATCTAACAAGAATATATTAAAGACTTATTGATCTATGATGGAAATTCTAACTACAAAAGCCCTCTAGGGTAACCCTGCAATTCTGATTGTCAGAAAAAGGGGACATGGTGTTTTTTTTTATACAATGCCGTTTTTTTCACTGTTCTCAATCCAATATATTAAAACCTGATGTCTCTGAATCCCATCAGGATATATAAACTATATGGCTAAAAAATATTTACAAATACGTTACAGCAAAGCCATCTGAATGCTCCTTCTACAATCACATTCTCCCTGTGTCAGAAATAATCACAGTTGAACTGGCTGGAAGCTGGGTACCCTGTGTAACATGGATAATAATGGTACATAATAAGGACAGAGTAGGAACACACACTTACACAAAAGATCAGGATTTTTGAGGATTCCTTTAACCTGGCCAGGTTCTAAACTCCAAATCACAGAAGAAAGATCCAGAACAGGGAGGAGGAGAGGCATGTTTAGGTGGCCCCTTAGTTAGGGAACAATCTACAGCTGGGCCTGAGAGATTACAGGTGTAAATCAAAGAAGGCAAAGGCAGAGAATGATGCAACTAACTACTGGACAAGTTAGGTTAGAAGGGCGACAGCTGATAGCTGCATGACTCGGTGGATAAAGATTGGTTGAAGAGATATAATGGTCTGTGGCTGTTTTTCATGGTGTAAGCTAGGGCCCATGGTCCAACTGAAGCAAACCTCAATGCCATAGTATACAATAATATTCTTGACAATTCTGTGTGTACTTTGTGGCGATAGCTGGGGAAGGCTAATGTCAATAGTGCCCCCATGCACAAGGTCTGTATATTGATTTGCTGAAATGGTAGTGGAAAAATATATGTTCTTACCTTAAACAAACTAAATTAAATCCAGTTAATGGTATGAGACAACCGGTATATATATAAAGGTCTGTGACTAGTTACTCCTAAAAATCTATAAAATGTATTAGGATTTAAGAAATAAGCTATACTTTAAAAAGGAACAATGTTTTCCACAATGCAGAATTATTTTTTTAGGAAACAGAGCAATTGTTCATATATTTTATAGAGATCTGCTTTTGCTAAAAGATTTGAAATGTCAAATTACCCCCACCCCATCCCCAATGGTAAATTTTACCTTTGAAACAAGGAGAACTATATAACAACATGGTGAGTTTAGCCAGTTGGTGGTATATTGTATATGGTGGGTTATAAGGTGGAGTTATCAATGGAAAAATAATTCAAAGAGGAAAGTGAGGGACTGTGGCGATGAAAGGATTGTATACACAGGGAAAATAATTCTTTATGAAAAGAGCCTAGCAAAACCATGAAAAAGAAGAACAAAAGGTGACAGTTTTATAGTAGAGTAGGAACAACCAAGAACAGAGAACATCAATGCAGAGCAATAAGGTATAAACAATGTGCAATTCCATAACTGAGAATGTGGTAGCAGAGAGAATGAAATTAATCAAATAGTGAAACCAGAACAGACATCAAAGGATATGACAAATAGAATTCTTACTTTATAGGTCTCATATCAAGATAATGAGCACATAAACCCTTCAGTATAATAAAACCTTACTGCAACAAGTAGAATTTGTAAGGCAAAATAATTTCAAATCATAGAATCACCGATATAATGCTAGCAGAAGAACTGTAAACTTTAATGACTCCACTGGACAGATAAACAGCAAATAAATAGCAAAGAGAACCCTTGCAGGTCCTTAATAGGCAATTAGACCTACAAAACTGATGAATCAACGGATAATGTTATCTTTAGAATAGGCAAGATTAGGAAAAAAGTATAATAAAGTTAATAGAGGACAAATGAATGACAAATTAGAAAGGACAGTCTACTACAGATAGATTAGGGCAGGTCAAATACATTCTTAAATTGAAGTAGAGAAATTTGATGTAATACGTTTGGTTGCAGTTATTATATATATATTGAATAAGAAATTGGACTGTCTGTGTCTGAACAGTTATTGAACTAAACATGGAAGCAGAGTAGAGGGGAAAAGTAAGAAAGTATTAAATGGTAAATATTACAGGATTGCACTGGGTCAAAGACATTAAAAAAGCCATGGTAGATTTTTTAGGAGGAACTTTCTTACAACTGCCAATAGTTCTTGATATAACTTTGGCATACAGCTGCTCTCCTATTAATGTATTCCGCTTCCATATAGTAGCCCCCACCAGCCCAACGATGACTGCCACTCATGCATTATTTAACTTGACATATTTTTATGTTACCAAGAAGGTAGCACTGCAAATAAATTTGGTTTGGTGTTTATTCATAACAAATACCCACCATGGGAATGTCAGCTACACGGACAGGAAAATCAGTTATATTCTTCTGTTTTGGCAGCAATATACAAACGTTGGCCAAACTTCCATGTTGAAGTAATAAATGCCTAATTCCACCCACCACCACCACCCATAATAGTAATGTTTTCTAAAGGGCTGCAGCACCTGAATGTGATTTGTACAGCAGAAAGGATAATGCTGTTTAAAATTGAACTAAACAAAGATTTAAATCATTTCATAAGCAGTTGCAACATAGCTACCATAAACAGTATATTATTTTTTGTTATAACTTCCTGGGATTTGGATAAGTTAGTGCAAGGCTAATGGAATGGCACAAGGTCAAAACATCCTTGGTCACCAATGCTAATGTAACTACACAGGAAACACCCACATGGAGAGAGGGATCTCCACTAAAAAAAAAAGCTGGCTTGGCTTTTTTTGAGTGGAGGTCTATCAGTAACATCAGTAACATTAGCAGAGGTGTCAGAAAAGCAGGGCATCTTGAACACCCCTATTGTTCCCCAAACATTCGAATTTCTTTAAAAATGTGACTTCTTTAAAAATGTGACTTCGACCATTCGCCATCTAAAACCTGCAGAATTGTTGTTTTGGCCTATGGACCTATCTGGAGTCAATTGGTGGACATTGAAAAATCGAAGGTTTTTTTTTGGAAAAACTTCAAATCGAATTTGATCGAATGTGCTATTACTTCATACCATTCAAATTCGATCAAAAACTGACCTATTCGGCCAAAAAAAAATTTGTAATTTCAATTGGTCTTTTGAATTCGAATTTCGAAGTTTTTCAAATTCAAAATTCGACCCATGATAAATCTGCCCCTAAATTTCATAACTGTTACGACTGTTGCAGCTTTAAAGGAATTGTTCAGTATAAAAATAAAAACTGGTTAAATAGATAGGCTGTGCAAAATAAAAAATCTTTCCAATATAATTAGTTAGCCAAGAATGTATAAAGGATGGAGTGACTGGATTTCTGACATAACAGAACACTACTTCCTGCTTTGCAACTCCCTTGGTTTCCACTGATTGGTTACCTGTAGGGATGCACCGAATCCACTATTTTGGATTCGGCCGAACCCCCGAATCCTTTGCGAAAGATTTGGCTGAATACCAAACCAAATCCGAATCAAATTAATGGTGGGAAGGGGGAAACATTTATTACTTCCTTGTGTTGTGACAAAAAGTCACACAATTCCCCCCCCCCCCAATTTGCATGCGCAAATTAGGAGTCGGTTCGGCCGGGCAGAAGGATTCACCAAATCTGAATCCTGCTGAAAAAGGCAGAATCTTGGCCGAATCCTGGATTCGGTGCATCCCTAGTTAACAAGCTGTAACCAATCAGAGACTTGAGGGGGCACATGTCCCAATAACTGTTTGGCTTTGAATCTGAGCTACATGCTAAGGATCAATTGCAAACTATCTGAACAGTTATGTCCCATGTGGCCCCCCTTCAAGTTGCTGACTAACTTAGCTTTAGAGAGCTGAAAAGCAGGAAGTTGTATTCTGTTCTGTTTTGTTTGACATCCCATAACTCCAGCCTTTATACATTACATATTTGGCTAATTATGTAAGAAACATTTTTATTTTGCACAGCCTATCTATTTAACCAGTTTTTATTTTTACACTGAACTGTACCGTTAATAAATGGAGCATGATAAATGCCAATAAAACCAAGTTAAATGTGGTTATACTTAAAAATGAATGTGTTAATAAATGTGACAATATCCACTGTAATATTTTTATTATTTTGTGATATTCCAACAAAAATATATAACAATGTTTCAAACAATCCTTTATACAAAACAAACAAGTTAGTTAAAAATCACATTAAGCATAATTTCTAAAGGAATATAAGGGTTTGAAAGGCTTAAGGAATGCACTGCATAAAATCACATTTATACAAGTAAACATGTTCTGTTTAATGTACAGGAGGACCATAGTAATTTATCAGAAAAAGTATTTTTTTATACTTTACTTATTCACATCAGCATTGGGATTAGAATTACTACAAACTAGGCAATAATGGATGTAAATCAAAAAGACAAATACTGTAGATCTAGCTTCTCCTATCACTGACTGATGAATTTCCTGCAAACTGAAAAGTTCCCTCATAGCTTTTTTATGTCATTCTGATACGGGTACCATAAGCAAATTTACAACTATAATTTCTTCTGTACATATCCCTTTATATGCTCTGTACAGTAGCAACATGTTTACAGTGATTACATTTGCATTTCACCGAAGACAAGGTGTTAAAAATCTAAGTTTCTCAGTTGATGTCACTGCTTAAAGCTTTAAGAATAACAATAAACAAAACACAACATATTATTGTGTTATTATTATTATAATAATTATTATTATTATTATTATTATTATTATTAAGGTGCATTTTTAGGAGGAAAATCTTATTGAATAGGGATCATATTAATCATTTTATATGGGAATGTAGGACCCCGGAATGTGACTATTGTAAAAAATGCTAATTAATATAACAAAAAATATTACAATGCCGATTCAGTACTAGGTTGGTAATTGTTCCAAAATATTACAAAATTCCTTTTAGAAGTATTCCTTACAGAATATCTCTAGATTTTTTTTTATATACTTTGCACATATTTGTTTCTTTATGCTTCAGTTGGTTGTATTCTCCATTTTTTTTTTTTTGTTAGTACATCTGTAACATTGTTTTTTTTTATACTTTGCACATATTTGTTTCTTTATACTTCAGATGGTAGTATTCTCCATTTTTTTTTGTTACTACATCTGTAACATTGCTGTGTTGTACACTTTTGATTACTATGTTACTGCAAAAAATATGGTCCAAGTTAAAAAAAAAAGGTAAGTGTTGGTGTCTGTATACTGTATTGTGAAGGTTTACTAAAGAACATGCCTAAAAAACTCAATGCATAAAAACACAAATATATGGAGGATGACAAGAGAGATAACATAAACATTCCTAATTAAGAACTCATTTTAGCGATGACCTGGTTCGCCCCTTTCCAGATACCCAAGATAGGAAGGTAGAAATGGTTTGAATTTGCAAAAATGTAATAGAAAGAGAAGTAACAGTGGTCAATAATAAAAAAACGAGACCAAAAAAAAAGCAGTGGGGTATAGAATAAAATAGGGACATGTATATATATGTGACATTTCTTATTTTTTTAAACACCAGTGCTGTGAAGATGTGGAATTCTCTCCCTGAATCAGTGGTACAGGCTGATATATTAGATTTAAGAAGGGGTTGGATGGCTTTTTAGCAAAGTCAAAAGGTTGAACTTGATGGACGTGTGTCTTTTTTCAACCTAACTATGTAGTTCATGCTGTAGCCTTTACATCATCTCCTAATATGCTTCATTTGCGTGTAATAAACAAAAGAAATAACACTCCACAGTAATATTTGAGATGGTATGTATTTACATAATTAATTAGACTAAGTTTGCTGGTCCTGTTAAATTGCTTACGGTTACTGTGAGCACTTCTATTTGGGGTGAAGAACTTTTATAAATGCAAAATCTCATTAGTTTTCAACAGAGAACTGGACTATATGTACCAAAAAGGTTCTTTACACTTTGTATATTTGCCACTGCCCTATATCCTTAGTGGTTCCTATATCCTTTGTGGTTCCTATATCCTTAGTGGTTTATAAAATTACTATTATCCATTTTTTTTTTATCCAAATGTAATACTATTGAAAAGTTAAGATAAGTAATTACACAAGTGATTAAAAGTCTCACAGTGTTGTGCATTACAAGCGTCCTTGTTTAGCATCTCCTATAGCTCCCCAGACATCAAAGACAAATTCATCCGGAAAAGCAAAATCCCCCAAAGCTTCATCAAGTGCCACAGCAAACTCATCAGGGTTGTTTTTATTTCTCCCAGCTTCCACCATTGTAGCAGCTAAAAACATTAAAAAAAAATAGGATTAGATTAAAACTTCATTGATAAAAGGTATCTACGTGCAGTTTTCACTTATCTGATTAAATAAAAAACTTAAATTAAAGTCAGCATTATGTATTGTAAGTCAAACATCAGTTGTAAATCCTCAAGTTTTAAGCACATGAACCTGATTAGGGCTTCCCAACTTGTGGCCCTGAGGTCAAATATAGCCCTCTAATCGATTTGATGGCTTTATTTTAACAGCATCTGGCCAGCGAATGTGTGGGTATATAACCCCTCTTTAATACAGGCTGATAGCAATAGCACTTAACTAGACACATATTAATAATGTTCATTTATACAAAGCACCTACAAAACAAGAAGATTAGATTAGATTAGATTTACCTTTGATAAATGGCAGAATGTCACCATAATTATAGTTGAGAACAACATTAAATAATACTGAGTTATTCCAAACAGAATACCAGACTATGAAATGGCAACACTACAACAAGGTCTTAAAAATTCTAATTTAAAGGAGATGATAATCTTTAGTGGACTTCCCCCTTACTGTACCTTTTGCTAAAATAATGGCCATTGATTTAGTACTTTCACACAATGATCAGCAGCTGTATCCTAGAGAAGATACAGGGCTATTTGAGCTTCCAGCACTAGATCATATGCCCTTTCATTTCCATGCATATTTGCATAGATATTAAGGATGCACCTAATCCACTATTTTGGATTAGGCCAAACCCCTGAATCCTTAGTGAAAGATTCGGCCGAATACCGAACCAAATTTGCATATGCAAATTAGGATTGGAAGGGGAAAACTTGTTTTACTTCCTTGTTTTGTGACAAAAAGTCACGCAATTTCCCTCCCCGACCCTAATTTGCATATTCAGATTCGGTTCGGCCGGACAGAAGGATTTGGCCAAATCTGAATCCTGCTGAAAAAGGCTGAATCCCGAACTGAATCTTGGATCTAGTGCATCCCTAATAGATATAATCATATACTGCGAGCACATATAAAGTTATTGCTAAGTTAATAAGCTTGGAAGAGACAGGGCATACACTTGTTGCAGCGTGTGCTGCCCTTCCTCAGTATGTCTGAATTTAGAAATCAGAGCTCCATAAGGTGTTTTTGGACCTAGAACATTGTTTGAATATTTTCATTTATCTGCTCCTAGCCTAGATCCATAGCTTCTCCCACATGCCAGTAAGATTTAATCTGTGGTAGTTCCAGCAAATACTATGCTGCAGCTTCCAGCAGGTGTCATGGCATACTTGTAGTTGTAGTTCTGATATGACTACTGTTGTGATCTTATGAAAAACTAAATGACTCATTTATAAAGAAATAAAAAAAAATAGGAAAAAATGCAAAAAGGCAAAAAGCAAGTATGACACACCATATTTTTTCATCATCATCATCATCATTTATTTATATAGTGCTGTCAAGATTTTCAACTTGCTCCAATGTAATTTGAATGTTGCACCCGAGACTGGAGGGTAAAGAGACTCTTGATTTAGAGCTACCATTACTCAGCAGCACAGCATACATTAAGAGAATATGAAACAGGACTGTTTGCCGAAATGCCCTCCCATTGGCTACAATTAGTAATGAGTGGATCTATCCCGTTTCGCTTCACCGACAAATTTGTGAAACAGCGAAATTTCACAAAATAAAATGAAGTCAATGGGCATTTTTACGCACGACAATTTTTCTCACTCGAAATGCATTAAAGTCATTGGCCATTTTTTGTTATGGTGACTTTTTGTGTCCTAATGTTAGTCAATGGGTGTTTTTTCTTATGGAAACTTTTTTGTCCTAATGCATAAAAGTCAATGGGCGTTTTTTCTTATGGCAACTTTTTTCTCCAATGCATTAAAGTCAATGGGTGTTTTTTTGCTGCAAATTTTTGCCGCAGTTCCGCAAAAAAATTTGTACATGCCGAAATTTCGAATTTGGACGCAAATCCATGGATGGCGAATGAATTCATTAGCGACAATGTCAATTTCTGCATGCATGCACAATTAGGGCACATTTACTATGGTTCGAATATCGGGGGTTAATAAAATCTCGATATTCGACCATCAAGTTAAATCCTTTGAATCTCGAAGTTGAAAGATTTACCGCAATTCATTCTATCGAAGGAGAAATCGAACGATCGAATCGATCGAACTATTTTCCTTCGATCACAAATTGCTAGGGAAGCCTATGGGGACCTATGGGGTGGTCGAAGTTTTTTTTAAAGAGACAGTACTTTGACTATCAAATGGTCGAATAGTGGAACGATTTTTAGTTCGAATCGTTCGATTCGAAGTCGTAGTCGAAGGTCGAAGTAGCCAATTCGATGGTCGAAGTAGCCAAAAAAAAACTTCGAAATTCAAAGTTTTTTTTATTCTAATCCTTCACTCGATCTAAGTAAATGTGTCCCTTACTGTATGCAATTTGCAGTGGAAAGGCATTTCTGACATTTTGTCACCAGTGATTAAGCAAAATGTCCCTTGAGGTGGTCAGCACTCGTGCAGCCAATGAATGTTATTCACAACACATAAGCTAAGAAGCTGCACTGCATGGCACCATTGAGAATGTTTGAGAATCTATTTTACACTAGAATTTTTAACAAGAACAACATGCAGAGTCAAGTGTGCATCTTCTAATTTTACAGACTGTAGTACTGTGTATGGGCACAAAGAGGTGCAATCTGGGTTCCTTTGTGATTCCACTTGTACTTGTACCATGAGCCTTTTAAGCTTAAAGTTAAGATGTATAAAAATTTTGTTTATCGCTTGTTTGTGCAGATGGGTTTATTGAGTAAAGTAGAGAAGGAAGGTACTGTTTGCATGCTGTTTTTCATATTTTTTAAACAAACTACACATATCATGATTATTCTTCCTTGTGAAACCACCATAAGACTGTGGGCATGAAAGTACCCTTTTGATAACTGCATTCTTTGTATAAGATTGTGGACAGCTGTGATTAATTAGGCAACCACCCCATCTAGAGAAAAGTGAAAGAATTTTACCAAACAGTAGTTACAAGATGGATTTAGGACTTAATAATTTCATGTATAGGAGCACTCACAGCATGTAGAATACAAAACAAACTGTGGTACCATGTTAAGCAGTAGCAAGAATAACAAATAAAAAAACAAACAAATACAAAAAGTATTGTAAAAGTGATACCTATATTGGCTAACAATAAAAATACATTGCAAGCTTTCAAATGAAAGCTAGAAAGGCACAGTATATATACTGTTAAATCAGTGAAATGTATTCATGGGCAATAAATTAGGAAGTTACAGATGTAACTTCCTAATGTATTGCCCATCAATAGGTATAAAAACATTCTAACATTCAAACTTTGATTAATAACCCCCTAACTGCAAATGTTTTTGAAAGTGGTGTAATGTAATTAATGCGGCCAACTGCATTACAATTTTCATAACGGGTATTGCAAATAGGGCAGTATTTGGGGTCTGCAGCGGTGCTGTACCGAATGTGATAGAAATGGGTTTTGTTCTCCAGACAAATCGTTTGAAACTTTTCAACCGAGGACATTTTTACAAGAACATTTGCCTGAATATGTGTCTTTATACTTTTAGCCACATAGTTTGTCGTGTAGACAAAAGATCAATAATGTCAGCTTTAGTTAATTTTTATTATCTTATAACACAATTTTCTTTATGAACACCATAAGCTTTCTGGTAAATGTTGCATCGAATACACAATTTTCTAGTTTCTAGTAACATAATTTAGTGGCATAACGGAAGCAAATCTTTGTTGCCTGTGCAGGGCAATTGCACTAATGCCCTGCAGTTATAGTTGTTTCATCTGCTGTGTGCATATAATTAAAGGTTTGACTAATAAATTAAATTGCAGCTATTGAAACATTAGGTACAAATCAATTATTGAGAACAGGCTGTTCATTTATGGGCTCAAACCATAAAAAACAATATCTAAATGCTTGTTTAGTAAGGCTGCTTTATATAGCCAGGCATGTTTGGTTCAGAAAGTTTATATGAAAAAAAAGGAATCAAAAGGAATTACATGTATGGCAATGTATATATTTCCCTTTTAGTGCCATCCCGTATTTGCACTTAATTTTTATTAAATGCAGCAGTGTTTTGCTGGGCTTGGTTTAGCTAGGAAAATGCTTTTTATTTTTTCAGGCTTTCTAAATCAATTTGATATTTTGCATTAATCCATATCAAACATATAACTATAAATAACGTAATACTGATAAAACGTTATAATTATTCATAATATAGTGAACATATCAAAAATATATGTTATTATATAAGAAAAAACACAATTGCATTGGAAAGCCCTGTGTCTCTTGAGCACACCAGTACCAAATACGTATAGTTTTATGGAGATTCTGGATTTTTATAGATCCAAACCCCAAAGAAGTGTGCTACATAATTTTCAAAGCAGCTCATCAGGGTTATTCAGATCCACAGAAAACTATACATTTTGGGAAAGTACACTTTCTGACAAATTTAAATTGGGTAAAGATATTTTTCTATTCCAATCTACAAAACTACTTTGCTAAAATTAGCAGATTTTATTTATTATGCATGTAAAAATAAAATTATTTAGTGATACTGATGGTTAATATCCTAGTTCCACTAGTCTCACTGTGTCTCGTGTATCTCTACAGCACAAAGAACATATCAAGGTAATGGTGCAGGGCTGGGGGAGGCTGGTTTGCCAAAAACACAGAGTAACCGTGTTTGTATTGCGTGACAATGAACAATAAACGTATAAATAGTGATGAGCCAATTTTTTACCAGCCAAGGATTGGCAGCGAAATTCCACATTTTGTCATCTGCGAATGTTTTCCTGAAACCGTGACAAAAAATCTCAGAGACGAGAACGTTTCAGAGACAAATAAGTTACCATAACAAAAAAGGTCCATTGACTTTAATGCATTTGGACAAAAAAAAAAATCGCAATAAGAAAAAAATGTCCATTGACTTTAATGCATTTGGACAAAAAAATCGGCAAAAGAAAAAATGCCTATTGACTTTAATGCATTTGGACAATGAAGTTGCAGAGACAAAAAAAGTTGCACAAGAAAAAACTCCCATTGACTTTAATGCATTTGAAGTAAGAAAAATTCAATTGACTTCAATGCATTTCACAAATTTTTCACAGTTTTGCGATTTTTTCAGTGAAGTGAAATGGGACGGATTCGCTCATCACTAAATACAAATTGATTATAGGATCATTTCACCAAAGCCATGGTAGTTTGATTTAGATTAATGGTGATAGGAGCAGGGATAAGCTAAAAATGACACTGCCAATTATTATGGTAATTAGACCTGGAAAGTACAGGACATATCTGACAATAAGGATTCTTGTTTCCCTTTTAGAAGCAAGAAAAGGTCTGGGTATAAATGACCATTAATTATATTGTGTCTGCGACTCCTCTACACTGCAACTTTAGTTATCTGCACATGCTATTTTGTTGTTCAGGACAGAAAAAGATAAAGCAGATTTTGAGTTTAGAAATTTGGTTTCTTTAGTATTTAAGCCATTTGCTAGCTAGAACACACCTAAAATAGCTCAGAGTACACAATTATTGTAATAGGTTGTGTAGTTAGGTGAATTACTACTGTCTGTTTACAATAATTCGTTTATGCAATTTACAGATGTAGAAGGCATTTATAAGACAAATTTAAAAAATCCTTTAGGACTAAAATTAAGATACATAGCAAAGACACTGCTTGCAACCACTGTAAAGTAGCAACAGATGGCACCACATGTAGTTTCCCCAGAACTACAACAGTGTTGTAAGGCTGACGTTAGAATAACCTACACCTCACAAAACTGGGTACGCAACAAAAATGGGACAAGTTAGTTAATACCTAAAGAACCATTTCAGCCTTCGTGAGGACACGGGCCATAAAATGTCATATTTATAATCACTGCATCGGATTTTGTTTATGATGTGATCACTTTGTATAACAGGGACTATATAATAAACTCTAATGATGTCTGCTTAGAAACAGATCTCCTCAGGGGATGCAAAGGTATTCTTTAAATGAAAATAGTATGCTTTATCATCACACACTGAAAGGGCTTTTTTTTGAAGATATGGAATTCTCCTACTGCAAAAAGGTACTGCTACATATAGCAGATTCAAGAAAACTTTAGTATCTGAGAAAATACATGGTGACTGCTATATATATATATATACTGTAAAATAATAAACTATGGACTGATTGCCACACTGGACACGAATATTCCTCCTTCTGTCCCAAACTGGTGGCTTCATCAGATATTTCTCTTCTATATTTCAGGTTATTATTAACCTTAACAATCTGGTTACCAAGTAAAGTGTTTACATGGCAGGAACAGCAAGTTTGTTAGGATTTAAGAGTGCATGAACAGAGCACTATTTTACAAATAACTAGGATGGGTATGTTGAACACCTAAATTGTTTTTTGATGGAATTGATCCTAGAGTGTGTATATTTGCGCAGTTAAGTAGGAGACCTTAGAATGTAAGCTCCACAGGAGCAGACACTAAGGGGGTTATTTATTAAAGTGCGAATAGTTAACACTCGAAAAATTCTACTTTTTCTACTATAAAATCCAAATTTTTAGTGGAAAAAAAACCTCGAATATTTAGAGATTTATTATACTCCAAGAATGCAAAAATAATACTCAAACTGTCAAGGTCCTGTAAAAGTCAATGGCAGAGGTCCTATTTGAAATTTGAAGATATTATACCCTGTGCTGGGTTTCCTATGATAATCATTTCACAAAAAGTTCTTACTTTTTAGGCATCAAATCCAAAAAATTCTGATTTTTCTCATGACAATCCAAAAAAGTCACGGTTTTAGTACCACAATCCGATCTGATTTTTTCGTGATTTTTTAATGGTAAATAAAGGTAAATCATGGATTCTAGTTTGGTTAGTCAGAAAAATTCGGATTTTGATAAATAACCCCCAAATATACACTCTTTTGAAAAAAAGGGTTTGGACAGATCCCAGAGGGTCAATATAATTCTGTGCTGGCACTGCCATTGTTGCTTCCTAAAGCCACTTTTTATTTTTTACATCTGCCTCTGGCAACAAAAGGTTTTTTTTTTTAATCAGACTAATAGTTAAATAGTCATAGTAATAGTTAAAACATTAACAAAACAAATTACATAAATCACTTTTACCAGGATGTGCCATCAAAAATATAAATGGGTTAGAGACGAAGGAAAATCACTTACCCAGCTCAATGTCTCTTATACCCATGTAACTCTCAAGAAGGTCATCAACTTTTTTTATTGCTTTTTCTTCAAATACAGAGGGCTAGAATGTTACAAGAAAATACATGTGAAACGTATTCTTTTATAAAATATTCAAAATATAATTTTTAAAGCAGATTAAAGATAATTTGATTAATGGCAAATAATTTTTTGCAGATGTATGGGACACTTATTAGCCCTACTTTAGTCTGATGGCTGCAAATGAGGAATCTATGTTATGTTCAAGTATTTCACATGTCTTCTATTTCCATAACAGATCCATGCACACCATGCAAGCCTTCAAAATATAGTTTGTCATTAACATTAAAATAGTAATTGTATGTTTTGATAACTGTTTGTTCTGTAGCTATGTAACCATCCTTCTCATGTAAAAAAACAAATGTACCACTCACCAGGCAGTGAGGAAAGAACCCATACATAGGCACTCAGGTCTTGCACTACATAAATATATACAATTTATTAAATTCTTTCATTTTCCATTTAAAACATACTGAATGAATCCCATACACCACACATGCAACAACCCTCAGACAAATCCATCAGTGTCATCAAAGCAATATACTAGGTTAAATAATATTAAACTATTCCATAAGTTGAGTAGTTCATGATGACGTGCATTTAATGGAATTTAGAGGACACAAATTCCCCAAGCAGACTAAAGAATTTTAAGAATTTTAGAATTATTTTTTCAGCAGCTTGGCAACATGAGAGGGTTGTTTTCCATCTCAAAGTCTGTACATTGGTGCATTACTGCTATACTAATCAATGGGCCACACAAGTGTAGGAGCTTGACCCTGGAGAAAAAAAAATCGTGGATTCAAATTTCCAGAAACCGATTATCCAGAAAGCTCTGAATTACAGGAAGGTCATTTCCTTAGACTCCAGTATAATCAATTAACTAATTATTTAAAAAAAAAAAAAAAAAAAAATGATTTCCTAGTTCTCTGTAATAATTAAACAGTATCTCATACTTGATCCAAACTAAGATATAATTATTAGAAGCAAAACAGTCTTGTTGGGTTTGTTTCATTGTTTAAATTAAGTAGAATTAATGTTTGGAGATCCAAATAACTTTCTAAAATCTTATTACTAGTGGAATCTGTGTCCTCTAAATTTCATTAAAAGAACATTGTGAAGCATCTGATTTTAAGGAAAAATGAATTTATGGGATGGTGCAATATTAAGCAATCTAGTATACTGTTTTGACTAATGAAATTATCTGAAGTGTGAAGAAGCAATATTGATTACATTTATGTATATGGATTTTTGAATTGTGTTGTGTAAATGATAAAATGAAGTCATTTAATAAACTGTATTTATTTATGAAGTGCAAGACCTGAGAACCAATGTATTTTTTTTTCCTTACTACCTTGTTGCATTACTTTAACCCAGTGCAACACTGGGATTTAACAGTTTAACTTGTTACAGACTGGTTTGACCAGGTTTGTGCAAACTCACTATATATTGCTTATGCGTAGGTATTGCAGTTGTGTTAAAGATGTGTCTTGGGAAAGAATTGCACAGTTATAATAATTTAAACTGCTTAACTGTTCTATATATATTTCTTCTTTATAAATATTTGTTAATGATAATAACTAAGCAAACAGCACACTTATTTTAGCATTAAAATTTGCTGCCCTGGCATGTCAAACTGTTGCTCTATGCAGGTAAGACACAAAGGCATGAGACAACCTCAACTTTGTGTAGACCCCCAATGCAAACAAGATAAATATATTCAGTATACAATATACAGAGTCAATATATCCAAAGAACAATATACATATCCAATATATCCAAGATGTATGTACCATGTATGTGTATATATACTGTATATACAGTATATATATATATATATATATATATATATATATATATATATATGTTATAGAAAATAACTGAACCAGCACTTCCTTCTGTGAAAAAATGTGAATTTATTCCTTCAAGAAATGAGAGAGGTCCTTGTAATATAAAGGAATAAATTCACATTTTCTCACAGAAGAGAGGTTATTTTCGATTACAGTAAATTTTAATGTTTGAACCCTACATTTTCACTTTTTAAGGAGTGTATAACGTATTTTTTTTCTAGCATATTTCATATTGTAGGTGTGAAGCACCATTACACAAATGTGTGTGATGCATGGGACCAAAAACTTTTTTTTTAAATAATTTTCAGATGTTGGCAACTATGCAAATACAATCTTAACTAAAGTGTTATCTCTGCCAGTATGCAGAATTTAAAATAATCAAACTGTTTAAACTCATTAAACTGAAAATCCAAGTAAACTGGTGTGGGAAGCACTGTCAATTATTCTGGATGACATTTGATCTGGCCAAGCTTACTCTCTCTCTATACCTATTATATCTGGAAAAAAATACTGTGAATACAGTTCATTGGATTTCACTTACCATTTCTTCTACAGTGGCAGGTCCTTTTGATCGTAACCGTAGTGTTTCTCTTCCCGTTGAAATCTTCCCTTCTGTTTTACCACCTCTTGCTCTTGGTTCTATCATTTCTACAACAAGCATAATAGAAATTATCTCAGTTAGCTGAATGAAATTAGTATATAAAGTCACAGCAGAAGGGGTAGGGGCAAACATAGCAGTACCTCCTTCACTTTCAAACGCCTTAAGTCATAAATACTAAAGGGAGTGGGTCAACCAAGGCTAGCTGTGCCACTTCATGTGACCCTTACATTAAAAGGACAGTCACAACAAAAAGATGAACATTAATTTGAATGTACCTGAAAAATAACCTGTGCCTATATATTTTTTTATACAATCTGTACCCTTTCAGTTTCAGATAGAACATTATATTATATACATTGATGATAAGCCAGAATGACCTACAAAACAAAAGTAAGGGTATTTTACCAATAAGCTGCCACTTAGGCCTGGGTCTAACACTGCATGCTGGGCTCACCCATTACTGGTTCCTTTAGTTGTGGCACAGACTTTTAGTAGCTATTCTCCTTTCCTAGTTGAGCCTAATGGATATAATTTTGTTTTAATGCAAAGAAGATAGGAGTTGAGTTGCTTAGGGCTGTTGAATATTATAAGTGGCATATCACAAACTGTCATTTCCATGCCTTCCAGGCATGTCTGTGTTCCCTGCTATTGAACTAGTGTAAAAACACATGTCCTGTGCTCAAATATGTTTTCTTTTTTTAATGGAATTCAAGATCCCTCATGGAGAAGACAAGTTTTTTCACGAGAAACATATTAACTGGTTGCTAAGGGTTATTGCACTTGTTAAGTGCTCTAAATATGTCACTAAATTTCTACCAATGGTTTTACTGCTTTTACAAAGAGTTCCATCGCTACTACTTTTAAAAGGAAAAGCTAGGCATTAAAACACAGTGAATTGCTGTGCTTTGCATTCTACTGACTACAATTGGCTACACCAATTGTTACACAGCTTATAATTATAGAACAAAACTCACACCTGAGAAAAATGTAAAATGCTCCAAATGCTATAAGACTCAGTATGCTGTCTATTAAGTTTGAATATGTCATGTCTCAAGTATATTTCCAGTGTATATTATGTACATAATCATCCAATTGTCACTCCAGCTGTAACTGAACAGACACCACTGATCGATTGAATGAATGATGTGTCATGTAACACTTAACTGCCACAAGGAATAAATACAAGAAACCTGAGAAAACATTGGAACATGGCCTACTAGTATATTATTCACAACTGTTGGTATTGCCTGAGGAAGCAGAACCAACAAATTGAAATTGTCAAATTGAATGTTGTAAAGATTATGTTTATTACATTGGTGTTGCAGAAATAAGTGAAATAACTCCAGAATGTGCCTTTTTGTATTTATCTGATGTATCAGCAGTAATCAGGCAATTACCTATACAGTGCCATGTTGAGCTAAAACCCTAGGGACTATGTTTAAAGAGTTAAATTAGACTAAGACCTTCATGCCATTCCTATTACTGCACCTGAAAGGAAAGACCATTAAAAGTTGTATTTAACTCTATATGGCTAATTTTTGACTGAGAGCTGCTTTGGTGGTCCTGTAATGCAAAATATTTACTATGTAGAAAGCTCCTACATTCAAAAATGTGATTTTCCATTTCACACTACTTTTTTGCTGATATGCTTTTTCTCTGTAATAATAAAAGGTTATGTTTTAATTGATGATAACAAAGCAGCATAAATCCATATTGGTGGCAAAACAATCCTATTATGTTATTGTATGTTGAAATGTTTCTAGTAGCCTTAAGGTTTGGTGCTTCAAATAATAAAAAAAAGTCCCATTCATTCCAGATAATAGATCCCATATCTGTAATACAGTTTTCTGCATTTTGACATTTTATTTTGTTTATTGCAAATGAAATTTTTTTATTTTAAAAATTCTAGGGAAAAAACTGACGATGATTGTTCAGCCTATCTCATTTTATAGTCTATTTAAAGTATATAAATCAGTGCAATTGGTATATTTTGGGGAAAAGCTAAGCCTCCCAAAACCACGTCCTTTAAAAAATCACTTTCGTCTGCAGTCTTCCTGGACTCTGCACCATGTGGTAAATTACTACCGTGCATTTACCATGAGGTGAACAGTTTAATGGCAGTCAGTGCAAGGCGTCCTTGTCAGGTGTTAAGTACAAAGCTCCTTTGCACCCTGCACCCGCAGGTGCTCCCTGAATGAGGCTGAGATGGATGGGAAGGAGGATAGAGAGGGAATGGCTATGTGCCTCCCTCTGTCCACCCCTACTGTTCAACATTGTATGGGGATTATTTACTAAAACTCGAATTAATCTAAATCTAATCTAAATCTAATAAATTACTGTCGACCAAATTGCCTTCCCAAATTGAACTCATTTATCAAAAAAAATCCTTTAAAAGGTCAGAGCAAAAAAACGATGTGTTCATTCTAACTGTAAAACTGACACTCTGAAAACTGAATTTTGTCGAATTGTCACTGCAAAAACTTGACTTTTTCGGATTATTGGACGAAAACCCCAACTTTTTTGGATTATCCAGTGCAAATCAGGATGTCAAGAAACAACTTGGGACATCTGCCATTGACTTCTACATGACCTTGACAGGTTTGAGATGGAGTATTTTCAGTTTTGGATTTTTAGCAGCTTTGGGGTATAATAAATATCTAAAAATACAAGTTTTTATTTTTCCACATGAAATGGAGGTTTAATAAATCGGCCCCTATATGTTGTTTACATATATTAAGAAATTACCAGGGCAGCTCATCTTAAAAATATATACTGCACACGTGTCCCTGACTTGTAGACTAATGGAGTTTCCCCAGTTTAGATTATTAGTGACAACCTCTGAAACGTTTCAATAATGTATAGGGTTATAAACATTTAAGAAGCTATACACAATCTAGCAGTTTCATAGTAGAGTGCTTATTTCATTGCCGGATGTTGGAAAACAGATGACTGTCAAGAAATGAAAAGTGTTTTTCTGCAATGAAATAGCTAGATCATTTCCAGAAACTAAGTCATCCATGTCATTTGTTCATATCCAGGATGTAAACAAACTTTTGTAATATAAAAAATATACTGTTTATGACTAAATATTTCCGTTATTTAAAACTAAGAAATTATTTGATTGCAATCTCTACCCTGGATTAACAGTATATATACAAAAGATTTCTAGTTTTCTTTAGAAAACCCTAAACTACACCTATTCTGGCTTCTCTGAACTGCAGAATATAACTTTTCTAGTTATGGTCATTTGCCATAGATCTCCCTCTGATTATCACCAATACAAATAGCTGGGAGTATGACACATTGCAAATATTTTCATGCAATATTTATTAAAGGGATTCTGTCATGATTTACTGGTTTACTTTTTATTTCTAAATTACACTGTTTACATTCCAAATAATTCACTCTAACATTTGAAATTTTAGTCTTGAACCAACAAATATATTTTTTTAGATGTAATAGTGGTATGGAGATGGCCATCTCAGTGCATTGTGCCTGAGTCTGAGCTTTGAGAAGGAGCCAGCACTTCAGAATGGAACTGGTTTGAGACAGGTATTGTTTTTCCCCTTTCCCATTGCATTTAACCACAACCTAGGTTGTGTTGCTCTTCTCATGTCTACCACTAGGTGGGGCTTTAGCAATGCAAATAAATCCTTCAGCAGAGGTGTCAGGTAGTTGCTGTCTGGTTAACTGTCCATTGTTCTGTTGATAGACTGCTGATGGGATTCTGGGGAGGGAAGGGAGGGGTGATATCACTCCAACTTGCAGTGTAGCAGTAGAGAGTGACTGAACTTTATCAGAGCACATGATCTGAGGGCACCTCGGAAACTGACAATATGTCTAGTCCCATGCTAAATTTCAAAATTAAATATAAAAAAATGTGTTTGCTCTTTTAAAAACAGATTTCAGTCCAGAATTCTGCTGGAGAAGCACTATTAACTGATGCATTTTGAAAAAAGCATGTTTTCCTGCAACAGTATTCCTTTGTGTCATATTTGGTGTGTCATATATGTATTTTGTCAGTTCCAGACCACAGAAGACATACCACTACAATAGAGTTTAGATTTCTACTTTCAGCAACTAAATCAGAGCCCATAGTTATGTACAATACCATATGTTCTTTAGGGAATTTGTACAAAGCCTGTACTGTCTAGGCATTACTATCCATGCATTATTTAGTATGATTATTGAGCCAAACATGTAATTTAGACCTTACAAAACAATATCTTAAAAAACTGTTCGATCATGACACATCTTTTTACACAAGTCCGTTATAATTCAAAAATACATCAGTATTCTAAAATGTGTATTTTTGTGTCAGAGGCTTGGAGGTTGAAAAGTTTTTGTGACCATGAAAGAAAGTGACTGGCTTCTTGGACATTGCCAGGATATTGAAAGTTATTTCTGAGAAATGAAAGAATAGGCTGGGAGCAGTTAAGAGCTGCACTTTCAGCCATTTGAAGGGTTTTATAAGACAGGGAACAAAAACTCAGGAATAAACATATGAAACTACAAAATGAAAAAAGAGAAAATGGCACATCATTACTCAAGAGAGTTAATAAGTAGCAGATGGGAAAAAAGCTTCTGACCTAAATCCACCAACTGATACATTCTACTAATGAACATGAATGTAACATGGTTTCAACCACAGAAAAACCACATATTGAATAATAACCTGCTCTGCGTTTATGCTTTAATTTTTTACAGACATTACGTGTACTGAATACACTAGTCACTCTTCTACTATGAAATCAATATCCTTTCTTAGTTTAAAATTAGGAAAACATATTTAAAAAGAAAAATTGACCTTTATAATCTACTGGGTTACAAGAAAACATCAAATTTAGGAAGGAGGAAACCATGATTAATTACCAGTATTATGTTGACAGAGATGGATTGTAGGCTCTTTTGGGCAATGAAATTGTATGTAATCTGTATGTTCAGTGTTTATACCCATTTATTGTACAGCGCTGCAGAATATGTTGTCACTTCATAAATATGTTTTCATTTATATTAGCAATAGAGTAAGAATATGAAATTATTGCATGTTCAGTATAAGATTTGCTGTCTGCCACCTGCTTATCTCATGTAGTGACACAAACAGTGAAAATTATGTAATATACTTTGATTTTGCAACTCACTGGTTCTTACCCTTTCCAAAAAAAACCCTGAATAGTAAACTCTTCCAAAACTGTAGATCCTACACTGTAAAACAGGCAGGAGATCTGTTTATACGGAGCTCATTGTCACTATTCGAGGTTTAGTTAGGGATTTTTTTTTAAAAAAAAAAATAGATTTTTGAAATACAAAAAAATAGGCATATAGGGGCAAATTTACTTAAGGTCGAATATCGAGGGTTAATTAACCCTCGATATTCGACTTTGATCGAATTATTAAATCCATCGATCGAACGATTTTTGTTCGACCAAAAAATACATAGAAAGCCTATGGGGACCTTCCCCATAGGCTAACATTGACTTCGGTAGCTTTTAGGTGGCGAACTAGGGGGTCGAAGTTTTTTCTTAAAGAGACAGTACTTCTACTATCGAATGGTCGAATAGTCGAATGATTTTTAGTTCGAATCGTTCGATTCGAAGTCGAAGGTCGAAGTAGCCCATTCGATGGTCGAAGTAGCCAAAAAAAAACATTTGAAATTCGAAGTTTTTTTCCTCTATTCCTTCACTCTAGCTAAGTAAATGGGCCCCTTACTGTAATTGTAACACCGGTCATGTTTATTTTGCTTGTGTTGAACAAAGGTGTATGTAGGTGTATATTGCCACATTAGCCATTGTCTGACACAGATTGTAAATCCAACTGTTTTGTCTGTCAAGTCATTGCCTACCAATGTAGATACTATATCTATGGTTTACTCTTTGAGCAAAGATGCTCCATGTGTCTAAAGAGGCATTTATACGTTTGGCGATTGAGTCAGATAATGCTCAATTTACCCTAAAACTCTGAACGAATTCCGGGGACAGAGGTCACAAAATGGAACTGTCCCATAGTTGCCAGCATCAATTTACTTTCAAGGGTTTCTGTCATGATTTTTATGATGTATTTTTTATTTCGAAATGACACTGTTTACACTGCAAATAATTCACTCTACAATATATTTCATTCCTGAGCCAGCAAGTGTATTTTTTTAGTTGTAATATTGGTGTGTAGGCAGCCATCACGGGTCATTTTGCCTGGTCATGTGCTTTCAGAAAGAGCCAGCACTTTAGGATGGAACTGCTTTCTGGCAAGCTATTGTTTCTCCTACTGAATGTAACTGATGTAACTGAATGTGCCACAGTTGGACCTGGATTTTACTATTGAGTGCTGTTCTTAGTTCTACCAGGTAGCTGTTATCTTGTGTTAGGGAGCTGCTATCTGGTTACCTTCCCACTGTTCTATTGTTAGGCTGAAGTTAATCAGAGCACAAGTCACGTGACTGGGGGCAGCTGGAGAAATGACAATATTCTCATGTCAGATTTCAAAATTAAATGTAAAAAATCTGTTTAATTTTTTGATAAATGTATTTCAGTGTAGAATTCTGCTGGAGCAGCACTATTAACTGATGCATTTTGAAAAAAACATGTTTTCCCATGACAGTATCCCTTTAACTGTAACTCTATTATAACAATGTTTTCTGCCAGTATAATTATATTGTTATTAGTTTCTGGCATGTTTTATTTATTATTGTTCTCCTGCACAGTAACATTTTCTCTGTGATTCAACCAATGTTGTCAGTACATAGCAGATAGCATGGGTCAGTTGCAAACACCAAAGTAAACTGGTTGGGGGTTTCCGAGTCACATAGTAATTTTGGAAAACTGAAATAACCAACTGCAAGGCAGCAGCATGCAGTTAGTTGGCTGCAGCAGTGAAGAAAATTTGTTATGCTAAATTGAGTGTAGTGAGCATTAAGGCGGGAGACAAATTAGCAAACAATATAAGAATTTAAAATAAAAAAAATAGCATCCCCAATATAATAACAATGTTAAAAAAAGATTTAACAAATATTCAAAATATTCAAAACATAAATATTTTTTTAATAAATTATAAGGTGCTAGTGCTGAAATTAATTATCACAAATGATTAAAGTGAAGAGAGCATAACATGATAAGAATCAATTCACATAATTCACTCTACCTCAATTTATACAAGATGAGGATTAAAAATTCAGTTAATCAATTCCCTGATTCACAATCACCTAATTCATTGAGAATATAAAGGGTGGAAAAAAACATATAAATAGAACATTTTTCTCGAATTTCTATTTTCCTATAGTGCTTATTGGAATTGGCATAATATTTCACAAGTAAACTCTCCTTTGAGAATTATTTAATGTTATCATACTGCTGCCAGCAGAAACCTTATGCCCCCAACAGTACTTCACAGCGCTGCAAATAGAGCCCCAAACCAATTTATGCACTTACTTGGATTGAAGAAAGGCTGTCATTTGTTTTCTTAGGGATTAAAGTATTTAATAAAGGGAGTTATGTATTAAAAGGGATGAAGTATGCCCCAGTCCAGTCCCTACACGCAATTAGCATTAGAGTTACATTTGTCTAATGCAGTTAGAAAAATGAAAATAAACATCTGAGTGGTTGCTGCAGTTAACAGATTATGGTACAATTTTGACCACATTTACACAAACCACCATTATACCTGAAATAAATAAGAGAAAAATGTTGGAATACTGAATAAACATTAACTACAATGTGATACAAATTCAAACCTGTTAAAGGTGAGATATAACCTTTTGTTCAGCATGAATACATTGATGTGGCTTGTGCCGAACATACTGTACTTTTTGCAATAGGCAAAAAAAAATTTAAACTAAAAAGGGCAAATGGGAAAATCTTAATTACTCTATGTTTGCTCCTTTCAATGTAGATAATTAGATTACAGTGCACAGATAATCCTCCTGCATAATGGACTCCTGCTAACAAAACAGTGACAATAAGGGTGAATGAAGGGGGTTAAAATTTGGCAATGTAATTATCTACCACACAAATACCAAAATGCCTGCATGCCCTGTTTAGCTCATAAAATAATAAATACCATATTATGTTTCATGATTAAACCATTAAGTGAAAGGTGTGTGGTCAGCATAAGCCCTATTCATAGAACATATGCTTTCTTGCTATTGTTGCTAAAATTCAGCCCTGTATTTCCTTCATTTTAAAACATTTTCAAAATAAATACATGGTATGTAGCCTTGCCATACCATCTAATTTTAAAGCAATGAATATGATATATTATCAATGCAAAAATAAGCTAATAGAGATTTATTAATAAGAGGCCAAGATGAAGTAAACATTGAACACTATTTTATCAACCTGTATACCGTATATACTTTGCAGAGTAGCTGATAATATTGCCAGGATTGGCTCTACTGCACTGTGCATTCCCTTCCTTGAATAATTCATGCTTTACAGGAGAGACATAAACATTCTGGAATTTAAGCAGGGTTAATTTACCATGACAACACTTTTACATTTTTACACAGTCCATCATACTAAGTTTCTATAGTTTTTATAGACTAGTGTGATGTATTCTGTGTTCATACATAAACTGCAGGATTAAGAAATCACTAATAATTCTGTGTAACACATATTTGTGAACTGGAATGACTGCAATGTTAGTGCCAGGTGAGGCATGCACGCCTGCAGTTGGGCAGGGGGTCTCATAGGTGCTACATAATTAAAGGCAGGTATTACAGCGGGGCCCTTGGTACATAACAAAAGTTGCAAAATGGGTGAAGACTATTGCAGGAGGAGGAGGAAAGGTATAATCACTGGGGGATTGCCAAAATGTTAGAAATCTGCAGGTGATTTTAATCACTTACTTATAACTTACCTGATACCCTGGGAAGGTGCCCCTACATGCTAAAACTGCACCTACCTGGGGCACTTAGATATACCGTATCTCTCTTTAGAAATGAAGATTGAATTATGTTTTGTATAAAGTATAAATTCTTGTATAAAATGCCCTAATTCTGCCCTAAACAGCAGTCCCAGAGCTTGTGTCCTGTATGGAATGGTGCTCCTGGGTAAATCAGTTATATTGTTATCTACCATTGCAATTTCCAAACTTTAACTACATATGTATTAAACATTTATTTTACAGAATCTAGTAGTGCATCTATACAGAACATTGGGCCAATATTGAGCTGCTCTTCTCTTATAGAATTAATTTTATCAAAACAGATAGTTTTGACAAAAAAATTGGCACAAATACTCACAGTTGAGTATTGACAGTGGGATCTGAAACTGCAGATCGCTGCAATTCTCTGCAGTTCTCAGAGAATGAACATATTTTTTTTTTTAAATGTAGCAGCACCATCTAGAGGAACAATTTATACACAAAAAAAACCTGATTAGGTAACTTGATATGAGATGAATATGGGAGACCAAACTGCCAGGCTACCATTTTATTATGCTTATAAACGCCTTCAAATATGAAATTAGTGATACATGTTTTCAGGAGATATTTTGCTATGAAAGCAATGTTTGTTTTATATACAGGGAAATTGAATGTTCTTCTGCATACTATCAGGTTTTCAGTTCTTAAATATTTAACCACTTTATCATATTAGAGTGGATTGCAAGCATAATCCAAAAAACTACAAAGTGAGTACAGTTTACACTAGAATAAAATGTAATGTACAGTACAGGCACATTTAACAAGGGTCGAATTTCGAATTCATGTCAGTTTTTAAAACTCCCTTAAATTCAAATGAATTCAAAATTCGACTTGGGGAAATTCATTTTAAAAATCTGATGAATTTAAACAACCCGAAAACTCGAATCGAATTACATACAAATTCGATCAAACTCGATTCTCTGAAAAAAACCTTAAATGTCAAGAAGGCTGCAAACATCTCCAAATCGATCCCTGGACCTCTCCCGTTGACTTAAACAGTAATTTCAATTATGGATCCGCACACACCAATTTTCTGCAGTTTTCTTTAATTTTTATTCACCACCAATATCAACGTTTCGGGGGGTACAACCTCCCTTCGTCAGGATATCCTGACGAAGGGAGGTTGTACCCCCCGAAACGTTGATATTGGTGGTGAATAAAAATTAAAGAAAACTGCAGAAAATTGGTGTGTGCGGATCCATAATTGAAATTGCTACTATTGGAGGGCCTCGTCAGGCCGGAGGATAACCAGCACCACTAAAGCAGAAAAAGTGAGTAAAGTTCCAGGTGTGCGGTGTAACCATTCCAATACAATTAAACAGTAATTTGCCAGGTTTTAGTCAGATTTGAATCATTAAAGGGCCAGAGTATGATAAATCTCGTAAATCGAATTTACATTTTTTAAAAGACTCGAACCGAGTTTGGATAATTCCCTAGTTGAATTTTCAATTTGACCCTTAATAAATCTGCCCCTTAAAGTTGTGTGGGGATGTGCAGAATCTGTTTGGAATTTAGCTAAACATAAACCAATGCTATAAAGGCATCCGTAATGTATATCAATCTTTAGAATATTTTATACAATGATGCACACTAATATTTAGGTCCATAGAATATTTTAAAAGCCTTGCCTGTCTTGTTTTATTATAAGCCTAAAAATGTAGCCCAAAATGCCCTAATTCCCCCTGTATCAAAATAGAGTAAACATAGAGGGTAATAAAAGATCAATTCTCATAGAGGACAACAGAATGTGATTTTAAAGGGCTTGTCAGGCAATTTTCAGACCTTATAAGACAATCTCATATATAGGGTGCAGAACATTTCCAATTTCATGCACTTGCCAGACAGTTCTTACAGAGGCCAATGGAAGGCTATTTCAGACATTTTGGCCCATGCCTTAGGGAAAAGGGCAAAGGGCATAAAAACTGACTTGTGTGTACTTTTACGGCGATAAACACCAAACAAGAGCATGAACAAGCACTTTTACAATATTGTCATAAGGCAATTGGGATACTACAGCTATACCCTAGGTATATCTTGTACTGCAGGAAACAATGGTGTGACATAGCACCCCGGGACACAAAGAGTGTAAACACACAAGTCATTTAACCATGAGGTCAACTGTTATTTTTATACATCACACCCTTCTTCCTTGAACCTATTTCATGTGATATATTATTAGACCGTCACTTTGTTATAGCTGTCTGTTTGAACTCTGATCTTCCTTTGTTCCTCCCCCACCTTTGAGAACCCGACTCCTTCCCCAGTCCTCCAAAGCACACTTTTCAGTATCTTCTCTATCCATTTTCCTTCTCATCTTTCTCTTAGGATCATCTTACTGTTTTCTCTGCTCAACAAGTTGCCTCTAGCACCAGCAAATGTGTAGGCAGAAGAGTTGCAGCTAAAAACTCTTCAGGATGGTAAATTAAGAGGATTACAGACCTTCTCAAACACTCCTGAGTTTATAAACACCATGTTTTATTTTTCAAATATCTTGGCAGCAAATACAGGCAGTATCAGTGGAGTCAGAAAAATTTATAAAAAGGGAACAAAACGGTACTCGGCAATCTTTCATCTCCCTTCTAATCCCTTGACTGCACTAAATTGTGATGGGTTGAGGCAACATTAGGCATGTCACAGTATGGCATGAAATCTGGATTTTCTATGTCGCAAGAAATAGCACAGCACATGGAACACAAGGAAACCCTGCACATATGTAATGAAAAGAAGTACGTTTGCTTAGGAGCAGTAACCAATAGCAACCAATCAGCAAGAAGCATTTACTGACCCTCTGTATAAAAGCAAACATCTTATGGGTTGCTATAGGTTACTGCTCTTGGGCAAACTTACTGCCTGTATGTTACATATGGGGGATAATGTTCAATTCACTACCCAAAACTGCACTGTCCATTGAACTGCAATCAGGTGCTTGAGTTCTTCAGTGAAATGAAGGTCTGAGCTTAAAATCTTGCAACAAGGATGTATTTCACCATCGTATGATCACTTGCTATCAAGATTAATCAATGGTTGGAAACATACAGTACATAGGTGATTTGCCGACTTCTAGCAATAACAAGCTATAATTACAATGCTACAATATTAAACAGTTGAGACTTTTACTTACCGAAAGCTTTCAATGGCTCTATCAACTTTAAAGTAAATGTCTGTCCCTTTTCTAATTCTTTTAACATCTTGGCAACTTCATAATGGCGTGATCCAACGATATTCTTTCCATTGATGGCTTCTATATGATCTCCAACATTTATTACTTTCACTTTGTCAATTATGCTGTCTTCTTTAATGCGCTACAAAGCAAAATATTGTTACATGGTTTTATTATAAGCCTACAGCTGTAACAAATAAAAAAAAAACAGGTTTAGTCAAATGTACCTTTAGTTTAGTTATTAGACTTTTACATCGTGGAGGAGCATTTCTCAAAATTCTTAATTAAACATGAACAGTATAATGCTCACATTTTACTGCATATTATTAGATAACATAATTCCTATATACTAGATAAACCTAATTCCTGTATACTTAATTCCTATATTCCCTAAATGCTTTATGAAAGTCAAAAGAAGGTCTGAAACTTATCTCATGCAATCTGAATCTAACAAAAGCCAAGTTTTCCCAGCTTTCTTATGTGTTATTACAATGTTATAAACACAGAGAATCATAAACCTAAGAAGATACCAGGAATCCTACTGGCATCAGTAGTAGATGAACAGATTGTTTCAGAACTTCCTCATTAATAACTGATAGGAAAATATACAAGGTCGCTGAAAAGATGAGTTTGCAATAACAAGGGCCAGGAAGTGAACTATGTGCTGTTCTTTCAGAGAAACCATTCTCTACAGGGAAGATTTTAAGGGCTATGGAACAAGAAGAAGTAACAGAAAAGTGAAAGGGAAGCATAGTATCAACTTTGAGCAGGATTTTAGCTGAAATTCTATGCTGGCCAATATGCCAGAGGTGCCAAGGGGAAATTTAAGATTATATATATAGTATGCTGAAACAGGCACATAGAATGTTTTGCAGGGATAAAATCATATACTCTTTCTCTTATCCATTACACAAGAATACAATGTAAAAGCAGAAAAGTCCAATTGGCTCCTAACAAACACATCCACCTTGCAGGACTAATACATAGGCTGTGGAGAAGGGCAATTAACTCCTGGTGCAGAATTTACAAATACATGAAGTGCTGAAAAGGACAATGCAGAAACACATCCACTGTGTGTCGGTATGATACCACCACTAATGAACATAATAAAAGCATCTCTGGAGAGAATCACCATATTTAATCTTCACAACCTTAGATAAAACACAAATAGGAAAGCCACATAGTGAAATATAGCTTTTTAGTTGTTAATAAAAGAGCCCCCAACTGGGTATACTCAGATTTGAAAATAAAACAGCATTAAACAAATATTTAGTCCAAGTCCACAATCTTAATTTCTCCAAGCATTTTGCGTGGTGTGCCAAACTTCATCAGGAGGATAAGTGACATTTCCAAATGGTTAGCCTTAAAAAACCCCAACTCAGTGCCGACCCCATGTAGTACTTCCTCTTAACCCAATTGGTCTGCCTGGTCATGTGGTGCCATGCACGTACATCATGTGCATAATGACATCAATGCACCACCTAGTGCTCCCCCATCCAAGCCTCTCTTTCACACAAGGATCCAGGAAGCAGTCTCTGCATTCTCTCTCAGCTAAAGGAATTGTGATGGATTGCAATTCCTTTATTATTGGTGATATCTTACTGACGTACATTATATGTGTTTCTGCACTCTCCTATTGCGCATGTCACTTGTTTTCTTGTTATTTGCCCCACAGTACAGACTTTCAGGCCTTTTACTTTTCCAGTGACGGTCAGCTTCTAAATAAAACATTATTGTAAGAGTTTATACCTTGTAAGCTCTTAGAGGCAGGGCCCTCTAATCCTCTTCTTTCATTGTTAGTTTTTAAGTACACAGTTATAATATTACTGAATAGATAAATGATGATGACCAGATCCTGTGGCCCCCGCCAATGCAAGTCAATATAACCATCATATAAAATGTTATAGTATAGGAGTGCTTGAGAGGAACACTTATGAACAATAGTAGGCTGTTGCCATAATCCAAATTCTACTTATACATCTGCTTATGACATTTTCCAAAGGCATCTGCCAAAGCTTTCCATGCTAAATATGGTGATGGAGGATTTGTTACAGATTTAAGCTATGCTCTTCAGTAGGTGACACAAGATGGTTATTTGCTTATTAAACTTTCACGATGGTTAAATAATGTGCTTCAGAATCATTTTCAGTGCATGAATACAGTAACTTCACATTTTATTGAAAGGATACTCGTACATTTTGTAAAAAGCACAGTGTATGTTCATACATGAGACTAAAACATCTATTAATGCTGAGCAGTAGAAGAGGTACCCACTTCAGGAAACCCACATACCTTAATGAAAGCAATTCCTGCTCCATTGTCTGTAATGGTAAGTCCTAAGGCATCTTCTGATTTTAAAACCTCCATTTCCTTTTTTGTTCCTTTCACGTGAGCAAAGATGAAATCTTCAAGCCCAATCTGTCCACCCAGAAGTTTATCCATATCAATTTTGTGGGTGTTCAAAGTGCAAAACAGGATCTGCATAAAGAACAATAGTCATCAATATACAGACTGCTAGAAAGACTATAGAAAATTTCGACAATTTCTAAGTTAAGAAAGTAATCACTCCTACGTCCTGCCCAGGCCCTTATATCATTCCATAGTGAGTGCCATTGCAAGTATTGTTGCAATGTTAGAAAGACTATAGACAATTTCTAAGATAAGAAAGTAATCACTCCTACTTCCCGCCCAGGCCCTTATTTCCTTCCATAGTGAGTGCCATTGCAAGTGTCTAAACGTTCAATAAAAGCTTGAAAGAAAAACCTCCAAGAATATAACATATTTTGAACATAGTACATACTGAAAGTACACATGTGCGGTCAGGCAAAAAATGTAAATACAGCACTGGCTCTTCCTGTTCTCTTAAATTACACATAGCAAGGTTTTACAGGACATTACATGGATTGCAAATTGCATTGTATGAAAAAAAATATTACAGGTAATTAAACTCAGCAGAGTGGCATAATGAGTTCAGACTTCTGACACTGTCCATCTCTGACAACTGCTTAAAACTCTTGGAAAGGGCCTAGGTTAACAGGATTGCTGTCGTAGAAACCCATAAGCAATTTTACTAAACTTGCTGCAATGTTGTTAGTCTTCCTTTGTACTCCTTTGCCTGTGTTCTAAGTAAATTTCAAAGGGCTTATTACTAGAAATCGTCCCTCGGGCTTTGCATTCTATAACCTATAGTTAAATGGTGCTTAAAATTAACTGTAATGATATAATCATGACTATTAGGCATGTCATGTAAGCTAGGTGTGGCAACTGGTGCTCACTTTTTAAGCAATGCTAGTATGGTGCAAAGGTCCTGTAACAAATTACTCCTGGAAATTATTACCAAAGGTTGGCAACTATTCTTTTAGAAAAACATCAAATGCTTTCCATAAATAAATGTGATTAAATTAATCATCCATGCATTTTACACCTGGCTAGCACTGGCAAATGTGTTGTTTATTTTAAAGGGATACTGTCATGAGAAAAATATTTTTTTTCAAAATGAATCAGTTAATAGTGCTGCTCCAGAATTCTGCACTGAAATCCATTTCTCAAAAGAGCAAACAGATTTTTTTATATTCAATTTTGAAATCTTACATGGGGCTAGACATATTGTCAATTTCCCAGCTGCCCCAAGTCATGTGACTTGTGCCTGCACTTTAGGAGAGAAATGCGATATTTTAAATTATTTCTTATAACATGCATTACTAGGAGTCACGTGACAAGTGACATCATTAAGCTCTGTTTGTAAATGATGACATCAACAATTAAGCAACTATCTATCAACCATCTATGAGGGTACAATTTTTGGGTTGTTTGTGGCTATTCTTAGGTATTATAAGGATTTGATTTATAGTATACTGTCATATATTTTTTTGTTTGCCACAGTAATGTTTTCTTTTATATTAGGTGTCCTATAAAAGAAGTTCTGTTGCTTGAGAAAAGAAGTTGATGAATCAGTTCCTCAAATGCTTGAGCAGCCAAAGAAAGAGAGGAAAGCAAACATTATAAAGGCATTGCCTCGATTAGTGTCTGTTTTTCCCCATTATCAGTATCATCATAGCTGTTTATCATATTCTGCTCATGCTTACTCATTGTGCAGTAGTAGGGTTTAGTGTTAGGGACCCAATGTGCAGCTATAAATCAGTAAAATACACTAGAAAGCCTAGACGCGGTCCCACTTCTTGCCTGGGATTGGCGCCATGTTATCTGCCGCCTCCCCTTTACAACAAACCTCCTGCCCTTTTCTGGAAACCACTTTTCAGTTGCACAAATAAAGGTTAAATGACGTTTTGAGGACAAGCACTAACTAACAAGAATGCTTTTGTAGCGCTATAGTAAATTGAGTGCACCTTACTCTACTATAATCTTCACTCCCAGTACATATGCTCCGGATGAGACCTTTAAACCTTAGGGAGTGAGCCTTCGCAGCGATGTGGAAGCAGGGTGTAGTGCAACTGTAACTGTATTCAGGGTGCAAATAATTGGGCACCAGTGGTTCTTATAACTTAACCACAGAACAGTTTTATTGAGCATACAATCCTCAGTGGAGTGTAAATAAAGAGAACATTGCAGGATCATACATTGCAATGAATAGGCAGTACTCACAGCACCTTTGGTCAGGATGATTCTCCTCAGAGATAGGAACAATACAAGCTTTGAGGAGGTACACCGAGCTTTCAGCCTTTTCCCTAAGTGGAACCTGTGGGGAATACTATCTACCCTAGGTCTGTACACTTAGTCCCTACTTCTGGGCAATTAGTACCCGGGATCTTAATCCCACTACAATCCTCGTAGGAGCCTCAAACTGCTCAGCTAAATAATCTAACTGTCTGTCACTCCTAGAGCAACCTATTAAATATATAAACTATACTGACTAAACTCTTTTTAAGTTTAGGTTCCACAGGGGTCCTGTCTGCTTGCTCAGACCAGGACTAGCACAAAATGGACACTGAAAGCATGGCTTCAGAAGCTTTTATTCTCTAGCACAATGCCATCTGCTGGTCACTGTGAGAAACAACAAGAGACATAGCTTAAAGCAGGAATAGGAAACAGTTACCCCTCCCAACTGTATTTTAGGACCCAGTTAGGTGTCTATAACATTAGGATACTGCCTGCTAAAGCAATATTCGGGGTGGCTATTCTACACATCCCTACATTTGTATTGTTACATGTGATTATTATCTGGCTGTAATTTGTCAGTTTTTTCACTGAAGCCATAATTCGCTGTACATACAGTAACATAATGTAGGGACCCGGAGGGTTAATTTCCCTCCGGTTGGAGCCTCATGGTGCAGAAACCCTGTGGCAGAGCCCTTGTGTTGGTGCAGCATGGCCGATCCCAAAAGGTGTCACTAGGTGTTGCTGCTGCACCCTATAAAAGGAGTTGTCATGTGCTCACGGCCATTATTGCTGGAGGATTTCTGCTGATTGTACTTCACTAAGGAGACAGTGATTTCATCGCCACTATGTAGAGGCAGGAGGCCTCTGAGGCTGGGGTAGACGACCCCATGCCTGGGAGCTTGACCAGGAGGGTCTGAAGCTCTGGATTTTCCCAACTGAATGTGGAAATTCTCGCGCTGTATACAGTGCTGGGAGTTACAGTTCAGCTACGGAGTCAGCAACAGAGTGCTTGCACTATAGACAGAGCTGGGAGCTATGTCTGGAGGATCAAGCAAGCTGCATGTGCTTCATGAAATGGATTCATCGATGTGGATGCCTGCTCCAGCTCTGGATGAGCCTACCTATCTGTGTGAATCCCCAGGGTAAGGTGTGCCCCGGGGAGGGTAGAAAAAGAGAGGATCCAGGATGGTTTTCATTTATGACACAGGCTGTTTGTAGATGCCTGCCATAAGGGAGCCAGTACCTAACCGGAGGGACAGGTATTTTGGGCTGTTAGCGCTGCTGGGACCAAGTGTACTCTTTTGGGGAAAAGGGACTGAGACTCTCTGATTCTGCCAAAGGGAGTAGTGCGGGGCTTTGCCTGGCATGGAGGGCCAGGAAATGGACTGCCACAGGTTCCCAGGGGAGTGGGTTATATTTGTATGATGTAAATGCCATTTTTACTTACCCTTTAATTTACACTATCTTTATATAAAGATGTTTTTATAAAAGCAAAGTGTGTGTTGAATGTTATTCCTATTGGGCCACCCACAGGTGGATTCCTGATCCCATTAGGTGGAGGCACTGCCGTAGAAGAATTCCCAGTACCCTTTCACCTTGCAAAGGGGACTCAGGACCTGTAAGTTGGTAATAATGTACAACCTTGGCACCAGGGGGGTCGCCAAGATGGTGTTACAATAACTATCCTCTTCCGGGCCCAGGTGCAGAATGTGCACCCGGCCCCCACCACCCCTCCAGATGGGGAACAGGGTGCAATCACATACCAACCACAACCCTTTAGCAGTAAAGATCTGTGAGTCCAAGATGCCCCAGTTGCTCCCCATTTTCTTTTTTGCTGATCCATTGCACATGCTCTATGCTGCTGTCAGTTATATAATGTATATATAGAATATAAAAGTCACAATAAAAAGGCTGATTAGTAAATAATTCAAATTATTAATATAATTCATTACATGGCAGTTCAGAAACCTTGTAGCATCATCTTATATGACAGTCAACCCTCATTTTCTGCTTGATATTTTGATCCCTAAGCTTATTTTGATCTGAGCAGCTCAACTGCTGCTCAGAGCATGTGCGCATCCAAGATAGTGAGCCCCTACACACAACTTTGAAAAACGGAATCATTACTGCAATAGACTGAGATTCTGAAACTATAGGCTGCTGAAGTAAGCTCAGCATATAAAATATGGCATTTCAACCCATATTTATTTTTAGAGTTCTCTCTTTCGCAGTATATACTGAGATAAATAGGGCAAACAGCTAAATCAAAGGTACTCTATGATTGGTCCTTGCAAAGAAAATAGTTAAGACGACCAAAACTGACTCACAGCCCTAATCTGTTATGTCAGGGGGAAGATTTATCAAAATGTGAGATTAGAGCTCCTCACAAAAATTCACATACTTTCTATTCATTCCTATGGGATTATTAAAATCACATCTATGTATTTAAATAGTGAGCTCTAACTGCACACATATATAAATATGGTTTTAAAGATCCCATAGGAATGAATAGAATGTGGGTAAATTTTTCTGTGGTGAACTTTAATCTCACATTTTGATTAATCTGCCCCCAGGTAAATGGATATGAAATTGCATCCTGGCCCCACCACCCATGGGACCTGCCAGGGACATCATACTCATGATTATGGAATTTGGTGGGTACATACACAGCGTGTATCCCAAGTGGGGGGTGGGGGCAGGCCCATGGACACATACACCACAGTGAGTGAACCCACCACTTAGAGATAAGGCTTTAGTGAGAACTGGATCACCTTGAATTGCACATAGGTGATGGTCATATATGAATAAAAGACTCACTACATAGCTATGATTGAGACAGCTGACAGTGTCGTAAAGCTGGAACTGGGCTAAAGTTTAGTGTAAATAAAATCTAACACTCTAATGATGTCCACTATATATACAAGATAATATTGTCTGCAACCTTTTATACAAGCAGACCCTATGTGCGACATCACATGCTAATTGCTGATATTTGAAATATATACGCACACATACTCACACACCCATTTTAAGGAAGTGTTTTGTATTTGTTTTTTTCAGTTGCTTTCGTAGTTTTAAACTGTTAAGGCTGAATCATCCCAATGACATGCAGAATGAGTCAAATGGCCTGGCACAGAAACAAATATATATACTGGTAAGGGATAGATGGAATTTTAATTTTAAAATCGCACAGGAAATCATTTAAAGTAGTGATGAGCATTATCACTCAGCAGTAAATAAAAAATAAAAAATAATGGTATAATGATGCTACTAACAATTATCTGATTATTTTATGTGAACTGCAACTTAAAAAATACAATTACAGTATAACATAAAATGTATGATACAAGTATGGGATCCGTTATCCAGAATGCTTGGGACCTGGGGTTTTCCGGATAATGGATCTTTCTGTAATTTGAAACTTTAAGAACTCAAATCCGACTATTCGCCACCTAAAACCTGTCGAATTAAAGTACAAGTCAATGGGAGAGGTCCAGGGATCAGTTTGGTGAGGTTTGCAGCCTTCTTGACATTCAAGTTTTTTTCCGGATTTTCGATTCGAAACACGTTTTTATAATTCAAATCAAGTTATATTAAAGTTTTTGGGTCGATTCAATTTGTCCGAGTTCAAAAAATTTGATTTTATTAATAAATTTCGATTGGTCGATTTTTGAATTTATGGGAGTTTTGAAAACTCACATGAATTTGAAATTCGACCCTTGATCAATGTGCCTCTCCATAAACCCAATAGGCTGGTTTTGCTTGAAATAAGGATTCATTATATCTTAGTTTGGATAAAGTATGAGGTACAGTTTTATTATAACAGAGAAAAAAGAAATTGTTTTTACAATTTTGGATTATTTGGATAAACTTAAGTCTGCCTTTCTGTAATGCAGAGCTTTCTGGATAATGTTTTTTCCGGATAATTGATCCCATACCTGTATCTTAAAAAAAAAACCTTCTACTTCTACCTAATATGTGTTCTCCCAGCAAAATAAAGAAGCAGCTGGAATTTAAAGAAGCTTAAGAAGGTAAAGGCTAGCACTAACAGTAACTCTACAAGTTCCTGGACAATGTCCATGTGACTCCAGTTTCCTGGATTCTGGTATTGACAAAAGAGGAGTGCAATGTTAATGATAGCATTTATCTCTGGTTTATGCTCTTGGCAACAAGCAGTCAACGAGACTGAAAATACATGCCCAGGCCTGGAATTGTGAAGAGGCCACCAAGGCCCTGACCTAGGGCAGCAGGATTTTATGGGCGGCATGCTGCCCAACCACACCCACATTGGTTCAGAAACACTGGAGATGTGCAACAGATATAAATGTATTTTAAATTCCCTGTGTGCCAATAACCATTGCTCCAGTCCTGATGATGAACCACTCACTCTGACTAATGTCATGAATGGAGCACCTCCTAACTCACAGTCCATGTACAGCAACAATTATCTCTAGAATGTCTGCCCACAGTACTTCTCTCCTTATATAAGAAATCCCTATAGCCCTGCCAAGCAGCCAAATGAACCATGTACAGTATCCTGACCTAAGGTTGGCATAGCCAGTGAACTTGGCAGCCAGAGTTGTTTCTTAGTACAAATGGCTGTAATGTCTGTCACCACACTAGGGAAAGTATAAGCACAAGAGTATAGTGTGTGTTTACCTTTTCTAATGTTATAAATAGGTGCAATTTAGAACAAAAAACATGCTTTGTTAAATATATAGACAAGACATTAACATCCTTTTATCTGTTCCAGTGCCTTTGCTCCTTATCATAACCTCTGACTAGTAAAGTGAGAGGACATTTTCCCAGCAAAAGCTACCCACACAGTTTCATCATGTGGACTGTTAAAATTTAAGGTCAAGGATCAAAATATAAGGATGGCTCCAGACGACAATTACAACCAGATAATGTGGCAGAGGCAGTGAAAAGCTAAACAAACATAAACACAAAACAGACTTGCAGTTGGTCTCTGTAACAGATAGCAGTTCCAGCCTTGACTTTACAAACATTTCTATGTACAATGGCATTCAAATAGAAATAATGAAAGCAATAGAGAAAAGTATAATTTGATACTGAGTAAACCTGTCTTTGTCCTAATTAAGCCTAAGCAATTGCATGTTGATATCAAAAGGGTAGTTTGCCTTAAAGGGGTTGTTCACCTATGAGTAAACTTTTAGTATGATGTAGGGAGTGATATTCAGAGGTAATCTGCAATTGGTTTTTATTTTTTATTATTTGTGGTTTTTGAGTTATTTAGCATTTTATTCAACAGCTCTTCAGTTGGCAGTTTTAGCAATACGGTTGGTAGGATCCATTTGAATAAGAGATTGGAATATAAATAGGAGAGGGCGTGAATAGAAAGATGAGTTATAAAAAGTAGCAAAAACAATACATTTGTAGCCTTACAGAACATAGATGGGGTCAGTGAAAACTGAAAAGAGTCAGAGGAAGGAGACCAATTGAAAAGTTGCTTAGAATAGGTCATTCCACCCCTTTAATATTAGCTTTTAGTATGACATCACAATTGTAGGACAGTTTGCAATCTGCCTTTTTGTTGTGGTTTATGAAATATTTTCTTTTTTTTCCCCTGCCACGCTCAGGTTTGTAATATCAACTGATTTCAATTTAATTACTGCAGGTACTATCTAGTATAGGTATATTTACTGCAGGTACTGCTTTCAATAGCAATTACATTAACAAATAACTTTAAACCCATTACAATGTGTAATTTGTGTATATGGGAAAGTTTTTTTTAATTCATGTATAATGGAAAGTTGCTTATAATTACATTTTCTTGCATTATGCAAAAAAACGTTTTTGGATGGAAGGTCCCTTTAACAAACAGCTTGTTAAATGAACCATTTATTGTATGCCACTTTTTATCCCGTTTGTTCAGTGTAAAATATTTTACACAATTTAAAAACAGGCCCCTAAGTATATTAACATGTCCTAGCTAGTCCCTCTATGTTCAGCTTCATTTAAATGTTTTTATTTTGAAGAGATCAATTCCTTTGTGCCCTTTTATTTTGAATGCATTCATATATACAGATAATAATGCACGCACTTATGGTCTCACATGCGAACACATAATTCCCAAGGCCCTACTTACAATGAACTACAATTTCAAGTATTCAAGAAGTTGTGTCTGTTAAAAGCATTTTTGGAATTCAGCAGAAAGTTATAACATGATGCACTTAAAGGGGAACTCCGGCTTCCAATCCAAAATTTGATAAAGAGGCCCACATAACACAAAAAACCCTAATATATCCATCAAAGTTACCTGTTTCTTCAAAAAGTATGAATACATGCCATATTCTGTGCTGAAATCCAGCTGTATAGTGTTGATAGTTTTTGTCTTTCTGCATCAGTGGCAGGGAAGGAGGGACTAAAACGCTGATGTTACAAATTGTAACAATTACTCCACAGCTTACAGACAGCATGCAAGAACTACATAACCCACAATGATGTCCCTTTCCTTATTGAAATCATGTGTGCAGGGATTTGTGGGGTTTGGAGGATGAAGGCTGAGGGCAGCTGGCTGTTGATACAAAGTAACAGTAGTCAGCCAGCTCAGAAAAGTAGTCAGAGAGATCAGCAAGGGGCTAGGCTTAGGGAACATAGAAACCATTAAAAATCATGAAAAGTCTGCATATTTTTTAAATTATGTATATTACAAAGTTGCCTAAACACAAATCAATTAATCATTTATTATTATGCATAACAGATTTTGTTAAATATCTTATGATATCTTATCTTATGATATAGTGGATAATATACCCACTACTATAAGTTATAAGGAAATTAGTAGTCCCGTGATAATATAAACACACAAAGCCACGTTACAGGTCACATACCTCCACGTTACAGGACATGTAACTCAATGGTGACTACTAATATCTTTAAAAATGTAAGTTGAGGGTACATTATTCATTTTAATCTATTGAGTGTGTATGTGCAGTGACTCACTGCCTTTCCTTTGCTCCATGTTCTGCACAAAACCACCCTTCAGTCTGATGTATTTTATTCCTGGTGTATACATGTAGTCCCTTCTCCACCCCTGCCAAATACCTAAAGCTCCTTTCCATTCTGCTCTTTTCCTCTCCTCTTGATCCGGTTTCCCATTGGTGATGTAATTGGCAGCCATATTAAACTGTCAGGTTTGAAAGAGTGGAGGAGTAGGTGGAAAGTGGGAACAAGAGGTGGACCACACAGGGAGCAAAAGAGCACTTCATTTAAAGGAAGCACAGGGAGTAATGCAGGGAAAGGTGCCATGAGAGAAAAGCTACAGTAAGGGGCAGATTTATCAAGGGCTGAATAGTACATTTGAATTCGAATTTTCGAGTGTCAAAATTCACACATTTACATTTTAATCCCCCTATTCGAATTTATCTCACCTTGACTTGGAAGCAGTCCTAATTCGAATATGCACCACCTAAAACATGCCAATTTTATTTACAAGTCAATGGCAGAGGTCCGTTGAGTCATTTGGAGATGTTAATAGCCTTTCTCAAGTTTTTTTTTTTTCGGGAGCAAAATCCAATATAAATACAACTCAAAAACGATTCAAATTTTCGGGTCAGAACCATTCAAATGAATATTAGACATTCAAATGTTTTCTTAAATAACCTCCCAGTCGAATTTTGAGTATATTCAAATTTAAAAAAATCACATGAATTCGAAATTCAAATTTGATAAATGGGCCTCTAAGTGTTGTGACATTAAGTTACATATGGTGCATTATGTTGTCAAAGAGATATAGTGAATAAAGTACACCCTCTTGTAAAATATAAGAATACTATAAGTTACAGAGGAGTTCCATGACCATATAAAAAAAGGTCAAGTTTTTTTATACATGTCATGGAATGCAGAGGTAACTTCTAATAGCCTCATATTTTGCAACAGGGGTTTCTTTATTTATTATAATACACAAGTTTCAGTGAATTGTGTGACAGAAATGGCATCACTAAGCTGTGATTATAACTGATAACAGAGTGGGTTAGAGGAGGATAAGGAATTCTAAGGGATTGAGGGTATGCTGCAGTCTTACTTTTAACCTTTTTAACAAGCAGATATCTAAAGATTTCGAAGACTGATTTTGTTTTTATCGGGGGTTACATGTCCTTTAAGCAGTATGAAAAAATATGCATCAATACAATCAACACAATTGTATCATCCTTTCTTTTTTGTGGCAGAAAGAGCAGTCAAGAAATGCTTTTGTCATTAGAATCTATATTTTTACATAGCAAAGACAGTGAAAGTTGTCTGGTTTCTATTTTTAAAATACTATTTCAACACGAGTAACACCAAAAGAGGATTACTAATTACTAAGACTAATAATATTCATCAACTGCAAAGACAGTAGTACATTAGATTTTTTATACATTTTTTACCAGCAAAGACCCAAGTATGTTTGATTTCTTTTAATACATTTCCTAGCAGTATCAGAGATATGCCAGGAACAAAAGTATTATACTGTAACAGTTGTTCATTACAATTTTACACTTTACTAAAGCATGGTGGACAGTGCTCAGAAAGAGCTGAAGTTGGTGCTCACACACCTCTAAAGCATGTTTTGATAAATAACCCCCTTAATGTGTGTTAGCCAGAGTCCTTTAAATTAATGACTGCCAGGTAATTTTGATCTCTAATATTTTACACCAGACAAGTGGTGGTCAAAATGCCCAATATGCTTTATATTGGGTTATAGGGTTATACCAGAAATGTACATTGTACTTGTGTCTTTTGTGCAATGGAAAGATGCAACATTACATTATGTGAATTTCCCAATCAAAAAGGGGATTGTAAATAAAATTTTGTCAAAAGGAGCCGCGTGGGTTGGCATAAGCCAACAGCAGGCAACATAGAAATAAGTAATGTTGAAAACATGCATTAGCATGTATGGCTAGCTTGTGAGGTTTGCCTCAACTAATTTTTCTTGTAAAATCCCATCTCTGCCACCTATACTAACCAGCAAATAAGATGTAGATATTCCTAACTGACGGCAGGATGGTGTGCGTCCTGTTCCATGTGCGCATTCGCCTATCTGACAGCAGAGTGGCGTGTGTCCTGTTCCATGTGCGTATATGCGCCTATCTGACAGCAGTGTGGTGTGCACTGTGAGGCTGTAGCCAGCGCGCATGCTCATGTATGCGCGCACAGTGAAGGGGGCGACGCAGCTGGCCAGTTGCCTGGGGCGCCCGGCCGGTCTGGCCCGGCACTGATGTGGCTGGCTATCTCCTACTGTGCATCTGGCAGGGGCCACTCCTGAGACAGGGACCATAGCAGATCTATGGGGAGCTCCAATAAAGGGGACATTTTAATGATAACAATAATTTTTAGTCCAGAGTTAAACCAGCCCCATATTTTAATGATAACAATAATTTTTAGTCCAGAGTTAAACCAGCACCATATAGTATTCATTATGGCCTACAAGTGCAGGTTCAATTATGCTACATATCTAAAGATAACTATGTTGCCACAAAAATATCTTCAAATTGTTTTAGCAATGATTAAATAACAAAAAATGTTGATTATTTACTAATAAATGTTTAATGTACTTCCTCTGATGACTAAGGTAATTTAAAAGGGCAACTGTGGAGAAGTAGAATAACAGAAGCAAGCTTGGAAAGTGCCTATCATTACTTCATACCTCAAATATATGAGCTAAGTGGCCCATTCCTCTAAACTTATCACTCCTTCAAGCCCCTAAATATATTAATAAAGTGGCCTATACAGTTATGACTGAAACTAAAGGTTGGAAAGCTGCATTAGAAAAGTTGCCAGTATTTTCCCCTATATTTTAAAATGATGAAATTGACTTCCTTAAATTAAATTTACTAGGAAAAGAGCCTAATTACTGCTAAAACACCACATAAGAAAATAGAAAATTCTAGAATTTTAGATTGCAAGAACGTTTTAGAAGGGCTCTCTTGTTTTGGTTATTGGTGCTTTTGTATGTTTTCTTTTATGTTTACGCCAATTTATTGTACAACACTGCAGAATATGTTGGTGTTTTATAAATACATGCTAATAATAATAATAATGACAGATAAACCTCCAGTTACAGATATATCTAAATGTTATAATAAAACCTGCAGAGGCTTGAAAAGTTCATGTTTTGCAAAAAAATGGATTCTGATTCTGTTAAAAATAATGCCACTGAAAAGGTTTTTTTAATAGGGTCTTGGATAAAAAATCTACATGGGGGAAACACTGTTTTTCATTTTGAGGGCAACTAGGCTCTTAAAGATAAGTGTTGCCATCATTAGCTTCATACATTTCTATCCAGTTGTGCCTCTTCTGAGTTGTTTCAATTATTAGAGGCAAATACAGACAACAAGAAATGCAGATCAATTTTGAGTGTTACAATTAAAGGAAAAGGAAAGCTACGGTGGCATTTTATTGCCAATAGATTAGCTGCAATAGTGAAAGCTAGAATGCTATATTTATTCTGTAGAAAGTTTTACCATACCTGAGTAAAAAGCTCTAGAAACTCTCTGTTTGTTTAGGATAGGAGCTGCAGTATTAACATGGTGTGACATCACTTCCTGCCTGAGTCTCTCCCTCTGGGCTCAGATTACAGCAGAGAAGGGGGGGGGAGGAGCAAACTGAGCATGCTCTTGCCCACGGCAATGAGGTTTAAGATGAAGGCAGGAAGTCTGATACAGAAGCCCGTTTGTACACAATAGATGGAAAGAAATGTAGTGGGTGGGATGGCTCAGAGCAGCATTACTTTGGGGGTTTACTGGTATATTTAGATGGGCCTTTCTGATAAGGCTTACTTAGTTTTAACCTTTCCTTCTCCTTTAAATAATAAGAGGTCACCTACCATTTTTATGGATAAAAATTCTAAAGCCCTACAGCTACAAAGTAGTAGAACTAATCCCCCTCACATAAAATTTTAACAACTTGTGCCTCTGTAGTTCCCCCTGTCCATTCCCAAACCTAGCAATAAGGTCTTTATTAAAAAAGACCTTACTGCTTATAAACACTTCATAAAACACAGTTTGCACAGCATGGTTGATGCCAAGCCATGTGACTTATAAGGTAAGGTATGTGGGGGGCAAGGCTGTCTTTTTAAAAGCTTATGGTGCTGTTCAGAAAGGGGCAGGTGGGACAGTACAGGGGCAGCAATAGTTAAAATACCATGTATATCAATTCAGTTCCCCTTTAAGGCTCATGTACAAAGCATTTGTGTTTATGGCAACTGTCACTGAAACTGCACTCATAGTTTTAAGATCTGGTGCAAGATGCGCAGCACTACAACTGTTGTGTGCATCAGAGCCCTATATTTTTTACTCATGACATACACAGAAATATGAATGTCACAGCTGTCAGTGCAGACTGCACTCTGCCCATTGTGTCATACTAAAAATCAGGTTGTTGGATGCATCACAGCCCTATACTTTTTACACATGACATACACAGAAGTAAGATTGCCACAACTGTCAGTGCAAGTTGGAGCAGTGCAATGCTAGGTGCATTGGAGCCTCAAACTTTTTACACATGACATACACAGAAATATGATTGTCACTACTGTATGCCATCAAAAGGCCTGTAATAACAGGTTTATTTTAGGTAAAAGTTGAAGGTTGCTGTTCTTCCAACCCCAATTAGTTTGAAAGGCTTAAAAGTGGCTATCCATGGTCCACTAAAAGCTCCCGGACCGAGTTGGCAGTTTATAGGCCCCTATATGGGGCTCTTCAACTGGCCTGCCTGACAGATACCTGGCTAAAAATCAACCAGATATTGACAGGTTTAAGAAACTAATGGGGGGAGAAGATACCACTTTAGCCTTTTGATGCAGTCCGCATCCCAGCTGACTTTGTTTACCAACCTTGCAAAAAAAATTGATCTTTAAATATATGGCCAACTTCAAGCTGTGTGACACATGGTATATTTTCCTCTGGTGTAGGCAGCAGCCCACCAGGTACAGGTAGATAGCACACAGCATTAACACTTGTCCTAGGTTCTGCTTCTTTCTTCAAAATGAAAAGCTAGAAGGTGCCCTGGGGCTGGGCCCTGGGGAGCCAAATCATGTAAGAAAACCATATAGGAATAATAGGAAGGAGTTAATATGGGACTCTGTGTTTGGGTCAGAGAAAAAATAGATGCCAAATTTACTGCCACAGATAAGTAGTAGAATCCAGGCAGCCTTTGAAGTATACAGAAATTGCAGGGTAAATTTCTCTGGTATACTTTGCACAATATAAATGGGACCACAAAAGCTAAAGCTATACATAAGTACATATCTATGCTATCCTATGCAGTCAGTCTGTGTGCATCCAGCGAACTATCTGTGCTCTCACACAGCTTGTACCGGTAAATGGAGGACTAAAAAACAAACAGAACACAGAGAAATGCAAAGCTGGCCACAAAGAATTCATCCTGAACCTCTATTTGAAGAAGATGCCACACCTTTTGCTGTGGTATCTCTGTGTATAGAATATTTCCCATTGACTTCACTGATCTGGTACCCTATAGTCTAGTGAGCAACTTATTTTGAAAAGAGTGCATACTTGCCTATAGAGAGTAAAGTAGATACATTTGAACAATGCATCTCTTAAAGATGGGCAGTCCAGAAAGGTCCAGCATCCACCGACACCCTCCATCCTGCTTGCACCAATTCCATCTGATCTCTTAACTCATAACCATGGGAGGTGAATGGGTGCCAACAACATGACATGAAGGGAGGGCTACATTTTTACTTTTCTGGGCCATCTGCATATAAAGTTACACACTGAACATGATTCAGCCCTAATTTATATTCAGCCTCTTTGACCCACACTATCTTGTACCTTATCTGCTTGTGTCTTGCAGATCCCCTCATAATTACTTTGATACCTTACACACAGATTCATACCAGTGTTTTTTCTCAGTAAAAATTAAGCATTTTAGGGCTCATTAGTGGTTTGTAGGCCCTTTATATTAGGGTAGGACTACACGGACGTTTTCGGCACGATCCGATGTGCTGCGACAAAACGTCGGCAACAAATGCGTGCAACAGAAATAAGGTTAGAGATAGAAATGTCGGATGAAGTCGCAGCGTTGATCCGACGCGGCTGTCGGATGCAGATGCAGCATGCCGAAAACGTCTGTGTAGTTCTACCATTAGGTTTTTGGGTGCGCTCTTTGTGGCCAAATCCAACATTGTATGTGATAAAATGTTAACAGAAAGTATTATATTTCAAGGTGGGGTTTGTTACAGACAAACTGCGCCATCAAGAAAACTGACACTACCTTCACGCAAAGTGAGATCAACAAACAAAAGTTCTGTATGCTTTTCTTATTGGGCTTAGAAAAGTAAAAACTGTTTATTTCTGCTACTGTAACATATAAGGAGAAGGTAACTTTTTAACTTCCTCAATTTCCTGAAACTGTGTGGGTGTAGGTGTGTTTTTAAATACTCATTCACACAAGAATAAATAATATGCATTAATCAGATGAGTGTACACACTGCTATGATAAGTGGCAAGTGCCAATCACATTATAATAATAAACAATAGGTTAATTGGGAAGGGCTAACCCAACAGAAACAAGTTGCCACTGCCTTTTAGCACATTTTTTTCATTCAGAAAGCAACTGGACTCCAGCAGTACTCTCCTGATAAGAGTGCTGATATAATAAGGGTGTTTATTACTATACCTATGACGCTAACAGAAGGTGAGGTTAGTTTTATGTGACCTTTAGACGGTGCTCATAAGTTTTTTATGTTGCAAAAACTAAATTTAAAATTGTGTTAGAATCTATTATCATTATTATCATGTGACATTTGCTCAGTATTTCTGCTCTGGGATGTCCAACACAGGACTGGAGCTGAACTAAAGCCTGCAACATCTATCAACAACCTTTCCACAGGTTGGACATTTGTGGCAACTGAAAGCTGCTGAAGCTGTTGAACAGGCTGTTTTCAGGAATAGCTTTTTACCATATCACATATAGGGTACTAGACACTCAAACCATTCTTTTTTACTGCTGTGCCTATGTGCCAGGCTCTGGGACTTACCTCCTCAGGAGTAATAAGGAATGCATCTGCAATCTTAGAATACAGCTCCTTGACATTAGTGAAGCCCTCTATCCTGCCAGTGGGGCTGCCATGTGCCAGTTGGGTGTGAAACACAAGCTTGGGTCGGAGACTGACCGGAGGAGGCGGCAGGCCAGCCGCACCGTTGGCACTGGAAGAGACTTTGCCAGCAGAGCCAGACGCCCTGTTACCTATCTCGTCACTCTCCACTAGCTTAGAGGAAACCTCCTTGCTCTTGTTTTTCTTCTTTACTCGCAATCCTAGAGGCATCTTTCTTTCAGCGAAGGGAATGAATTAATGAGTTTGAATTAATTAAGACTCTGGCTGCACTTCACCCTCCCCCTCCTCCCTGTGACTGTGTCACTTATCTGGCACCTGCCTCCTGTTCCTAGTCTAGTCCCTGACTCCTCACATGCTGCTCCCAGGTAACCGCACCAATTGCACGGACACTTCCTCATTCAGTCAGCTTGAGAAAACTTCCCTCTCTTCCCCTCCCACTGCCCCAACCTGGAGCTTCCCTCCTCCTCCCTGTCCCTGCACATCCCCACAGCTCTCCTCCCCTCCCTGCAATCAGCTGCATTTGGCAATGCTGCAGGACAAGTCAGCTAGTCACCCATATAGCTTTATAGCTAGGAATTATACCCTTTCATGTCTAGCCCGAATAGCGAACTACTGTACTTTCCTACAACTTGTTTTCTTTCTCAATGACACAAGGGCCAGCAGCAACAATCCTTCGGGTGCTGGAAAAATCTCAGCATCCTGTACCACACAAATCTGGTAGAAAGTAGGGTAATTAATCCGCACACTGAAGATTGGTTAAAAACCGAAACTTTTATTCACCCATGTTAAAAACACGCTGCCTGGTGGCTTGACGCGTTTCGGGCACAGCTGCCCTTAATCATAAGCTGATACGTTGAGAAAGGTTAGCAGGAGCTGCAAAAAGCTGCTCCTGATAACTTTAAGCATACAATTATTTTATTAAACTGGAATTTTGGCTCTCCTAAAACAATTGTGCCCTCTAGTGATGCACCCACCCCCCTTGACCCACTCCAATGCTAAAAATGTAAACACAATGCAGGGGTGCATATCATGAGACAATATGAGAATCTTGCCTCAGGCGGCTGCAGCCCCCACGCACAAAATCTGTGGTGAGAAAAAGTAACTCCTAATCAGAGTGACAAATCTGGTTATTAAGCAAGAAATTCTGCTCTTCTAGTGCACAGAATGCAATTGCACTCTCTAAACTAGCAATGCAGCCCCCTCAATGCGCTTGATGCTGAATTTGTGAGCGGGGGGGAAGAATTGCCCCTGCACAGGGTGGGTAAAGGGGAAAAGCATTCCAAAATCTACCTGATAAACCCAAAAACAATATTTTGCCTATCAAAAGAAAATGTTGTTCTAAGCAACTTTTCTGTAGATATTAAACACACATTTACAACGATTTTAAAGTTATAAGTGCTATTGAAAGCAGTATCTATCTGTCCCTTCGTTTTCACAGCCCTGTGACTTTTGAAAAAGAATGCACCTGAGTAACAAACCTATGAAGAAGCACAAAACACAAACTTTTGTTAAGTTATTTCAAGAGACGGAACCAGCAGTGCAAAAGGAGAATGCTGCTTTCTTTTGCATTTACATTTAATTAAGCTAAATTTAAACTGTGTTTAGAATTCATGAAATTTAAGAATGTTAATGTTGCTGTGCCATCTATTGCAATACCTGTTTTGTGATGACCAAAACATGAAAACAGGAAGTAACAATGACAACAGGAAGAAATTGAAGCACCAAAAGGGGAATGAATCATCAGTATTGTGTTTATACATATGACAGATAGAAAGCAATAATCCATAGGCTTCACTGTAGCCTGTGGTACTACTAGAGTACAATGCTTGCTTACCTATAACCAGCAACTAGAGCACACTTGCTTTACTCAGTAGAAAAGCAATATTGGTTTAGTTCATAACTGATCAATATATCCTTTTAAAGCAAAGCATAGCAGAGAGTCAAGTAAACATTAGAATTTTTCCCATGTATCTGTTGTTAGGCAAATCAAGTTTTATCTCACTTGAGTAAATTCAACTCCTCTTTGTCTTAACTTGCAACATACGCAAGAGCTGCCAAAACACATAGTCATAGCAAGCCACAGCCCTAACATTCCGACCTGTGTTTATCCTGTTTAAGATTAAATTACTAGTACACAGAAAACATAAAAATGCAGTCTGGTATTTACATTAAAGGATAATGTATAAGTAAAAGTAAGATAAGAAGTCTTTGTCTTTACTTATTCATTTATTAATAAATAATATATTGTACCTCTTTTTTTAGGCAACTTCTTGCTGCTGTATGGGAAGAGCAGATGTTAGATACAACACTCTCTCACACACACAAAGTAGAAAAGCCCAAAGATCTTTGCTCTCATTGTTTGCTTAAAGGGATTGTCCACTATGCTGGACCTATTCATTTGAGTCCCTACTGTGGCAGCCATCACATAGGGAACTACCCCACTACAATTCTTCTCTTGGAGCACAAAGCTATTCTTATTAGCTATCCTACACCTGTCGCATGCTTACAAGGTGTGCTATATTAGGAGCTGGTCTCATGCCTTCTAGTTGTCATACACACTGTGTTCTCCCTCTGGGCTTTTCTATTTACTGAGGCTTTGTGCTGCAGGCTTCCTGGTAGGACCCTAATATGCCCTCCCTTGGCCCGCATCCGCACTACCTGGTTGCTTTTATAGACCCACGCCGCCACCCCAATAACGTCACAAAAGGGGGAGGGCGAGCAGGCGCAGCATCTATAAAAGACGAACCTGGAAGTTGGAAGCCGGCATTTGACTGTGGCCCGCCAACAGGGAAGAAACGTGCGAGGTTGGCCCAAACCCACCCGATGGGTATCGGGTCGTCCCGCACATCACTACTTCCTGGTACCATCCATCCTCCTCCACAATGTGAGGAACCAAGGAGCCCAGAGTCTGTGATTCCCCTCCTTTACACTAGGGTAGGGCCGCCATCAGAAATCACAGGGCCCCATACAACCATATTTTCTGGGCCCCCTGGACACTGCCCACCCCATCCCCTGGGTCCCACCTACCCCACACACCACAGCAAAAAGGCCACACAGACATAAGTGCTAAAACACTGGGTAAAACACTGGGTGGTCTAGCTCCCCCCCACTACACACACACACACACCAGTTAAAAAAACCATTGGTAGCCACGGTCCCCCCAAACAAGTTAATTAACTATAAATGTTTATATTCTTAATACATGTTTATTAAAACTTGGGTGTTCTGCACAGGTAGTCTATGATCTGCATTTTATCTGTGTTTATTTATGTTGCAGAAAACAGCCTTGCTCTGACGAGGTGAACGCATTAAAAAATCTGGTGAAACACTGACCTCTGCTGGACCAATTTTCATGAAAAATAGTTTCATGCTTTTTCCACTACCTAAGAATATCTAGAAAACCACACTCATGAGATATGGAAGTACCTTGGTTTTACTTATGAGACAAAAACACATAGCACACATTTTTTTTCCAAATGCATTATTGGGCAGCATCATTTCTGTTAATGCGTGATACCAACATTGTAGCTGGCACATAGCAAAATAGCACAGCAGATATGGTAGTTGGTTTATATATGTATGGATGTAAGTATCATTTGATATATTGTACTGAAGTTTAATTACCACTGGACTGATGGCCAAATAAACAGATACCATATGAGGCCACAAACAGCATGGCAACTTTCAGTTATTCTTTGGTCTAAGAGCCTGAATAATCGGAAAAACAACAGAAAAAACCAGTGGGCCCTGCCACCCCATCCCACTCCCTACCGGATACTGTAGGTGCCCCCACACTCCTGATTGTAGCAAGGAAAAGAGAAATCATGTTCAGGAGGTAACGCACGCGGGACGGTAAAGCAAGTTAATTTAGCTGAAGCTGGCATCTGGGGTGAAGGGACTCAGGATGGGTAGTGGGGACCTGAGGTCTGACACTGATGGAATGCACAAAAAAATCCACTGCACGCACAGATAAAAATAAAAGTGTATGAGGGCCCTATACTTTTTATGATAGCAGTTTAAATTGTTTTCCGAATGGCAGTAGTAGTCAGTGCTGTAACTGATCTAGGTGGGAGCCAGAGGTAGAGCAGTGTAAGGAATGATGGCTTGGTCTAGCTATTTCTAGTAAAGATTTGTAGTAATGATTGTTTCTAATTTTTGTTCACAGAATGGTTTGATTACTCTTAATAAAGAACAACACACCATAACTGATAGAGGTAGCTGCCCCACTTTAGAGACCATGTAAAGTTGAATATTAGCATCCTGTTTTATTTTTAGTATATTATATTAGTAATTAGCCTTCTCCTGGACAAATTATGTAATTATCATCAACCCCAAAGCACAGTTGTGCCATAAGAACAGCAGCACCTAAAAAGTTCCCTGAACAAAAGATATCACTGTATCAGTCTATACATTCCCCTTTGTTTATTCATTTTAAACTTGTTAGAACATTTAAGCACATAGAAACATTGTCAGTAATGAAGATTTATATCTCTCAATAACATCATTTTACAGGGCTGATTTGCTGTGCAGTTGTTCAGTACAGTGAAGAGCATCTTGCCAGGGGATGTTTAATAGAAAAGGGAAAAGTTATCCTACAAACAATTGGATTCAGCTTCTTTAGCATAGATCCAGGATAGGGCTGAAGCTTTATGACAATTGCAGATCACATCTATCTTACCTCTGGAAAACATGACTGTTAGAATGAAAGAGCCTCCCAGAATCTCATAAAACATGAAGAAGCTGATAAACATCTCAGAGTAACACGAGTCATGAGCTGTGCAGCACAGAGTATAATCATCTAGCAGCTGCTGTATGCAAAGTGCCCTAACGAATACCTCTTGTCATTACAGTACATCAAAGGTGAATTTCCAAATTTACCTGCAAGTTATTTTGAGTATATGAATATCTTTAAACGCTTAAATTCAAATTTAAATGTATCTGAATACCTTTATTTGACTAGCTAGGAAATACAGTACTAGTCTACTCTTTAGGATTAAGGTTTAATGCTAGTGACAGTCACATCTAAAACGTGTTTCCAGATAACAGATTCTGAAACTAATTTCTAAGGGGCATATTTATTAAGGGTCGAATTTCGAATTGAAAAAACTTCGAAATTCAAATTCAAAAAGACCAACCGAAATTAATTCAAAGTTTTTTTTTGGTCGAATAGTTCAGTTTTCGATCGAATAGGTCGGTATTTGGCCAAATTCGAATCATACGAATCGAAGGAATAGCGCAATCGATCGAATTCGATTCAAAGTTTTTTCCAAAAAAATCTTCAATTTTTCAAAGCCCACCAATTAACTCCAAATTGGTTCTAGGAGGTCCCCCATAGGCTAAAGGTTCTAGGAGGTCCCCCATAGGCTAAAAAAGCAATTCGGTAGGTTTTATTTAGATGGCGAATGGTTGAATTTGAATTTTTAAAGAGACAGTACATGATTTTCAAATTCGAATCTACTTTGGACTACTCTCTAAGACCAATGAAATTAAGTTGAAGTTTTTTTTGGTCAAATAGGTCAGTTTTCGATCAAATAGGTCTGTATTCAGCCGAATTCAAATTGTATGAAGGAATAGCGCATTCGATCGAATTCCATCTGAAGTTTTTCCCAAAAAAAACTTTGCATTTCCAAAGTCCACCAATTGACTCCAAACAGGTTCTAGGAGGTCCCCCATAGGCTAAAACAGCAATTCAGCAGGTTTTAGATGGCGAATGGTCGAAGTCGAATTTTTAAAGAAACAGAACATGATAAATTTCAATTCGAACTTTCGATTTTTTTCTAAATTCAAATCAAATTTGGACTATTCCCTAGACGAAGTACACAAAAAATAGCTCAAAACTCTAATTTTTTGAATTCGAAAATTCACCTCGACCTTTGATAAATCTGCCCCTAAGTGTTTGTAACACTAAGTGCGTAAGGCTGTTTCAACAACCTGGTGGAAGAATGCCTTTTCTGAGTGCCTGCTCCATAGTATTTTTCGGTCTGTCCGCTCCCCATGCTGAGGGCTCAGGGGGGTGCATCTGGGCCACTTCCCTAATGTGGTGAGTAACAACTATACCTATTATAGACCCTTATACAAGTTTTATTTTAATAAATCTGCCCCATAATGTATGTGCCATATCGCACCTATTAGAAATAAGGACCACTTTGCTTTTCTTTGACATAGTTTAGACCTTGTGTAACCCCCAGTTCCTCTAAATGACATGTAAGCTAAGGCACATTCCATGCCACCCACTACCTGCCACCTGCAAAGTGCTTTGCCTTAGAGGTAATTTTTTGCACTTTGCACACTCCCCTTTTTAAATTAGGCATATCAATTTGCCACCTTGGGGTGGGGCGGCCACCTCGTCCCCCCACCCGTGCACATGCACATATGAAGTGACATTGCATGGGGGGGCCATGGAGAGGGCAGCGGCAACAGGACCCCGGACTAGGGGTAGGCAGAATACTCTTTAAAAGGTACCTGCCCAGTGCCCCCCTCCATCGTTGCACCCTGCCTCTCCTGCCTACCCCTAATTACAGTCCTGGCTAGCCCAAACTGGCCACCAAACATGCTCTTATATCTGTAGATGTAGATATGTAGAGGGTAGAGATTAAACAACTTAATTTTCTAAATTTGGCTAGAACTAAATTGTTGCATTATTGCTTTATGTGATACATATAAAAAAGCTGTACTATAAATAAGAGTTATCCATAAACCCGTTATTTGGAAAGCTCCAAATTACAGAAAGCTCCAAATTACAGAAAAGGCTGTCTCCCATAGACTCCATTTGATCCATTAATGAAATAGTACATTGTACTTGATCTAAACTAAGATCTAATTAAGTATAATTAGAAACAGAACCAGCCTATTGAGATTATTTAAAGGAAAACTATACCCCCCAAACAATGTAGGTCTTTTTTAAAAATATATAATGCATAAAATAGCTCGTATGTACAACCCTGCTTCATGTAAATAAACCATTATCATATCAACATATATTTTTTAAATAATATGTACCATTGGGTAATCATAAATAGAAAATTGCCATTTTAAAAAATAAGGGCCACCCCCTGGGATTGTACAATTTACAGTGCACACAAACAAACCAAACAAACCATACATGTTAGGTCACATGAGCCAATTAACAGACAGCGTTCTGTCTTTTGCTTCCATACTTCTTCCTGTTACAGTTAGAGTTGTAGTATTTCTGGTCAGGTGATCTCTGAGGCAGCACAGAGATCATCATGAAATGGTGGTTCAAGGCAAGAGATGTAAAAGGGCAATATTAACTTAAATATATATTCCAGTTTGGTAAGATTCTTTAAAGCCACTTAATATGATGTAAACATCATATTATGATGTATTCATTTTGAGGGTATAGTTTTCCTTTAATGATTACAAGATCTTCTAGTGAACTTAAGGTATGACAATCCAAATTACGGAAAGATCCGTTATCCAGAAAGCCCCAGGTCCTGAGCATTCTGGATAACAGGTCCCATACCTATATAATATAAAAAATAGGTATAATATTGTAGGGGATCAGACAAATCCTTCCCCTGTTTCTCTGTCTGTGACATCATCCAGCCCAGTTACAGGCTGGAGAGCCATCCGATTGACTGGGCGCCCCAGTGCATCTTTGGGAGAGAGGGAGTGCTTGACTTTGGAGACAAATGTACAGGGTTTTCACAGAGCTCATAAAGGGAAATACCTGCTGCAGCAGCTAGAGAGAATCAGATCTGTGGAGAGTCACACATCTGCTTAAAAGGAGTTCCAGGAAGAAGGAGAAGAAAAGGCTGTGTTTTGCTCTGCTGGAGAAAGTAAAGCATTAGGGAAAGCCAGTTTCTATCTCCTGTCTGTGGATACTTTGGCCACTGTTTGATTCCCCAGGGCGAGGACAGGTCTTTCTTGTGTACCTGTGGGAGCGGCTATTACTTTCAAAGGGAAAGATACCTTGGTGCAAGCAGAACTACCTGGGGACATAAGAGCTCTTGGGTAGCGGAATTTGAATGGACCGGATTCTGCATTTAACCACCCAGTGTGGGACTGTTGCATTGAGAGACTTTGCCAGGGGTTGATAGTCCATACAGGTTCCCCAGAGTAAAAACTATATTGTGTGATTTGCATTTACAGTTACTAAATATAGTTTTCATAAAGTTTATATTTTTTTTAATTGCAAATTGTGTGTGTTTTATTTTTCCAAGTGGAAATCCCCTGAGGTGTGCTCCTCAGTGTTCCCTAGGTGGAGGCATTGTGCTGTAAATCCCAGTTCCCAGTACTTTTGATAAGCAAACGTGACTCAGGGCCCCTGGCTTGCCAAGGGTTAATTGCTATTGATACAGTAACCAAATTAGGGTTATAATATTATCACAAAAACAAGCTCTTAGCAAATAAAAAAAACGAGATGTTTTTCAAGGAGCAAATTGAAAAGCACTTAGGTGGTGTTGAGGAAAAACTTTAAATGCAAGGTATTGCTAAGATAAAGGGGCAGATTTGTGTTTTTCATGAAAATTCAACCCTGACCATGGAAATAGCTAGAATCCAAAAATACACCATCTAAAACATTTCTAGGTCATGAAGAAGTCAATGGCAGAGGTCCCTTGAGTCATTTAAAGATGTTAGCATCGAGTTTATTTCCACCGAAAACTCGATTAATTCGAGTTTTTGGGTTTCGAGACTCAAATTCTCAAAATCTGATTTTTCCCATTCAAGTTTTATCTCAAATAAGATACCAATCGAGTTGGGAGTTCATTTGAGTTCATTTGAGGTATAAAAAAACTCTAACACTCAACCTTTGATAAATCACCCCCATACTATATCCATAGACATTTTTTGTTTTCTTTAGTACATATATTTCACACCCAGAGGAAATATTATTTTATTAGAAGATCAAACATTATAAATTATATATGGGATCAATAAAGTCCTTCAATCCACCCTATTGTTTTGAGGGTTTTTTACTTGTAAAATTCCATAAAATGCTATATGTATAAAAATAAGTTGTATATGCCCTATGTTATAGCATGTACTAGCACAAGAGAGAACTGAGGGTAAATTTGACTAATCAAGTCTGGCAAGATAGTTTTCTCTTCACTGCTTTGTGCTTTGCAAATATACTGCTCAAGGGACCTCTTATGTTACTGATTAGGTGGCACTTAATGCCTAATCATTTAGCTAAGTAGTATCATCTGTCTATTCCCAGTGCTTTCAGAAAATGCAGAGCAGAAATTACTTTTTTCATACATGTTGGAATTGACAAATACCAGGAGGTTCTGGTCCCAGACATTTCAAGTGATAATATACTAGGAATAAATTAACAAAACTATCTTACAGTAGGAAAGCTAATCCTAGATGTTGAGCTGGTTACGGTGAGAATAGATATGATCCAAAACATTCATTAAAGGGCAGATTTATCAGGGGTCGAATTGAAAACTCAAATTCGAAATTCTAATTTTTGAATATTTTTATGGTCAAAACTTTCAAATGCGACTAGGGAAATATCAAATTTGATTCAAGTTTTTTTAAAGATTTTCGAGATTTATCATACTCTGGCCCTTTAAGAACTCTAATTAGACTATTGGCCATCTAAAACCTGCCGAATTTCTGTTTAAGTCAATGGGAGATGTTCCATAGATCAATTTGGAGTTGTTTGCAGCCTTCTTGACATTTGAGGTTTTTTTGGAGAAAGAATTCGATTCGAGTTTAGGGTCGATTTAATTCATCCAAGTTTGAAAAATTACAATTTATTAAATACATTTAGTTTTTAAACTGTTGTAATTATTTTATGGTTTAATATTACCTTTGTTCCAAACTGCTCTGGAGTTTATACCCATACCCATATTTCTTTTTTATTCTTACAATTCCCCTCTTGTTTTCTGTTGTTTCCTACTAGAAAAATACAAATATATAATACATAAAGATATATAATATATAACGGTCGATTTTATAGTTTCTTATGAGATAAACTAATTTAAGGCCTAGCAACATTTCTGTAGTCATCATCCAAATGAAAAATATTGTGATATAAACAGGAACAAAAGTTACAACTTTGACCTTTTACAGTGTCTAAAAAAAATGCCTCGAAGCTTACAATCATTTGTTTCATCTGGAAAATATTTCTGTTCCCCTGTTTAGCATATGTCTGCAGTCTTGTTTATCTTCCAAGATATTTTAGTAGAGACTGTTTCCCAGACACGGTTGTGCTTCTGGAATATCTGAATCATCAGTATAGTTCAAATCAGGCATGAGTTGAGCAGAGCTGATAAAACTGGCTAATATATCATCACCAATATGCCCCCAACTTTTAAAGACCACACTAGCAAACAACTAGAAAATCAATTGGTTTAAATATTTGATAAAAAATTATGGCATTATTTAGAGGAGTTATGTGCGTGAAAATATGCTCTGCTAGTAAGAAAACTATATCATGTTTCATACGGACAACTTTTTAGTTTGATAGGCACCTTAACATACCCAGCTTGGTAGCAGAGGCCAATACACTTAAATCTCTGTGACGCTACAGCATTTCGCCTCCGCATGAAGTTATAAATAGAAAATAGAATGAAGATAGTCTTAATATGGACACACATTTATAACTAAAAGATTCCTCTCAGTTCCATATGCAGAGGTATTCTTCTAAGTTTTAGGGCAAGGGGGACAAGAGTGACACAAATGGACTAGGAAGGTATTTGGGCAGGAGAATTAGACTAGAGGTAGTACAACAAGAGGCCACTGGAGGGCCAAGAAGCAAAGAAGGTTTGGTGAGCACCTTGAATGATGTATAATTCACAATTTATTTAGTGTGGCAAGCAACGTTTCGGGGACAACCCGAAACGTTGCATGCCGCACTAAATAAATTTAAAGCAAGGGTTTCACCCTGCCAGCATTACCTGTGTGCCAGTGAACTTTTTTGCTTTGTACTGCCGATGGGTTGCCGATACCCTATGTGCTGAGCACCAGGGACTCGTCTTTTTCAGGAGGGCCAGGGTGTGCGTTTGCAGTTTGGATAACACTTAGATTGCACACAGGTGGACTTCATTGCACTAATTATGTAGCTTTTGAAGGTAATTGGTTGCACCAGGATTTTTTAGGGGCTTCATGGCATAGGGAGTGAATACATATGCACATGCCAGTTTTTTATGTTTTTTTAAATTCTTTTTAATATATATTTTCTCATTTCACTTCACAAACTTAGACAATTTAGAGCAGATCCATCATATAAAATAAGATTAAGAAACATTTTAATTACAGGTTGGAAACAAAATAGGTAAAAAGCCAAGGGGGGTGAATACTTTTGCAAGGCAGTGTGCGTGTGTGTATATATATATATATCCATGTAGAAAGCTGAAGCACAATGGGATTTGTCAAGATAAAACTTATTTTATTAGATCAATATATATATATATCGGCACTCACCATATACCAAGTCAAGTCCCGGGTGCTCCTCATACTTATGAATACTAGAAAGTATCTCCGTGAGTACTGCTAAATACTTTCTATTTTATATATATATATATATATATATATATATATATATATATATTTTATATATATATATATATATATATATATATATATATATATATATATATATATATATATATATATATATATACACTCAACAAGATGCTGACAATTTTACCTTATTCTGCTGGTCAGCCAGGAATACAATCAGGGGGGCAGTGAAATCATCTTCTGAAGGGGGCCCGGGCACACTGCGAAAATTACACAAATTTAGTTGCCAAAAATCCACTATTTTTTTTAAAAAAAAGGGTAAATTTCAGGATATCTTGCCTTGGGGTTAACATTGATGTGATTTTTACTGTCAGTATTCCTTTTAGGTTTTGCTTGTGATTTTTACTGTCAGTATTCCTTTTAAGTTTTGCCACATACAGAAAATGTGCTGGCAGGCAAAAGCTCTAACTGCTAAGAACGTATCTAATATGGTTTATGCAGTAAGAGCATTTCCCTCTGCTTTGGCTGTTTTTTCCGCTGGTGCAGCAGGTTAGAGGCATGAGTCTTTACTATAGGCCTCAGCAGAACCAGCATACTTCCTGCTGCAAAGTGCTCTAAAGTTTATATTTTTAGATTTTATTTGCATATTTTATTTACACTTAGGAATAAGATCTACCATATTGCTTGAATCAGCAAGGCAACCTCAGTGTTTAACAATACACAAACCATTTACTCATAAGGATTCAAATATGAGGAAATGTTCTGTTCACACAATAAGCTTTCCACTTCATTTTTTTGTATGGTAAGTCAACAGGGTTTGTTCCACTAAAATAATCTGTTTATTGTATTTCTCAATTAAGAAAACAATCTGTTGTGCTCAGTCCATTTATGTTCTTATATCAATCTCACACAATTTTTTATCTGACATTTTGTCAAAATATTTCATTTCAAAAAGAGGAAAATAGAACAAAACAGATGACACACTGTGCAATGTTAAAACCAACTGGTTTCTTGTGTAGAATTTCCCTGACCTTTGTAGCAGCCTAAAACTAGAACTATGAATTATTTCCTTAAAAGGTGCAGTTGCTCTTTTGGTAAGATTCCAACATTTGGTTTCAGCTCTTAGAAGGACTAACAATACAGGAGTGCAAGATGACATGTTAAAAAGAAGCAGAACTTTCAATTCAGTGCCTGCAGTATTAAAAACATAATACTGATATACTGTTTTTTTGTATATTTTAAAATACCTTTATATGCCATTATTTTTTTATTCTAATGTGGCAATGAATTATTCCAAAATGTCCCTGGATTACTGTCCATCCCTCTGACTTGTGTGAATTATATAGTGAATAAAGTACCCCCTCTTGTAAAATAAAAGGATATTATAAGTTACCAAGGAGTTTCATGACCATATAAAAACACGAGGCCGAAGGCCGAGTGTTTTTATACAGGTCATGGAACTCCGAGGTAACTTCTAATATCTTCATATTTTACAACTGGGGGTACTTTATTTATTATAATACATAAATTTGAGTGAGTCATGTGACAGAAATGACATCAGAACTCACCGTTTATAACTGATGACATCAGAACTCACCGTTTATAAGGATATAATTTACAAGATATTTATGGCTTTTGTGTATTATAATGCTCATATACAAACTATGAGCATGCATACATGCTAGGTTACACTAGACAATAAATGGACAGAGGCATGTCTTTTATGTCTTTGCTTCTTCCTGATACAGTTAGGGGCAGATTTATCAAAGGTCGAGGTGAATTTTCGAAGTTAAAAACTTAGAATTTCAAGCTATTTTTTGTGTACTTCGATTAGGGAATAGTCCAAATTCGATTTGAATTTGAAAAAAACTTTGAAATTCGAATATCATAATTTATCATGTAGGGGTATAAGTATCTAAAAGTGAAGTTAGAGATCACCACAGTCCTCTAGAGTGAGTTTCAGCCAACCCTTGGTCCAGACCCTTTCTCTCCTACTAGCAGTCACCAGCACGCTTTTGCGCTGTCTTCCCCCTGCACGAATTTACATTTTTGGGCGCACATGCTCAGTTCTGGACACATGCACAATTCAGACTGTGCCGGCAAGAGGGCGAAGTGGCCGGCTGGGTTGCCTTGGGCGTCTGGCTAGCTTGGCCCGGGCCTGGTCACTCCAGCTTTTATAGATTACATTTTTGGCTAACATTGATAAAAAATATTTTTTATTTTACCCAGTTTTTATTTTTTTACTGAACAAATTATGGTCTTTAAGTTGGTTTATGGCAGAACACAAAAAACACAACAAGATAAATGTAAAATTAAAATGTTTATTGATTTGTGTACTTCAATTTTGATAAGATTCTTTAATATGTCACATATTAAAATATAGATGATCTGTTGATTAAATTATTTTTTAAAACACTGAGATCCCCTTTAAGTATCATTATTTATAAAATTAGAGTAATGAAAAAACAATTATAACTTTTAATAACTATAAACTAAAGCAATGCTCCCTGCAAATCAGTGGGGCACATTTGAGAAACTGAAGTGGATCTGATCTGGAACACAATGTTCCCATGAAAGAAAACAAATATTTGGCAGTCATTTGAGAGAATATTAAAGGTGACAGCTCTAGCAGTCTTGTTTATAAATACAGTATTTTGTTTTTCCCTTTCAAAGTGTTTCTGGTGCATTTTAGACAAAGATCCCCTGTCCTTTTCTATACAGCTGATGGCAAAGAAAGAAAAGGAAAGCATGCATACTAAACTTGGACACAAAACATTTTATTTAGGAATATACCTCAACAATAGCTCCAATACGCTTTTTGTTTTATGATAGCATACATTTTGTCATGGGCTAGCTCCCTGGTAATGTGCCTAAACATTTGTATATGAACATTCTTTTTGTACTCATGCAGATCTTTGTGGTTTGTAACACACAATTTGCATATTTTTGTTACTTTCTCAGACCTCACAATTAAAATGTAAAGGTGTACCTTTTTTTTAATGTATCAGGGTGTGGAAGGTATACAGATGCATAAAGACCAACTGCATTTGGCCAGGCATAATCTAAACACCAAAGAATTACTTTAAATAAACAGACTTGTACAGGTGTGGGAAGCTTCTTTGCAAATTTGGTTTATTGTGCCTGGGGTTGACTCTCTTGATAAAGGGGGGCTATTCCTGAAACATGTGTATGAAGGAACAATAAGCCCGATTTGCAGAGAAGCTTCTGCTGTACAATCTGTTTATTCAAAGCTATACATTGATATTTGTACCTTAGAGTGCTTAGAGGACCACTCTGAGTAAGTTTACACCAATTAAAGGGCCTGATAAGGCATTGTTTAGTAACTTTCCTTCAGCAAGCTACGGGTAGGGGCACGATTCGGGGAGATTTAGTCGCCTGGCGACTAATCGCCTCGTCTTTGCAGCGACCGATCTCCCCAAACGCCTTCCCTCTGTCTTGCGTCCGGCTAAAATGAAAAATCGCCTGCGCTAAAGCACACGATTCGTTTTCCGAAATCGCCCGAAGTTGCCTCACGAGGATGCACTGCGTGAATCACCGGCAAGATGGCGTAATCGTTGGTTTGGTTTTCCGAAGTCGCCGGAAATTTCCTTGTGAGGCCACTTCAGGTGGTTTCGGAAAAACAAAGCAATGCTTGTGCCATCTCGCTATTACATGATTTTTTACTGGCACTAGTTGCACATGAGAGCTATTCCGCAAGGTAACAATGTTCATGCTCTTGTGCATATGTAAGGGAGCATTGTAAATGACCCCTTGTGTCTGCTACCTACTGCAGTTGCATTCAATGCAAGGCTAACAGGGCTATGTGTACTTCATGCACCACATTTCACATATATTACAACAAGGACCAGTGACAGAGTGGGGTATTTTGACCAAGATACAGTAAGTTGGGTCTATAACAACAAAATGACTTTAACCTTGAGATCTTCAGAATAAACAGATACTTTAAAAAAACAACTAAAAATACAAACTAAATTACATTTTCTTAGTATACCCTTGCTTGAACTCCTGCAATTCATCTTAATTTTTCATCACTTTTGTTTTTCGTATTTTTTGTTTATCTGCTTTTTGCAGGACTGGGTCACTAAACCCAACATATATAGAAGAAAAGATTATGCAGAAGTTAGCTGCTCTCAGCTCACTAATCCGACTGGACTGGTTGCACAGTCCTCAGCATTCCCAGTGCCTCAATACAACTCCCAAAATGGACAGCAGCACAAACTCCAGTTGAAGTAAAATTATGGTCTTTACTGGCTCCACATTTAAAAACAGGTAGAAATGCCAAGTCCATACGTGTTTCGGGCTCTTAGGCCCTAAATCATCATGTGCCTATGAAGGGCTCAAGAGCCCAAAATGCGTGCCTGTTTTTAAAAACCATAATTTTACTTCAACTGAAGTTCATGCTGCTATCCATTTCTTTGGAGCACTAAACCCAACAACCAGATTTCAAGTTTTATGTAGGAGAAAGACAAATTTATAAAGCAAATAATCTGAGAACAGTACAAACTTTAAAAAGCAACTACAAAGATGCTTATCTGCTTATCTTACTTTTGTGTGTAACTCAAATGTACAGCACAGCACATGCAGTATATAAATAAGGCACTATTAATTATCACAATATTGCCACCAAAGCATATGTGCAGAAATATTAAGGTATCAACCATAGTTTTTATTATTATTATTATTATTATAATTAATAATAAAAATAATAATTCTATTAAACCATCAGGATCCTTAAAATTTCCCAATAATTGAATTGTTTTATTTTATAACCACATTATTAGTGCTTATTTTTCCTTTAATTTTTTTAACTTGGATTAAAATAGTTCACTTTATTTAATGTATTTTATGTTATCAATTATCAATTTTACTTTTCAGATTCCATTTTTCTTCTTTGTTTCTACTTTATTTTAAAACTTCTTTAAAGGAGAAACAACCCCTTGATAAAAAAAAACCCTACCCCATAACCTACATAGACCCACCTCCCCCCCAGCCTAGCTGCCCCCCCCTCTGGGCAAATGCCCCTAACACTTTACTTACCCCTCAGTGCAGAGCCTGTCCAGCAGAGTTCATGGGCATCATCTTCAGCAATTTTCATGAGTTTCAGCGCATGTGCAGTAGCGAAACAGAAAATTGCTCCAAGTGTGCATGCGCCGTTTCGCCGGTCTCATTCCGAAGATTACCAGAGAGATGAAAATGGCGTCCGTGAACTCCACTGTACAGAATCTGCATGAAGGGGTAAGTAAAGAGTTAGGAGCATTTGCCCAGGGGGGGCAGCTAGGCTGGGGGGAGGGGGTCTATGTAGGGTAGGGGGTAGGGCTTTTTTATTAAGGGTTTGTTTTTCTTTTAAAGAGCTCTTTAGCAATTACTTGTGTTCTATTGATCAAGAATCTGTCATACTGTGCAAAACTAACAATAGTGTTACAGAGCAATGACAAGCACTCTGAGTGGTTATAGAAAAGCATGCACATTAGCATTTTAACTGAGGCGAGCTGAACACTCCCAAGGATTGCAAATACTTTTTTAGAGAGAACTCTTTCTTAGACAGAAACGTTCACACCTGTTTGGCCCCTGGAGTGAGAGACTGGGCCCTGTAATCTCAGAGCTGGATTGACCTGAATGAGCCCAGAGCATATGAAACAGCTGGAAATCCAGGGTAGAAGTGCCATGAGACCACAATAGATATTTTTATAACATTTTATACTCCTTTATCCTTTATCACTTTAGGTTGATGGACCTAGGATCAACTACATGCTAGTTCAAAAAAAAAAAAATATATAGTGCCAGCACTGTTTAAAATAAGTAACAAAATGCTCCCTAAGATGTAAAATATGTCAATAGCCACACAATCATAGTTCTTCTAATATAGTAGTATCACAATGAAAAAATAATGCATGTTAAAAAATAAATTTTCTTTTTTGCAATTCCACACAAGCTAAGCAATTCATAATAAAGCTGTTATTATAGTCTGTAAATCCAATTTACTAATAGAGCATTTCCAGGTTAATCAATTCAACGATATCATTTTGCTTTTGCAATTAGTCTTCTTACAAAACGCCTTTAATTTTGCCTGCCAGTGAGCACATGTTTATATACTGCCACATTACAGAGACTACAGGGCATGGCATTTCACATCTCATATTTCAAAATGCTACCAAAGATGACTTGTGACTTGCTGTGATCTATTTTAAACTAGATCTGTACTAAGTTCATCATTCCCTGCCTACATTCAGGTTAGACCCCCACAATAAACATTGACCTGTTATCCCAAAGGGCTCCATCATTTCTCCTCAAAAAACTCAATCCATGTGAACATTTATTGAAACTATTTTACTGATATCAGGCAGTCTGTTCTGTGCTTTCAATAAACACAGTGTTGAGTTAATAAAAACATACAGTAGGTCCTGAGATCATTAATGTGCCTAAGTGATGCATGACACTTAAATTTAGAACAACTATGTCTAGCTCCAAAGTGCTTAGCCATACATTTTAAGGACAACTTGCTGCCAGTTACACATAAATTAGCATGATCAGACAGAAACCGCACAGTACTAGAAACCACACAGTAAAGAATGCTAATAATATGATCGTTGGCATTCATTTATACAACTGTAGATAAAATTACAGATTAAAAACTATATTAAACAATTTTTTTTATAAACATTTATGATTTATAAACATAGAGTGTGAACTGCAACATTTTCAGTACAGAGAAACATACATAATAAATCTAAAGAAACAAACACCCCTAAAATGCTATATCAAGCCATGTGTTTCACAATACTGCTTGTCCCCACCAAAATGAGCTAATGCCAAAACCTGCTAAAGCTCATTAAAGGGAGTATTACATTCTGATAAAAGGCCTGTTTGTATCACAATGCATTAAAAAAAACATTAAGGGGCAGATTTATTAAGGGTCGAAGTGAAAAATTCTATTTATTTTTTTCAATAAATTTCGGTTGGTCTTTTTTATTTGAATTTCGAGGTGATGGGAGTTTAAAAAAACTCCCATCTCCTCGAAATTCGACCCTTGATAAATCTGCCCCTAAATGAAGATCATGTGGCACAAAAACTATATAACTGCATAAAAATGTTTATCATCATACAGTAATACTTTGCATAGGCAAGGCATCCTTTAGCTTTGAGTGGAAATCTAGGAAACAGGCAGATGTCTTTTTAGAATTTCCTTTGATGACTGAGGAATGCTTTCTGGGAAAATAACTTCAAATTCCACAAGCAGATCTCCATGTTGTTCTGGGTTTTTTGGAAAAGGGAGTCCATATCCTATAATCCTCCGTCTCATACCAGGTTTCATTATGTCATTTATTGTCATTGGTATGCTCCTTCCATCTAATGTTGGCACATTGATTGAGCATCCACAGAGAGCCTGGGACAAAAATACATTATTAGGTTTGTATAGTTCACAACTGTGTAATTTTTTCTAAACTAGTGTTTCTAGCAAACAATGCCAGTGGGACAACTATCACTGAGATCTAACAACTCCTTCAAACATTTATACAGTTAGCAAAACCAGAGAGGGCAGGTAATATGAGTACAGGGCAGCGTTAAAAAAAAAAATAATAGAAAGGGTTTAACAAACATAAAGTAACTATTGCAGATATTGGAAAACATGTTACCAAAACAAAAATATCAAAATGGTTGTGCCATGCTGCAAAACTTATATAATTCAATAATAATTAAGGATTAATAATTAAGTTTAAACATAATTAAGTTTAAACAAATCCAACCATCCCAAAAAAATAAGCATTTAAATGAGTCCACCAGATATAGAACCAACACACCGTGGGTAACACTTTATTAAGAACATTTAAGGTTAAGGGTGGTGGCTGAGAGGGAGATTAATTGCCCAGCGACTAATCTTCTATACTGTGGGCAACTATTCTCCCCAAAATGGGAATAGCTGGCGGGATGGCATACGTATCGCTTCGGAATTCCGAAGTTGTCTGAAGTTTCCTCGTGAGGCAACTTCGGCAACTTCAGAAAGCAAAGCTCTACGTATGCCACCCCCCCCCCCCGGCAATTCGCATTCTTCATCAAGAATGCGAATCACTGTCGGGAAGGCATTTTGGGAGATTAGTTGCCAGCAGTAGAGAATATTTGTTGCTGAGCGACTAATCTCCCTGTCTGCTACCACCCTTAATGAGGGATTTTAAGAGAAAGAGTTAAAAAAAGTGCCCCATGGTTTCTTATTTTTCATATGGCTGATACAGTGTAAATATCAGTTGTTGCACAATCATCCCTTCATTGAATGTTAATCAGAGGTCAGTTCAATAGCTATCAATAATATGACGTTCTTTTGTGTAAATAACTTACCTCACGCAAGCTTATGTGTACAGGACACACAATATTTGACCCATCCCGTTTAAAGTGTGCATGAGGTTTGTCTTTAACAACAAAAACAATGTCAGCAGGAATGGTCATGGGAGTTTCATCCCCCTCCCTGGGAAATGTGATTTTGGTGCCCTCTTTCCAACCTTTCTTTATCTCTATGGTAAGAATCTTATCTTCAGTCCGTACAGATCTCCCATCGGGATTCATCCGTTTCCGGGATATCCTCATTCTTTTGGTACAGCCATGGTAGATCTCTTCCAAAGACACTCTTAGGTCATGAATTATAGGTGGGTCCTGCTTGCGGCGGAACTGGTTACCAACCTGATTCTTTTCTCTTGGAAATCCATTCATGTCGAAACTTGTAAATGAACTAAATGGGAATGGGTCCTCATCTAACTCCATGTCTTCATCATTCCGGCCACTCGGCATCCTTCTCCCAAAGAACATTTCGAATGGGTTTGCTCCACCAAAAAATGCAGCAAATGTTGCATGTGGATCACCATGAAAAGAATAGTGAAAGTTTCCACCATGTCCATCTGGTGCTTCAGACCCTCCTTTAAGTCCTACAATAACAAAAAGAAAAGTAGTGAAGAATTGAAAGCATGGTTCATTACTCTTTAATTCAAATAACATAAAAGATTGATTTGTTGTCCAAGTTCTGTCTCTTATTTTACACCAATGTTTTCTAAAAAAGTTTGCAAGCAGGTCTAGTGTTCAGTTTGAAAGAGGGATGCCTTTTAATGGGCAGAACAGAAACAGACATCTTCTTGACCAGTTCATCTGTTCCAAAGACTATATAAAATCATGAGGCAGCAGGCCGAATATGCAGTTCAAATTAGGTGATGTATCATGGTGAAAGAATCTGCACAGGACTTAGTTGATTAAAGTACATTTAAATGTGTATATTAAACTGATTCTATACCATTACAGATAAGCCTCATACAAGGAAAATGGAAAAATGCAGATATGCTCTGCAAAAATAAAAAAGAAATGAATAAAAGATATAACCAAGGACATATATAATAAAAGAGAAGCTTTACCTAAGCATTAGTTACCTACAAAGGCCAGTACAGTGCAACTGGTGTTCACTGACAATGCCAAAGACATCAGAGACAAAATGTAACATGTGGTAACGAAGCCTGGCATTTCCTAGAATAAACTGTGAGTGGGTGGCACTGATGGAAGGTTACATTCCAGAACAGAGAAGAGAAAAACTGCAGGGATATTGTCTATGCAGCCAGATGTCAAAAAAAGAAGAAGGAATATTCCAAAACTCTTTAATAAAGTTAAAAAGCTAGTTTTTATTTAACATCAAGTTAAAAGAATAGGCATATATCGTTTTAAGATATTGCTTGTTCTTTTTTTGATACATGTGCCCTTGGAACTGGGGACTGTATCCCAAGAACTATGGCCCTTTTGAGAGGCCTTTAAAATCGCAGCATCTGCTAGCTTTTTTCTCCATGGATTTATATGCAGCCAGATGCCCATGTAACTAATAAATTCATTGCTGACTATTTGTATAAAAGACTTTTTATTCTTTGATTAACAATGTATCAATTGGCATTATCAAATGCCATTTGGGTAACAGGTGTAGAAGACATATTTGATGCTCAGTGAGTCTCAACCCAAACATTCAATTAACCCAAAGCAATGTAAATATTCAGAATGCAATTTTGTACAAATTAAGTCACAGTAATAACAATTTGGGAGGACACCAATGCCAGTTATATGTATGTGAGCAGGATGTAAAAGAGAACACTGCTAAGTTACTCTAACATTACATTTGCCATTTAAACCCTCCCTATATCCTATAAATGGGAGAATTAGCTCACTAGAGATCTTGATGCCATATACCTCCTCTGTACAGGAGAACCAATTTGTGTGCTTTTTTATGAATACTACCACTGGAACAACCTTAAAGAGAACCCTCCAAAAAAATTATTTTCTGATCTGAAAAATGGTAGCTATTGAAATTAATTTACATAATTTGGTCTCAGGTATGTCAATATTTCATATGCTGAAAACTGAATTGTCCAACAAACACAATTTTAGGCCTTTTGGATACACCCAGCATTTATGCTGACATAGAGAAGAAGATATGGCATCACAGATTGTTGGTGATTTGACCTTTTAAATGATTATGCACTGTGGTATACCCCGTTTGGCTTGTGAAAGAGCTTATAGAAGCTTGAAACTTTGCTTGGGGCAGTATGCTAATGTCTTGTGCGGTGATATATACAAAAAAAAACACAAATCAGAGTTCACAAAAACACTAAAAAAATAAGATTAATTAAGATGAACCCTCCCCTAACAGGGAACGTTTTTGCAATACACCAACTGCAGCACCAGCTTGAGCAGACCCTGCAAAATAAATTTACATCAAGAAGTACTTGTGGTAAAATGCTGAAGGGTTTGCTGTAATAATAATGAATGTCGGGAGAAGATCAGCCAAACATGTTGAAAAGGGACAATAAACCACATATTCAAGAAAATATAAGCTATCACCTTATTCTGTATAGCGTTTACGGCAACTTGATCAATTCAATATTTGCTATTTTAGCTCTAAAACTGTCAAGGATGGTTCACCAATCATATACTAAGCTTCTCAATCCTGCAATCAGTTGTTGTAAACAGGGGTATGCTTTTTGGATATCTATAAAGCAGTGGAATGATCACACATGCTTCTATCAGAATTACCATTTACTGATACAGCAGTGTGGATATTCATAGTCTATATATTGCTCAAAATGTACACATTCTCTGCAAACTATACGCAGCCAGCATGCAGGGCAGTGCAGGTTAAATTAGCTGTGCATGATGGGCCCCTACAAAGATTTTTTAGCAAAGGGGCCCAGTGCAGTTGACGTTACAAGCTTAAGTTAACTAAAAAAATCTTGGCTCTATTAACTCATGGACAAATTTTCAGGTTATGAAATTAATCTCTATGTCCTTGGGAGCAATGGTTTTGTCGCTGTGGATCAGATGATTTTCACTCAAAAATGTAGTAGTCAGCATGTGGGTACAGGTCATTGTAACTAAAATAAATGAAGCTCAATTTCATACTTTGTCACCTACCTGCTGAACTGGAAACTCATCAAAACTCTTTGAAATAGAACTAGGTTAAGCTTTACTTAAAAAGGAGGGTTGTAGGAGCACTGCCAGGATAAGAAATGTAGAGTCAATCAAGTTCTTTTTACGGAAGTGGTTTGGCCATACTCCATTATTCCCCGAACGCACCTCTGGCTATGCCCCTGGTCACAGTCTCAACAAGGGCTGCCATCAGAGAAGTACAGGGCCTTCTAAAGTCAGAGACTGAAGTAGAGGGGTCTCCAAGATATATAAAAGTGTGATTTGTGGGATATGAAGTGAGATGGACTTGCAACAGATTGATCAGGTTTAGTGTAATTGTGGCAGTGGTTTGGCATAATGGGGCATGACTGGGTGGACCACAGGCAGGTTGTGCATTTTTTAAGCCACATTTTACTTGACCAATGGTTTAATAATTGGAGCCCACTTGGGGGAAGGGCCCTGCAAACATTGTGATTTCTGATGGCAGCCCTTCTCTCAACTCTGCACAACTCTACCTGTACCTGAGGTAATTTTGGTGGGTTTAAGGCCTCTTCAAAATTAATTTGGGTGTAAATTATGGAGAGCAGGAGACTGGGCTGTTACTATGGCTGATTGGGTAAAGGGGGGGCAAAACAAGACGACTAAAAAAACTGGTTAAAATTTATAACTAGAACAACCTATACAGCAGATACCTTGAATACATCTCGTTGAAGTAATAATTGTAACAGTAATACTAGCATGTTATCACATTGGTCAGCCACATAAGATGTCATTTTCCATTCTTAAACTTAGCCCATGAGGATTTCTGAAGGTAGACCTAGCTCTCAGCAGAAGCACTGCTGGTTTGTGTTTAACAAGCATTCAGAGCTAATTTAATTACCATGATGTATAATGGATGATATCACAATTCTTAAAAAAGATTTTGCTTCTTTCTAGCTTATTTGGACATTTTCTTAGACATTCTCTTAGCATTAGGTTTCTACATAGAATTAGCATAAAAAATGGTTCTGGTATTTGATGACATCATGTAAATTCCTAGGTTTCTGGGCAAGAAGCCAGTTACAGACAGATCTCCCATCTTCTAAAAAATGTATGGTACCAAAAGGATGATCCACCATTGTTCCCTATCAAAACAAAAGTCTGTGTTTCCTGCACAAATAAACATTGGCTGCACATTAGCACAACACAGGCCTTCAACCATAAACCTTTGTAAGATCAAATAGCTCATCCGTATATTTATCAGACAGGCAAATACATCACTGTGTTCATGTTATGCTTATGCTTCAGAAGTAACTTTTATAAATCTATACTTGTCGCACTGCACATACGGTGACATTCTATTATACTTAGAGAAGAATACAAAAATAGCAAGTTAAATGCAGTGCAACCCCCCTTATATAAAATGATTTCAAAGTGTCCACTACAGTGGTGCTTTGCTAGATCACAAAAGCAAATCATATACCTCCCAACCAACTTGTATTTAAAGGGTTAACAAAATTGGATTTAACCTTACATAGGTGGGGGGTAGAATAAATATTCGCCATTGTCCTATTTTCTAGCATAAACATAAGATACTACTTACCCTCTTCCCCAAACTGATCATACACCTCTTTCTTTTTGGGGTCACTTAGCACCTCATAGGCTTCAGCAATCTCTTTAAACTTCTCCTCTGCATGAGCAGATTTGTTCTTGTCTGGGTGCCATTTGAGAGCCTGTTTTCTATAAGCTTTCTTGATGTCATCTTCCGAAGCTCCCTTTTCAATCCCTAAAATTGAATAATAATCTTTTCCCATGCTCCTGTCAGATAAAGTAGATGTGAAAGATAGTTCAATAAAAAAGATTATTTTGCCTGAAATGCCTCTTAAAATCTGTGGATTGATTCAAACGTGAAACCCCCAGAGTCTGATCTGATGACAGTTTGTCCCAGAGTGCTGGATTTTACTGGGATAGGATTCCTTCCCCTACTGCTCATATATAGAGAAAAATCAGCTCTCTGCCTCCCAGTTACGTCTCTGCTGCCTGTAGAATCCACTAGCTCTTTCTAGAAGTTTTTTTTTTTTTTTAAACAAGCCAAAGCTTTATTTTTGAAGAGCCAGCAAATCCATGCTTAACTCTTGACAATCTTACAAGCATCATGAACAGGAACACTGTTACCTTCAAATTCATATTGAAGTCAGTTAAAAGTGTTGTTATTTCAGTGTCCAGTGTCACACAAAGTGTACTAAGCTATAAATGTAAACAGCTAAATATATTCACACCTACTTGCTGTACAGAAGATAGCATTACTTTCAAACAGAAAGGAATAAAAGTTAATTACTTTTATGAACTATAAGCCCTTACAGGAAGAAATGTGCAGCACAGTGTCTTCAGGAGAAAAGAAATACAAATACAATTATTCTTTAGTGCTGCAAAAAACATTATTCATGAAAAGGAAATATCACAAAAAATACTTTCTTTAATTTGCCATGTCATTTTCTATACAATCATTAATAGTGTTCTACTATTTTCAATCACATTATACATATATAGTTGATAAGTTAAAGCTAATTTTAATTTGCATTTTTTTAATGCTTATGCAGAATAATCCATTTTTAAAAGCTGGCGATAAGTTTTCCAGTTGTAATGGAAATATATAATATAAATATATATATATGTGTAATATATTTGATTTTACTTTCATCTGCAACTAGTTTTCGCTGGCATATAGCTACATCTATCAGTATCAGTTCAATTTTAATAAACCTATATGTATATAATTTTTTTCCCAATTTGCACTTGGACTTGGACATTTGGTCATCCTTATCACTGTTTGTCTGATGTTCCTGAAGAAGGCCACATCAATTGACCATTGAAATTTAGATCAATAAATTACATTGTTATTTCAGTGAATAAATCTGGCCATACACAGACAGATCTGCTCATATGTTAAGATCACCAAAGGACAGATCTGGGCCTGATTTGGCAATCCACATATTATACTATTTAACAACACTCGACTTGTGGGATGTGCTGTGATGCAACTCCCGCTGCAGTGAACAGTCATTCCACCTGCTTATCAGAGAAGAAGTCACTGCAGAAGAAACACAAGTAAGGGAAAAACAGATAGGAAGGGAATAGAGTATGGTAGATGGGGAGGGGAAAAAAATAGAGGTAGGGGCATATACTACCACAACTTCAGTCCTCACTCATTCCCAAGGTTCCTCCCTGTGAAGGGGAAAAGAGTAGTGGCGGGGAAATAACTATGCCCCTCCATGCCACCTACAACCATGCAGAGTATAAAGTCTGAAGAGCAGCGCACTCACGCATAGAGAGTTCACAGGAGCAGTTACAAACCGGCGGAATGAGCCCATTAGCGGGGAATCTGCATGCCGGTGTGTCCTAAGGAACCACTCTGGCCGTGGCAAACAGCAACTCACAAAATTCAAAGACGGACTCCACCGGATCAGTTGACACGCGGAAACCAACGTTTAAAACTGTAAATGCTTTATTGGACATGAATTAAAATCACCAGCGGATGTTGGTTTCCGCGTGTCAACTGATCCGGTGGAGTCCGTCTTTGAATTTTGTGAGCACTCACGCATAGAAAAAGGCAAAAAAGTAATATCAGCATAAAGAACACTGAACATGGGGCTTTATTCATGTGCAAAGCTTTAATGGTGTCAGTCGATGTTTCGGTCCTGCACAGAGGACCTTCATCAAGACATCACAAACAGTTCCCCAAACCAAACCAACTGAAAAAGTCAGTAGTGAGTGAAAATTGGCAACTAAATCCCACCCCCTGACATCGCTGGTGTGAGGTATACAATGTAGATTACATCACCGTGTGTAGGTTGTTGAATTGATTCCAGTTGGTAAAGTAACAATGTGTATAGACAAAGGAGAAAATTTAAAGTGCAGCAAAGTAGAATGTCAAAGTGGTATGTAAAATCATAAAACACATGGCCATGGAAAAGAAAAGGGAAACAAAGTGGAATGAAGTCAATTAAATATAGGTGAAATGAGAAGAAGAGCTGAGGAGAAGTTGAGTGACCACCACATACAGAGCCTTCAACACCACCATAGGTTAGCAACGTGGCAGCCTTTGTACCATCGCAGTGCCATGCGGATATCCTGGAACCCAGATATTTGAATAGCCTCCTTAAAAGAGAAAAGCTACAAGGATACCTGGTGTCGCAAGACTGTATATTTTTCATGAATACCCGTGCTGGGCAATAGGGGGCACAACAGAGCTCAGGTTGCTCTGCATGACAGGGGTACCACAAACTGAGCACAGGTTGCATGACAGGAGTTCCACAAACTGGTGACCATGGTACCAACAGCCACAGCATAGGGAGAGCTGTAATGTCCATATCCAGTGGCATACTCATGGCTCAGATGGGCGGCAATGCCTGGCACCAGTGTCGGACTGGCCCACCGGGATACCAGGAAAACTCCCGGAGGGCCCAGTTGTCAGTGGGACCTCATGCTGCTAAATATTTGGCCTATTTCATGGCCAATACCTATTTTTATGAGAACAAAGAGTCTAAATAGATGGAATAATAGATTATAATATGTAAAGAAAAGAGACTAGGAGAAGAGTGAGGAGAAGAAGAATAATAGTGTGGGCCCCTGGTCTAAGGTTTTTGGGTGGGCCCCTGGTGTCCCAGTCCGACACTGCCCGGCACATTAGTATATAATAAAAAAACAACTGTTTCACAGAGAAATAAAAACAGTAAATGAGGGGCAAGTTAGCCTATTATTGGAGGCATATCATGGTCATATGAGCTGCCAATAAAGAACAATAGTGAGCTGATAGCGTAAAGGGAGTTGAAATTTGCATTGAATTGATGTTGAATTGCACCGACCCATGAATTGCCTAAAATTGCCCTAAATAGTTATTCAAACATAACTTTTATTAATTACATTAAAATTGGTGTGTCACACAAAAATAATTATAATGAATTAACAGGTTGGTGAGCCAAATTGGGCAATAAAAAAAGGAAGGGAAGTTCTTGGTGTGTCACACAAAAATAATTATAATGAATTAACAGGTTGGTGAGCCAAATTGGGCAATAAAAAAAGGAAGGGAAGTTCTCTAGTAAAGTAACTATGAACCTGAACGTAGAAACAATATTCTGTTTTGTATTACCACTACTATAACTTCATGATTAGCTGCTAAGTACAACAATAATTGCTTATGAGCGTATAGGTAAGCCCCCAAATTCTCCTTCCCAGGAGTTCTTCCTCGTGGAGTTACTACAAGTATTAGGTCTAGATAGGGGTCAATGGCGTCTGATCTATTATACTCAGCCCATTACATTACCACAACTGTAAAAATCCCCCAATACCACCAGCGGATGGACCATATACTGCCCCGCCACCCACCGCAAGACAAACCGGGTTAACGAAACAGACCGGGGAATAGGACTGAAAGCTCCAACACCCTTCCCACGTTGTTTAAGAGAGTCAGCAAAAAAGAATGTATGCAGAGTTCTGGCACCCTACCTGAATGGGCTAAAGGAACCAATTATACTAATGCCGCAGGAAGCGGCTGTTAGGGAGATTTTGCCTTAAAAAAAGCTTAAAAAAAATAATTATATTACTGCCGCAAGAAGCGGATACTGGATACCTGCCCCACTACACGCCAGTCCTGGTACAGAGTTCTATATGGTGAAAAGAATATTTTAAGCAAAATTCCGACTCCCTGCCTTTGTTAACTGAAAGAACCAGCGTCTGATGCGCGTTTTGCTCGCCTTATTGCGAGCTTTGTCAAAGGCAAAGTTTCTAGGGAAATTTTGAGCAATTCATGGGTCGCTGCAATTCATAGGCCATTCTTTCTCTTCTTTCCCAATTTACCTATTCCATATTATAAGATGCTATTAAGTCAGCAAAAAATATTACGTAGATAACTGTAATAGCACATGTATATTAGCAGTAGATAATAACAGTCACAAAAAAGGTCTCATAGGAAGCAGTGGTAGTTATTAACTTCATTGAGTCCATTCATTCAGAGTGTTCATTGTATAGATCAGTGATCCCCAACAAGTAGCTCGTGAGCAAGATGTTGCTCTTCAACCCCTTGGATGTTGTTCTCAGTGGCCTCAAAGCAGGAACTTTGTTTTGAATTCCAGGCTTGGAGGCAAGTTTTGGTTGTATAAAAACCAGGTGCAATGCCAAACCGAGCCTCAATGTAGGTTGACAAACCACATAGGGGCTACCAAATGGCCAATCACAGCCCTTATTTGGCACCCCAAGAACATTTTTCATGCTGGTGTTGCTCCCCAACTCCTTTTACTTCTGAATGTTGCTCACGGGTTAAAAAGGTTGGGGATCCCTGGTATAGATTCATCTGCACTCCATTTGTAGAATACGCTGAGCTCTGTTCCCACCCCTGGGTGAGGGTAAGCAGTGATCTATCATCATACATCTCAAGGAAGATAGTGCATGTCCCTTTTCAAGGAAGTGTCTTGCCATAGGTTTAATAGATCTGCCGTTTTTCAAAGCTTCCCTAAGGTAGCTGCGAAGATTTGCCATCCTGACCCTGAAGAAGGTATTCGTTTTTCCAATATTGTATAAGCCACAAGGACACATAATAAAGTATATGACAAAGCAGACAGGCAGGTGAGATGGCGACGTATGTAGTAGCGTTTGCCACTGTTTGGATGTGGGAAAGAGGGTCCAGTTAAAGGGGACCCGTCACCCAAAAAAAGAATTCCAAATTCTATTTTATCAAATTAGTCAAGCAAAATGAACTTTAATCACACTATATAAATTATTTAAATCTTGTTTCCTTCAGTCTGGGAACTCATAATTATAGCAAGCAGGCAGGAGCCATTTTTACGGACTGAAGAGACGATGGAATTAAGGCTACCCACCCAAAAAGTAAGTTCATCCCTGTTACATATCTATATAAGGAACAGGTCATCGATGTACCGCCCATAGCCAAATGTTGTGAGGTGGTGGGACTCATAATGAAGCATGTACAAATTTGATCCCATGGCAATAACAGTTTTTTGGAGATAGTTTTAAGTACCAATTCCTAAAATTTTATATGTAAAAAGCTCAAATGTAAAACCTTGCGTCATCGAAATAAACCATTTTCATAATATATTTTTAGTAGTATGTGCCATTGTTTAATCATTAACGTACACCCTTTGAAGAAAAAAAAAAGCCCACTCTGTGGACTAAATGAGTCTCCTTTTTTTGGAACTCAGATTTATTGTTTGTCACGATTACATCACTGTACTTTCGTCCAATCCAAAAAAATCTCCATGACTGCCGCGCAAAGATAGCTTGGCTCCCGCGAGACTTAACAATTGGTGGCGTAATCTCGCGAGAGCGGTTGTAGCGCCGTGATACGTGCGGAGATTTTGGGTTCCATTTTCTCTCTTCGTCTCGTTCGTCGACGTATTCGGTGTGTGACCTGCGTGTTGAGGCGAGATGGCTGATTACTCTACCGTTCCACCACCCAATTCCGGAGCCGGTGTGAACGATGCCTTTAAAGACGCCCTTCAGAGAGCTAGACAGGTAGGTGGCGTGATATATTGGCGCTTAAGAAGCTGTGCGTTTTGCATCTGGGGGGTCAGGGCCTCGTGGTGTGCATTTGGTTGCTTCTCGCTGTAGCGCATGGATACTAGGCAAGGGCGCGCATTCCTCCACCTATTAACAATCCAGCAGCACCTCCGACCTTTATCTATACCTCCTGTCCTGTGTTTTTCCTTTTATACGCGGAAGGGCAAATGAGGCACCTTCGCTTTGCCCTGCCCTTAATAAAAATGTATGTGCGCTTCTCTGACCGGAAACTTTTAATATCTCACAACGTTTAACGCGTAGACATTCCGTAGTGTACAAAAGAGGGTTGTGTCGAATACAGTGGATCATAAAAATATTCTCCATACGGGGACAAACAGATTTATTCATTAGATTTTAAGTTTGTTTTGTGCTTCAGCCTATTTAAAGAAACAGTAACATCTAAAATTGAAAGTGTTTTAAAGTAATGAAAATATCATGTAGTGTTGCCCTGCACTGGTAAAATCTATTTGGTTCAGAAACACTGCTATAGTTCATATAAACAAGCTGCTGTGTAGCAATGGCGGAAATTGAAAAAAGGCTATATGGCACAGGTTCTACAGAGCTTATCTGTTGTGTAACTTGAGCCTTTTCTCCTTTGAATGGCTTCACAGCAGCTTATTTATATAAAGAGTACTGTTTTTGAAGCAAACACACACGTTTTACAAGTGCAGGGCAACACTGCATTATATTTTCATTCCTTTAAAACAATTTCATTTTTTGATGTTACTGTTCCTTTAAATTGGATTCATACATTTGGTGTTGCTGTTCCATTGCTGATATGAATGGTGAAAAGCTGAGGGCTCTTGGGTTTATTATAGTCCTACCCCAGCCCCATCACGTGTAATGCTGCTGCATGTATACGGTCTTTAGTCATTCACTTTTACCTGTCGGATACAATTCCTATACACAAAGTTCTTTTACAACTATCTGAAAACTGAACTGGAAAAAAGTGTTTGAACGTGAACAGCCCCTTTAACCCCTTTTTTTGTTTGGTCACAAGGAGCTCATTGTAGACGTCCATAGTATATATATAAGCTCTAAACTTGAGCCCAGACTGCTGCTTCTATTCAATAAAAAAAAAACATTCAGGAGTATGTCTGAAGATCCTTTTATCAGGTCATGATATACAGTATCTAGTAGAATTTCATCAAACTGGACCTATAGTGTTTTATTTATTTTTAACATTTCTAGTGTTTTTTTCTAGACTGTTTCATGCAAATAAATAGGGACCCAACATTTAAAAGTTGACTTTTTTGTTTTTTGTATAATCATTTTATATAGCACCAACACCTTTTTGTTTCAAGCTTCTTCAATTTTACAGGAGCTGTATGAAAGTGTCCTTCATAGGTTTTGAATAACTATTTGGATTTTTTTTTTCAGATTGCTGCTAAAATTGGAGGTGATACAGGAGCAACCATAAATTCAAACGACTATGGATTTGGTGGCCAAAAGAGGCCACTTGATGATGGAGGTATGTGTGAACTTAAAGTTTATTAAATCGAGTTTTTATGGTACTCCATAATTTTTTTTCTTCTTGCAGCTCTTTATTTATAATGAAGATTTACTACTCACATCTGCCTTATGTTGATGCCAATATATTTGTCAGTTACAGGAAATCTATTGGATATAATACACAAGAATATCATGTAGATCAATATCCTTATAAACAGTGGTTAATAATTTTATTAATTATAATCTGTGTAGTTATGTATTTTGCCTTACATGACTTGGTAAAACTTTCATGCATTCTAAAAAAAATTACCTTCTGTTGTAAATATGTGAAGCCACAGCTGAGTTTCATGACCTGCATAAAGGCACTAAATCTTGTACCTTTATAATGTCATGGAACTCCTTGGTGACTTCTAATATCCTTATTTTGCTGTGGGGCTACATACATTTTGTCATGTGTAACTCCTTTTTGGAGGCTGCAAATAATTCACTGTATACAGCATTTCCATTTCATTCCCTCTACCACACACCATGTTTGGGGACCAGTAGAGAATACGTTTTCAAAATATTACATACGTATAAACCTAATGCTAAACAGCTGACTGTTCTGGTACTAAGTTGTGAATAACGTATTGTACCTGCTTTAAACAGTGGCTTGTATGATTAGTTCACTGGTCATATATATTAATACCACATTATTGCTATAAAGACTTAAGTACATCTTTATTGGAGAAAAAAAAAACTTAAATGCTCACTACTTACATTTTAAATATTTTTAGATCAACCAGAGGCCAAAAAAGTTGCCCCTACAAACGATTGTAAGTATTTGTGCAAACATTTTTTTTTCTCTCCTGTATTTTAGCTGCAATTCACCAAAACTAAACTATCTCTTTTTATACCCTCTTAAAGCTTTTTCTCCATCAATGCCTCCAATGCACCAACAGCAAAGGTGAGTGGACTGCTGCTATATCACAACTGGGTTAATTTTATACTGAAAGACCTTTTTTGTTAAATATATCGTTCTTCTATTTCAGTCACTTTGTTAAATCCACAATTGTTTCACTTAAGTAGCAGTATAGTAAATGAGTTTTTCAGATATAAAAAAATATATATATATATATAAATTGCTTCCATCCTTATAAGCGTAAAAAGCTGCATAACAACCTCCTTTTCCAAAGTAAAAGTTTGATTTCCCCAAAGTACATGAATTCTTGCGGTGTTAATGATTTTAAATTAGAAAAAAAAAATCCAAAATTTAAATTGTTCTGTGAAAAAATGAGAATATTCAGTTACCATTCTCTTCACTGCTTGTTCTCACTATTAACAATGTACCACCAGACTGATAGACCTGTAAAGAAGAATGCAATGTATTCTGTTAATTGGCTTCTCACCTAGAAGAGAGGTGACTTGTGATACAGTTTGAATATGTGACACCTCCTCAGACCAAGCTTTAGCATTTAAATGAGAAATAAAGCTTAACAAAGAAGTAGGGTAGAAATTTACATGGTTTCTGAGTTTTGATTCGTATCAAAATATAATTGTCTTGCTGCACCAGCCTCCAAGTCAGGCGAACTTTGGTTTCTGCACTATTGTTTGTCAGCTGTAGTGTGGGCTTTATTAGCCTGCACCATTGTTGGGGGAAACTATTTTAGGCTAACAGGCGCCCTTCAACTAATCGATAATTTATGTGACCTCATAAAGAATCATACCAAATTGGTATATATATGAAGATAAATATTTTCCTTTGGCATATTTTACCTTGAGCCACCCTTTTGTGCTTTCTCAGAAATCACCAGAAAAAAATGCATGTTATAACTAACAGGAAGAAGCATTATACAGATCCCTGCCCATTAATTGACCACTTTCACTGTGGCACACAAGGACACAAGTTAAACACATTAACCAGATGGCAGCCCTCAGTACTTTTAATGGTATTTTTCTGTTTATATTATACAGTGGCACACATTACTATAAATGTACATTTTTTTTGGAAACTTAGATTAAGCTGATTATTTTAGAGAGATGTTCGATGTTCAAGGGTATAGGTTACATTTAAGATGGCCATGGGCTAATAAAAGTTGTTGCCTTTATTGCTTATCCTATGTTTGAGGTCTGTCTGACAAACTGCCAACCAATAAATGGTTGGTTAGAAAATAGTGACAGACAAGAAATGCAATGGCAAGTTCATAGTCCTCGCCTAACTCTCTAGACCCGCAGTGTGCTCTGGTCAGTCTTTGTGAACAGTTTGGATCAGCTTGTGTTTCAAAATTGGAAAAAGATCCACTCATTTTGCCACCTTGCATATGTGCACACTTAACAAAGCATTCTTCAGATCTCTGATGCAAATATAATTGGTTTATAGCACATGGAGTTTTTGTTTTCGGTGAACTTTAGAGGTAGATTGGTAGTTGCCTGTTAATGTTATCAAGCAAAGTTTGCAAATAGAGCTGTTGAGTTAGGCACATAAATCCTGCAAGTCCCACTCCTCATTTTATGGTACCTCTGGCTCCTTTTAAAGGAACAATAACACCAAAAAATTAAACTATTAAAGTAATTAAAATACAATTTACAGTTGCGCTGCACTGGTAAAACTAGCATGTTTGCTTCATAAAGACTACTATAGTTTATATAAACAAGCTGCTGTGTACCCATGGGGGGACCTCTTAAAGCTGAAAAAGGGAGAAAAGGCACAGGTTACATAGCAAATAACAGATACAACACCACTGCATTGGAAAGGGCTTAATTGTTATGTAACAGTGTATTCTAACAGTATATTATGTTAACTATTTTAAAATGCTTTCATTTTGGTGTTGCTGTTCCTTTAATACACCAATGTTTTTTCATTGTTGATTGAAAGAAGTTAAGTACACAACATATAATGCATTCTATCACTGCCAAAGCTCAAAAATATAAACCACATCCTTTAGTTACTTTAGTCAAAGTTAAGCTACATTACTTCCCATTCCACAGATCTACTTAATAGGCATTAGATTTTCCTATTAGAACAAACAAGGGACACGGTTCATACCTTTTTAATGTGTTGGCAATCTTTCTTTAAGGTCTGTTGTTACAGAAGAATACAAAGTTCCAGATGGAATGGTGGGATTCAGTAAGTATTTTTAAGAATTTTCTTCTTCTACACCCACCTCTGTTTCCTTTATTTAATTGTGTGTTTTTCTAGTTATTGGCAGAGGAGGGGAACAGATTTCTCGCATTCAGCAGGAGTCTGGTTGCAAAATACAGATTGCTCCAGGTATAGTTAAATATGTTTACATTGTTTGCAATTTATATATCAACTACTTGATAGTTTGCCATTTATTCTGTATCGTGACTGGATTTATTTCATTACGTTTCTTTCATATTTCATTTTAGATAGTGGAGGCATGCCCGATAGGTCTTGTATGCTAACTGGTTCTCCTGATTCTGTTCAGTAAGTTATAGTTGAATTCAAAGTGAAGCTATGCTAAGGTGCTGTGGCAATGTTTAACTGTATTTTTAACTTCAGAGAGGCGAAAATGTTACTTGACCAGATCGTTGAAAAAGGAAGACCAACTCCAGGGTTTCATCATGGAGAGGGTTCTGGAAATGCTGTCCAGGAAATAATGATTCCTGCCAGTAAAGCTGGATTAGTAATTGGAAAGGGAGGAGAAACCATTAAGCAACTCCAGGTATGCCTTCAAGTACACCTTACTGTTTTGCAGTTTAAAACTGCAGGTTGTTTTTTGTTTGTTTAAAAACTTTTGTATTTCAGGAAAGAGCTGGTGTTAAGATGGTTATGATCCAAGATGGACCCCAGAACACAGGAGCTGACAAGCCATTAAGAATTGCAGGGGATCCATACAAAGTACAGGTAACGTCTCCCTATTGGCTATCCATTTTAATTTTTTTTTTTTAAAAAAAAAAAAGCATTTTTATTAACTTTTTTTTTTTTAATCCCCCCCCCCTTAGCAAGCAAAGGAGATGGTGTTAGAATTAATTTGTGATCAAGGAGGTTTCAGGGAAGTTCGGAATGAGTATGGCTCAAGAATAGGAGGAAATGAAGGAATAGATGTAAGTATGCATTAAATAAACTGCTACAGCTTGTATCATGTGTGTTTCTCTACTCTCCTGGAATTGCTTCATATTTGGACTATTATACCTATTCATTAAAAATGTAACTCTAAAATCATATGTTTAGTTGACAGAATTGCATAAATATGCTTGAAGCGTGTTTAGAGAATATAGTGGTCTGTAGCATGACAAGCATTGTCATTTTACACTTAATGTGGAGCACTGCTGTCCAACTTTTTATTGTTCATGTAGTTTGGCAATTGCTCAACAGATGATTGTGCCAGCTTTTAATAACATGAAATCTGGGTCTTTTTGTCCATAAAAAAAAGCTTCCAAGGGCCACATAATTGTGGGCAAACAGTTGGGCCTTACTCAACAAGTCTGCATTTTCTTAAATTTTTGCTTGTTAAATTATTTAAATATTCGAGCTGCGCTTCATTTTAAACTGTATCTGAGTGCTAGTATCTGTGCTGTTTGAACAATCAGCGGAGGAAAGCAATTATTTTAAAAAACATAGCCTTTAAAGGGAACTCCACAAAAGCATTACTTGGGCTTTTTGAAAAGTAAACATAATGTCAAGCAACTTTGCCATATATATCAATTAAAAAGTATAAAGACTTCATTATTTCTAATGGTTTCTGACTAGGGATGGGCGAATTTTTTCGTCTTGTTTCGCCACAAAAATGACGCCCATAGACTTGAAGAATGGTGTCTGGCGTCCAAAAAAGAGACGCGTCAAAAAAAAAACAAGTTTTTTGGTGCCCATAGACTTTAATGGGCATCACCGTCATTTCGCCTGCAGCACATTTTTGGCGAAACGGGTCAAATTCACCCATCCCTGTTTCTGACCGTTCCCTAAGCCTAACCCCCTGCTCTCCTGCTGATCTCTCTTGACTACTTTTCTGAGCTGGCTGACTACTGTTACTTTGTATCAGCAACCATCTGTCCTTTGCCTCTATCCTCCCAACCCCACAATTCCCTCCACATGTGATTTCAATAAGGAACAGTACATCACTTTGCAATGCATTGTGGGTTATGTAGTTCCTGCATGCGGTCTGTAAGCTGTGGAGATGTTAACAATTTGTAACATTAGTGTATAGTCCCTCCTCCCCTGCCAGGATTCCAAATGATGCAGAAAGAGAAGAACTGTTAAACAGCTGGATTTCAGCATAGAAAATGGCATTTATTTATACTTTTTGAAGAAACGGGTAACTGATAAGTGCAACTTGGATGCTATATCTGCATGCTTTACTTTGTAATAGAAAAGTAGAATTATCATTTTTCTTTTCTGTCAACCTTATAGGTTCCTATACCACGATTTGCTGTTGGAATTGTGATAGGCAGAAATGGTGAAATGATTAAGAAAATACAGAATGATGCAGGTGTTAGAATACAGTTTAAACCAGGTATGTATCTTTTAAAAAAAGTAAATAAGTTGTAAGTAACACCTGCAGTTTAAACACCACTACAAAAAGTAGTGGTCCTTTACTGACTCATATGTGGGACTTCCTGATGGGCCCGTCTGACCGATATCAGACCAAAAATGAGCAAGATAATCAGTCAAGCATGTTTGTTTTCCAGTTGAATTGAGGACCACCTTAGTGGCCTGCATTTAACTTATTGGTCTGAGGGCCAAACAATCAGATCAGCTCAATGTATCCCAGTTCAAGGTAGCCATATCAGGGAAAGATCACCAACAAGCAGATACCATTTATATGCATTAGCTGTTTTGATGTACTGAATTCTGACGTTTAGAGCTCTATGGCCCAATTGGCATAGACAAAGCTTGTATAAAAGCTTTTAAGCACTCAAGCAGTGATTGAGTTAGATCAAGGGTGTTCCCATAGGTAGATTGGGATCTACCAGTAGACCTTTAGTTGGTGATCAGTAGATCTCAAGACCCGGTCAACAAACCTTGGCTAAATTACCCTTCTATTTTATTCTTTTCATTCATATATGTATTCTGTTAAGGTTACATAAGAAATAGTTTATTTTTTTTAAATATAGTAATATAAATTCTCTTATAAATCCATTTAATATTTTCCATGGAACAGAATGCTAAAAGTGATATGGATGTAGATCATAATGGGACAACATCCCTAAAAGTAGACCCCACATTATTAAAATATGGACACTCCTGGGTTAGATGTTATCCATGATTTTCTGTACTCTCATATGCTTAGAAGTGAAAAGCTTTATCTGCTGTCATTGTAATGGGGAATTATCAGGATAACCATGTAAAAACACTTATGGAATTCCTTTGTAGCCGTGAGTGATTTTACTTTTACACCAGAAAGTGCCTATTGGAAATATGTGGAATTTACGGTTCACTATTAATTTTATTTTAATTTCTGATTGCTATTGGAGGCTTTTTTTTGCGCAAATTCATCTAACAGCTATTCTGGCGGGGGAAAAAACAGGATTTTTTGTACTCACCGTTAAATCTGTTTCTCTGTAGTCGAAAGGGGGACACAGGGACCGATGGGGTTAAGCTCCATCCTCCAGGAGGCAAGACACTTGAAGTAATTAAAGTGGGCGTGCCAGGTTAGGCTTAACCCCACACACTGTACTCAGACTTCAGTTTGTTCCAAAGCTGCTACTAGAATTACTAAACTTATAAACAGGCAGAACTAGTAAACCAAGGAACCTATTCAGAAAACCAAATATGGTCTGTAGCTCGTCACTGGGCGAGAAGCCTCGGCCGAGGAGGGATACAGGGCTCCATGAACGAAAATTCTGACTCATTGCACCACTCGAGGTAGGAGTGCCAAACTCTATGGTACGACTTGGAAGACGATGGTTTTCGAGCTTTGAGCATAGTAGCAATAACCCCTTCCGTCAATCCCTGATTTCGCCAGATGGATGCTTCAACAGCCAGCCCGTCAAAGCAAACAGACCGGGATTGTGATGAGCTATGGGCCCTTGCTGCAGAAGGTCTGGCCTGCCGTCCAGCCGGACCGGTGGAGCCACGGACAGTTCTTGAAGATCGGAGAACCAGGTTCTTCGCGGCCAGAAGGGAGCTACTACGATTACTGTGGCTCTGGACTGCTTGAGCTTCTTGAGCACCCGAGGGAGCATTGGAAGTGGAGGGAAGACATAAGCCAGCTTGAACTGCCAGTGTTGTGTCATGGCATCTACCCCTGCCGCTAGAGGGTCTCGGTATCGTGCAAAGAAGGTTGAGACTTTTCGATTTCGCCTCGACGCCATGAGATCTATGCTTGGTCTTCCCCAGATTGACACTAGTTGATCGAAAGCCTCCGGGTGAAGCTCCCACTCCCCGGGATCGAGTTGATTTCGACTGAGTAAGTCCGCCTTTGTATTGGCCACGCCTGGTATGTGAATGGCTGATAGTCTGACAGAGTTCTGCTCTGCCCACTGCAGAATCTCTCTGGCTTCTGCCAGAGCTTTTTGGCTCCGAGTCCCTCCCTGTCTGTTGATGTAGGCCACCGTGGTGACGTTGTCGCTTTGGATGCGGACTGACTGTAGCCGAAGGAGGTGACTCCACTGACTGAGTCAAAATAGGTAGTGAAGTAGAGCACACTCCTCAGTGTAAACGATGACGCCCGGTGCTCAGGGTAGAGGGCTCGGCAACCCCCTCGGTAAAGGCTTCCAAAAAGGTACACTGGCACACAGGGCAATTGAAAAAGCAGGGTTACCCCTTGCTACTTTTATTTAAGCGGACGTGCGACGTTTCGGGGTTCCTACCCCTTTCTCAGGCATCAGGCATCTCAGAGCCTGAGAAAGGGGTAGGAACCCCGAAACGTCGCACGTCCGCTTAAATAAAAGTAGCAAGGGGTAACCCTGCTTTTTCAATTGCCCTGTGTGCCAGTGTACCTTTTTGGAAGCCTCCACTGACTGAGTGCCAACTTCACTGCCCTGAGTTCCAGAATGTTGATAGGAAGTCTGGACTCCGCGGGAGACCAGCGGCCCTGCGCAGAGTGGTTCTCCCAAGTTGCTCCCCAGCCCTGAAGGCTGGCATCCGTGGCCATCACCCTCCAATCTGGCGTCGCCCAAGATTGTCCTACTGCTAGGTTCTCGGGGGACAGCCACCACCGTAGAGCTTCTTTCGTCGCCGGAGATAACCGGACAGGTTGGTTCAACGATCCCCCCTTCCAGGTGGCAAGAATGCTGGACTGAAGAGGACGAAGATGTATCTGTGCGAAGGGAACAGCCTCGATGGCTGATACCATCGATCCGAGGACTTGCATTGCTCTGTGTACTGTGGATACCGGGCTGTCTATCAGAGACTGTACCTGACCCCTGATTCTGTTCTGTTTGACCAGAGGTAGACTCACGGTCTGCGTGAGGGTGTTGAATTCCAGCCCGAGAAAGGTCATGTGATGGCTCGGAGTCATATTGGATTTGGACCAATTGATGGTCCAGCCGAAGCTCTGGAGAAGTGAAATCGCCCTTTGGAGATCCACCCTGGCCTTCTCTACTGACCGGGCTTTGATAAGTAGGTCGTCGAGATAAGGTGTCACCGAAATCCCTTGCAGTCTCAGGGTGGCTGCCGACACTGCCATTAGTTTGGTGAAGACCCGCGGGGCCGAGGACAGGCCAAACGGTAGTGCCACAAATTGGTAATGTCTGTTTTGAAATGCAAAACGGAGGTAGCGATGATGAGGAGGCCAAATGGGAACATGGAGGTAGGCATCCCTTATGTCCAGGGACATCATTAGTTGACCCTGTTCCATGCCCCGAATTACTGATCTCAAAGTCTCCATTTTGAAGCGCACAGAACGGATGTACTTGTTCAGTCGCTTGAGGTCGAGAACAGGTCTGACCGTGCCGTCCTTCTTTGGGACTGTAAAAAGGTTGGAGTAGAACCCGGAGAATCTCTCCGGCTGAGGTACTGGTGTGATAACCCCCGATCTCTCCATCTTGTCTATGCACTCCAGAAAAGGTCCTTGTTTTAAGGGATTGGAGGGTACCCTGGACATAATGAATCTCCTGGGAGGCTGTGCCGCCAGGTCGAGATGGTAGCCCCCAGAGACGATCTCCTTGACCCAGGCATCTGAAGAGTGACGGATCCATTCCTCCCGGAATCGTAGTAATTTTCCGCCGATCTGTTCCAACGATTCCGGAGGGATTGCCCCGTCATGCCGACGTGGGCTTATCAGCTGATGGTTTGTTGTGAGGTCGATTACTCTTCCACGGGGGGCGGTTCTTGTCGTTGGTTTTGGAGCGAAAGTGGGATCTTTGTGGCGGACTACCCCGCCGCGCGAACCGGCCACTCTGGCCACGAAAATTTTTTTTCCCCGTCTGTTGGCTGATGATGCTCTACTTCTGGCTTGTGGAAGGAAGGTGCTCTTACCACCTGTCGCTTGTGAGATAATCTTCTCGAGTTCCTCGCCAAATAATCGTTGGCCCTTGTACGGAAGAGAAGTTAAGGACTTCTTGGAACTAATGTCCGCTGACCAATTCTTCAGCCAAAGCGTTCTGCGTGCTGCTATTGACAGAGCCGAAGTACGTGAAGTAAGCTGTGAGGCATCCAAGGAAGTATCACAAAGATAGCTTGATGCTTCCGCAATTGCTTGTGCAGAGGACAGAAGATCAGTTCGGGGAACACCACCCTGAATGTCCTTGACGAGTGACTCGGACCAAGCCTGAATGGCTCTTGAGACCCATGCTAAAGCCAAACAGGGCCGCAGTGTAGATCCTGCTGAGGAATATATTGCCCTTAAAAAACCTTCTAGTCTTTTGTCAGATGGATCCTTGAATGCCGCTGCGTCAGTGACTGGCATCGTGGTAGATTTAGAAAGTCTTGACACTGGTGCGTCGACCACCGGGGGTTAGACCACTTATCAATAAGCTCTTTAGAGAAGGGATAGGACTTTGTGAATTTCTTAGTAGCTTGAAACTTCCTTTCAGGAGCGTCCCACTCCTCTTGAATGATCCCTAGTAACTGATCATGTTCAGGAAAACAGACTGTAGATTTATGCTGTCGTTTGAAAAGAGATTTTGTCTCCCCTGTTTTAGACTTCGGTGAAATGTTAAGTACATCGAGTACCCCTTTAATAATGCCCTCAACATCATGAAGGCTATCCTTTTCCCTTGCCTCATCTTGTTCTTCTTGCTCATCATCAGAAGAAGCAATAGATGCCGGTATTTCTCCCTCTGACTTGGAAGAACCCTGTTCAATAGAGGAATCCTCAGAAAAATTGTGAGTAACAGAATCCGCTTTTTCGTCATCAGGACGTTTGCGTTTACCACCGGATTTGTGGTGAAATTTAGCCAGCGCCTTTCCTAGATTATCAGCAATGGCTGGCAATCCCTGAAGAGAGGCCAGTGACTGTGACAACTGTACTGCCCATAATGGAGGGAGTGGGTCTGTTGCTGGCCCATGAGATAATTCCTGAGAAGTGCCTTGCACTGTATCTTCAGCTTGTGTTTCTGGTAGAGCCCCAGAGACCATAGCTGCCCCCTGCCCCATGGTGCAAGTTCTGCAAAGCGACTCACCCTGTGCCCCCTGAAATTTTTGTTGACACTTAGCACACACAAAAAATTCACCTGTGCTCTGGGGACTCGTCCCCCCGCCCTGCTGAATAGCCCCCCTGGCCTACCTTCTGCCATCCTATGTAGAGGGTGTGGGGTAGCCAACCTGTGCCGTCACCAGACAAGAGCTTTGCTGTGTAGCGCTGCTGAGCCACGGGAAAAGACCCAAAATGGCCGCTGGAACGCACATGCGTTCCACTCGGCGCGCGCGTGTAACAGCCCGCCGAGGAAAACCCAAAATGGCCGCTGGAACGCATCATGCGTTCCACTCGGCGCGTGCTGTAATACAGCCCGCCGAAGAAGCCGACAGCCGCCATTTGAGCAGCGCTGGAACGCTAGACGTTCCCTCGCTGGGTTCCTCCTATCTTCCTCCACCCACACTACTAAGGGAGAGTAAGGTATGGCTAGTCAGTGAGGCGACGGACGGGCGGGCGGGGGGTGTGGGGGTGAAGGGGGTCACCGGAGACAAGTCATGCAGAATCAGCAGACATAGTGAACATACATTATATAACATATATGTAGTCACTTACCCCCCCCCTCACACCGGCCAGACCCTCTGCGCTAGAATTAGAACAGGCATACGTCTGGGTGGTCTGTATAGCCCACAGGCTAGAGTTATGACCCCGGTGGATGTCCTCGCGTAGGGGGCTAACCATATAAGTACAGGTAATCCTGCCTTAGGTGTCACCCCTGGTGTCAGTCACAGACTGACCGTAGATTTCTCTCAGAGATAGAGATGTCCATCCTCCAGGTAGCAGGACACTTAAAAAACTGAAGTCTGAGTACAGTGTGTGGGGTTAAGCCTAACCTGGCACGCCCACTTTAATTACTTCAAGTGTCCTGCCTCCTGGAGGATGGAGCTTAACCCCATCGGTCCCTGTGTCCCCCTAAAGACGACAGAGAAAAAAGCTTGGCTTAAAACAGCATTTATTTGTAATGGTATTGAAAGCCAATCATTTGGCAGTGTCATTGGTTTGTGTTCAGATCAGAGCATGCTCAGGTGACGACACATCAGTGCTGTCCTTCCCACAGCGGTTTCTTTTTAGTCCAATCATTATATGGCCAATCACATATTGTATCGCATGGCTTAGTGATACCAATAAAGGCTTTTTAAAATTGAATTCATGTATTGTGCTCTGACCTTAAGTTATTGATTAAGCCAGTTGACTAGTGGGCAAATTGAAAAAGTCAACTCTTCTAAAAAGAAGATTGTTGTGTGCGAACCAATTGCATTCTATTGCCAATTATCCACAGGCCAATTCACTGCCAGCTCTGTCAATTGTGGCCAAGATGAGTCGTTTTGCTTATGTATAGCCAAATCTAGACTGGCTGCATTTTTTTCCTCTCTGACAATTATTTTCCTTCCCCATCAGATGACGGATCAACTCCAGAAAGGGTTGCACAAATTACTGGCCCCCAAGACAGATGTCAGCATGCTGCTGAAATTGTAAATGACCTGCTGCGTAGTGTTCAGGTAGGGTTGGTTCCTTGGGTGTAGTGGAAAAGTCTTGAGTTGTAAATGAATGAAAGACAATTGTCAGAATTAAACATTACAAAGTCATCATTGGATTGCTAAACCAATATTCGTTGTGTTTAAAATATTACTAAAGTCTCAACATTACAAGCATTTTGTTGTTAGTGACCCTTGTTGAAATAATTGTAAAGTATTGCACAAGTGATTATTTTATGTTTACATGTCCAGCTGCAACATGCATATGTACACGGTAGTGACCCCCATTTCAAAGCTGCAGAGTCAGAAGAAAGCACGATTTTAAAACTGCACAAAATAAATAATGAACACCAATTAAAAAGATGCTTAGAATTGGCCATTCTATAACACACTGAAAGTTAACTTGAATGTGAACCGCCCCTTTAATACTTCATCATATGTTCAGAAGTTTTGATTTTTAAAGACCCTAAATTTGAACAAATGAAGAGAAAAATTAATACCCAAGTCCATTTCCCTCTGTTTGGGGGGGGTGCAAGGGTTCTTATGCCTTCTTTAGTCCGTTTTCTGTGACTTATACATTTTTTTGAATTCTGCTATTCTCAAAGCTGATATTGTTATAGAAGGTATAGATAGAAGGCAGGTATTTGGTTTATTTTTAGATATTTGAGATTACACACACTGCTAAGGATGCTTTGCTTTAACTATTTAGTCAGGAAATGCTGGTGGACCAGGGCCTGGTGGCAGAGGAAGAGGCAGAGGACAAGGAAACTGGAATATGGGACCTCCAGGTGGTTTACAGGAATTCAACTTTGTTGTTCCATCAGTGAAAACTGGCCTAATAATTGGAAAAGGTATCCATCTTTGTTTAAATGTTGCTGAACCCCCTTTAAACGTCTGTTGTGCTAGCTCCAATTTATGTATGCGATTTTGTTTTATTATAAAAATACAGTACAAAGTCCATTTTAATATTTTTTTTTTATTTTTTCTCCCAGGTGGGGAAACCATTAAAAATATAAGCCAACAGTCTGGGGCTAGGATAGAGCTGCAGCGGAATCCCCCACCAAATGCAGATCCCAACGTGAAGTTATTTACTATACGTGGATCTCCACAACAGATAGATTATGCCAGGCAGCTAGTTGAAGAGAAGATTGGAGTAAGTACTTTTTTTTGTCTCGTCCGCAAACATAAAATACTAATCAGCAAGTGCATTTTCAGAGAACAAGTATGACACGGCTTTGTAGCCCCATGTAAGTGTGCTTCTGTCTGAATATATATTCCCTTTAGCTGTTATAGGGGGACTGTTGTGATATGTATTATATAGTGAATAAAGTACCCCCTCTTGTAAAATATAATCTATTGTAAACAGGGAACTTTCTAAGTATAATTTATATATTGTATACAGTTTCTGTAATAGCTTAATTTTGGTATCCCTTTCAGCATTTGGTCTTTCTACATGCAGGAGGCTGACTCAGATTTTAATGGACAGTTGGCACTGACCAATGATATCTCACCTCCCTTTGCCTTGGCAACGTATAGGAGCTAATTGGATAATGTATATCTATTTCCATTAGATAAAACTTCAACTTGTAAATTTCCCCAATACTTGCTGTGTGTATACACAACATTTTAGTAGTGAGGCATGTGTTTTTGACTCTACCTCCATTGTATATCAAACTTGTGAAAGAGATCTATTCTACATGAATGATTTTCATGTAAATCATACTTTGTCCGTTCACACTTCTGTTGCATTTAGTCTACTGTTGTAATCCATCTCTAAGATTACAGATGTACTGCTACAGTTGTCTTTTAGTGTATAATAAAATATACTAAATGCAGGCCAGGCTGAGCATTGCGAAGTACATATAGTAGAGTTTAGCACCTTTCATCGAATGTTCCTCTAGGTACAGACGCTGTTGAAAATTGTTTTTAACTGACTAGTTACAAAATGCTGTTCTTCTATTAAATATTATAATCTTATTTCATCATCCAAGTTTATTGTACTAATACTAAGATTTGCCATAATACTGAATGCTAAAGCTCAGAATTTATACAGGGCTTTATTTCTTTACAGGGTCCTGTAAATCCTTTGGGGCCTCCAGTTCCTCATGGTCCACCCGGTGTTCCAGGACCTCATGGCCCACCAGGTCCTTCTGGACCTGGTGCTCCCATGGGTCCTTACAATCAACCGCCTTACAATCCTGGCCCTCCAGGACCTACACCACAGTAAGTTTACTTTAAAATTAGAGGGAATTAATTGCAGCCTGACATTGCGCCTCCCAGAAGTCATCAGACTAACAGATTGCTAACCTCTTATTTAAACTAATCTTCGTTGGACCCACCCCCCATGCTATTCACCATAATTGAGCTGACTGTTTGAAAAGTTTTTTTTTAAATGTTTTGAACTATATATCATAATCACTATAATGCCTGCTTCATAGAAATATGTGCAATTACTTCATGTGATTATACTTTATCATATAATAAAAACAAGTTATAAAAAAAAAAAAAATTAGAGGGAATTAAAGGAACAGTAACACCAAAACATTTTAAGTGTTTTAAAGTAATGCAAATATAATGTAGTGTTGCCCTGCACTGGTAAATTTGATCTGTTTGCTTCAGAAACACTACTATAGTTCATATAAAAAAGCTGCTGTGGAGCAATGGCGGAAATTGAAAAACGGCTATATGGTACAGGTTAACGAATGGATAGCATAACACCATTAGACAGAGCTTATTTGCTATCTGCTGTGTAACCTGAGCCTTTTCTCCTTTGAATGGCTGCCCCCATTGCTATAGAGCAGCTTATTTATAGAAACAATAGTAATGTTTCTTAAGCAAACACAGCAGTTTTACCAGTGCAGGGCAACACTGCAGTATATTTTCATTACTTTAAAACACTTATTTGTTGACGTTACTGTTCCTTTAAAGATTTACATTTTTGTGCTATATTGACTTGTGTGTTGTCCTTTTGTTTCCAGTGGACCCCCTGCTCCATATACTCCTCAAGGATGGGGCAACACTTATCCACACTGGCAACAACCCAACCAGCCAGACCCAAGTAAGTTGTGCTATCTTTATGAATATATATAGATATATATATATATATATCTATCTATCTTAAAGGGACAGTATATTTCCTTCTCCAACATGAGTTCAATGTATAGGACTTGTGTTAAACAAACTTCATTTATGCAAAAAAAAATTTACAATTAACCAAAAACCAGACAGGACCATTTAAGCTATTCAATGTTTAGTCCTTGTGAGCCAAATAATTTGATTACCTGTACGCAAACCCCTCCCTCAATTATTTTAAAGTAACTTAAAGATCACATATGTTGCCCTACAATGGTAAGTGTGTTGTGCTTCAGAAACATTACTATGATTTATAGAAACAAGCTAATGTGTAGTCATGGGGGCAGCCATTCAATCAAAAAAAAGGATGGGGTTACAAGCTCTGAATATAATGGTATTCTACAGAGCTTATCTATCTATTTAATTTAGCCCTTTCGACTTCCTTAATTGATACACAGTAGCTTGTTTATCTACACTATTATATAGTGTTTCTAAAGCCAAAAACTATTTTGCATAAACCCTATTCATTGAGCTCATGTTAAACAAGGTGTATTGCCCCTTTAGGGAAAGAATGCTGCAATAACACACTAGGTAGATGCTAGGTGGAATTTTAGCTTTTCACTGAGTGCAGACAATCTCTTCCTCTTACCTTTTTGGTGCTGGTGGGCTCAGAAAGAAGTACAGGTGCAGACATATTATAGCTGTATTAGTGGTCAGGCTAGTTTTAGTTTCCCAAAACTGCAATTCCTGACAGTTTTGTTAAACCAAATTATATGCAATAGTCATACCTTGCCTGATGCAGCATAATGGTTTAATGATTTCTACAGGTTTTTCTAATTTACAAGGTTATTTTATTTCGTAGGTAAAGCAGCTACAGACCCGAATTCTGCAGCATGGGCAGCTTATTACGCACACTATTATCAACAGCAAGCACCCCAACCCCCTGCAGCTCCAAATGCTGCACCAACTACAACACAAACTAATGGGCAAGGTAACAAATACCTTTTCAAAGACATCTCCGTATCTGTCCCCTGCCCCCAAGTTAATTAGCTGGTTGTGTAAAAGGTTTTTGTATAGGAGATGAAATCCCATCACAAAATTTTGCTCTAGGAAGCTGGGGGAAGGAAAAATGTTTGAGAATTTCGCTTTAGTCACAGTATACAGTGTGTTTGAGATTGTTCACCTTTAAAAATTAACTTTAAATAGGTATAGACATTGATATTCTAAGACAAGTTTCCTTTGGTTTTTAATTCTTTTTGTGGTTTTTCAGTTATATAACGTTTTTCAGCAGCTCCCCAATTTGGAATTTCAACATATATCTAGTTTCTAGGGCCTTGTTTACCCTAGCAACCAGGTAGTGGACTGCATAAGACTGGATTATGAATAGGAGAGGACCTTAATGATAAAATGAGGGGACAAAATAACCAAACTGTAGCATCACAGGGCAATACTTTTTGGCAGCTGTGGTTAGTGATCCCGTTTGAAAGCTAGAACAATACAGAAGCGGAAGGGAAATAATTTGGAAACCAATAATGACCAATTGAAAACTTGCTAGGAATAGGATATCCTAGAAAATACAACAATATAGCTGTTGTGGTCCATGATTGCATTGTCTGTGGTCCACAAACTTTTGTATGACATTCCACTGTCTTGTTTGCTATGAGCAGCCCATGCCTTAGTAAGCAAGATCTTTTTCAGAAATATATATTTTTAAGTGCAGACAAGTTTATTTTTTTTTTACATATTCTTTGTTCCTAAATAATTTTTATTTGAGTACTTGATCTTGAAAATCTAAATTTTATTTTGTTTTAATTTAGCTGAACCTCCAGCTGCTGCACCCCCAGGCGGGCAAGTGGATTACACAAAGGCTTGGGAGGAGTATTACAAGAAAATAGGTAGGTGACATTTATAAAGTAAATAAAAATCTGTCCATATGCATGCATATATTTGTTCCAGAAAGCCAAATTGTACCAATATAAAACTATTATCTAATATAATAAAAAAATAAGTGCAGATAATACTACTTAACATTCATTTATGCTCCATGAAAGCACCAAGTATGATGAAAGAAAATGCAAGTCTAAACCCAATATATTTTATTATAAATGTTTCAATGTAAATGTTGTTTCAGATGAAAACTGTCATTATATTTACCTTATAACTAGTAATTTCTTCTCCGGGTTTTATTTAAAAAATGTTTTGCAACTTTGTCAGCCATCTGTGCTAACCATGCAGAATGTAAACAAATACTTTTGTTTTTACAATATTAGCAATTCCATTAAAAATCAACTGAAGTATGGCCATGCATTTAACTTTGTCATGTAGCATGTTTCTGACCTAAATGTATCACTTTTCAAAGCTCTCTTGCAATTTTGTTCCATGTATTTTTTTTTCTATAGGTCAGCAAGGGCCCACACAAGATTATACAAAAGCATGGGAAGAATATTACAAAAAACAAGGTAAGTGACTTGTAAAGCCATGTGTTCATATACATATATAACATTGTTGTGGTATTTTCATCTTTTCTCAGGATCAAGATATAAGGTTGAAACAGACTAGGACATAGGCTGTGCTTTAGTCTGCAGTCACCCATAATTGATGCCTAATCACAACATGTTTCAGGAGCTAGTCCCTTTTTCAAATGATACACAAAAAAACGAAACAATTAGATACACATTAAATAACTTGGAAGACTTCAGGTCTCCTCCCCTAAGGATGTCCTAAGTGTCCTGACTGCAGGGCCCTCGACTTATGCCTAATATTTGCAGACGTGTATCTTTGTTTGGAGCAAACATGATTGTCTCAGAATTGAATTATGTATAAAAGCTCAGTTATTTAAAATTATTTACTTTTCCCCAAAAAGGCTGTATTGTATTAAGCAATCGGCACCTTCAGACCATTTTATATTTGCAGGGTTGTTTTGTTGCCTTTTATGGTTTTCCCTGAGGCAGTTATAGCATTAATCCAAGATATGATATTGCATTCATCTGCATGCAGCTTCTCTAGTTATAAGCCTCCGTTCCTAAGTAGCATATGCTCCAGTTTGCTGGGCTTCAAAAATAGTTTGTTTTAGCCATCTCGTATGGCATTTCAGGAAGCTAACATGTGGCAAAATGTCTTTAGAGCATTAATATATAATCAGCCTTAAAACACATTTGCCTGTTTGTTTGTATAAATATGGTTTAATTATCTGTACTCTATGGAAATTTAGGGCAAACAGTTCCAGCTCCAGGAGCTGCACCGCCTGCAGGACAACCAGATTATAGTGCAGCCTGGGCAGAGTATTACCGACAGCAAGCAGCATATTATGCTCAAACAAGTCCACAAGGGATGCCACAACATCCGCCAGCACCACAGGTATGTTTTTTTTTTTAAGCCAGAAATTGGTTTGTTTGGGCTGGTTTACTTTTTTGGGGGGAGAGCAAGTTCTGTGTTTTACCCTGCAAAAACTTAACAAAATTAAACTGTAAATTGTACATTATTCTGTTATATTGTATGTTTACAACATTTTCCCCCTCCAGGGCTAATGAAAAACATGCAAGAAGCAGTCTGCATTGGTTAACCAGTCTTGCCTTAGGGTTTTTCACTCCTGAGTTGGGTTCCTTGTTAAAGGGATTTTAATGTTTAACTTTTTGTATGTTTCTTATGTATTTCTTCTGCACAGGGCCAATAATGCGAAGTGGACAGTACAGTATTTGCTTCATTGTGTTGGGGAAAACCTTTGTTAAATATATGGATGCAGACGCCTTGATGAAGATCTTAATTTTGTGTTTCGGTTTAAAATTGTTTTGAAAAAAAATGTACAAAACTATCACTACTGACTGATAGGAGGCTATATTTCTGTGTAGAAATGAAAACTGGTTTGTTTTTAGTATAATAGTGTAGATGTACACATTCCAGCAAATGTATTTGCAAATATGTGGTCAATGCTTTGTCATACAAATGTACTTTTTCAATGTATACTTTATGACTTTTAAAATGCCTGTTTTGTGCTTTACAATAAATAATATGAAACCTCCTGTGTCGGTAAGTTGGATATGTGAGTATTTAACTATCATTTGTTTTCTTTTGGCGGGTGTTATATCTGTTAAATTTTAATAACTGCTTTGAAGAAAGTATGCTGGCAGTTTTAAAGCTCTTACTACTTCTCAATCTAATTTTCAAGAACCTGTTTTAATTCGGTCCTGTGACAGTTTGTTGTATACCCATCAGTAGTGGATGCTTTGTTTTGTTGCATGTATAAATTGGATTGCGGTTCTCTTTTTTTCACTGTATAAAGTTCCTTTGTATATGGCCACTTTTCAGGACTATACAGCTGTGCTCCTCTGCCTCTGGAAATTTTTTATACTTTACTTGCATAAATTTAAATATTTTTAGAATGTTTGTGTTGACTTTATTTGCATATTCTCTTGGAAGATAACCTTTCTGTAGTGACATTGTTTTGCTGCTGGTTATGCTGACTATTGGCTATTGGATATTTTCTGAAAATGAACGTTATTGCAGTCTGAATACTGAAATTTTTTACAGTATTAACACCATTTATCACCTCAGTAAAATGATCATTTTTATAAATAAACTTTAATTTTAATGTCCATATCCAGATTGCGTTGAATATCCATTGTTTGCTCCTTGCATATTTGCCACCTCACTATTGCTTCTGTTCTATCAGATCACAATCAAATCAGTCTTGCCATTGTCTGTTGAAGTGCAGATTTGATCCAGCCAGTATAGCAGTAGCTCTATAGGTGTGAGGAGGACTGTGCTGTGCATCATCCTTAATTTGTGTTCCATCACGGAGCATTGCACTGTAAGTACCTCAATAAATGGACAAACTGCAAATTTATCTGCTCATTTTCCATTATATTGACTGATTTTTACAATAATGCAATGCAGTGTTATATATTGGCTATTTGATTAGTATATATTGGCTATTTTTTTTTTTTTTTTTTTTTTTAGGTAAGTATCCCCAATATAGAGTTTTAGCCTCATCACAATTTTTCATTGATTAAATTGTCTCCTTGTAAACATAGCTTCTGTTCACCCTACATGATTCTAGATATGTTTGCATTGTCAGACCTATTGCCTCAGTAGTCATTTTAATACATTTTTTACCTCCGGTTTTAATTATGTCCCTGTTTTTTTTTTTTTAGCTTGAACGTAGTAAAAAATATTTCTAGCAATGTGTTCATGTTTTTGTGGGGATTTTTTTTTTTTTTTTACATTGCTGGCAGGACATGTCTTCGCACCATGTATTTTGCATGACCTCTTGTCTGTGGTTCATTCTTGATAGATAATTGATGTTCAGTCCTTTTTATGAACTTTGCAATTTGGAGGCTGTTAATCTAATTCGTTCCAGGTCTAAAATCTTTAGTTGGGGGAAAAAAAGTGAACTATAAACACTTGAGTGCCTTCCCAGATCTTCCACCTTAGGTTCTGCTGCAAAATCAGGTAAGCACAACCTAAGGGAACATCCTTACAATTGCATCTATGTTGTCCCTGTAAAATTTGTGGTTGTGCCAAAAATTTCTTTACCTTGTATTCTCAGGCTAACAGACAGTAGTAGTAGCCTTTAATTTCCCTGTAAATGTTAAAAAATTTATAGCACAAATGTTTTCTCCGAAAAATTTTTGCATTTAGATTTCAGGCTGTAATCTGCAACGCAATGTTTATGTTCCAAAGTTGCTATGTTTATGCTGCAGCATGTATTTCTGCCAGGATTTGTTAATGTTCTCATTTAGGTTGACAATTTGAGGGTTCCAACATATTTTGTGCCAGTCCTTTTTAATACCTGCCTTTATCAGCCATTTATTAGAACAGTATTTTGCTGTTGCTTATTTTCTAAAATGTGCGGGCACTTTTCAAGTCCTGCTTATTTGTACGTTAAAAGAAAATTTGAAAATACCTGCCTTCGTTTTCACACACAGTGCTGAAGATGCTGCAAGTACCAAATCATAGCAAATATAATCAGGTCCTGAGGTAGTTCCTAAGGAGGAATCCTTTCTGTGTATGCCATTGGTGATCCGATGGGCATGGACGTAGAAGGTAAAATTGGCAAAATACGAAGAAATGTATTATGCATAATAGTGCAGATTTGTTTTTCATCACTTGATTTTTTTGACTTTTCATATATGTGCCCTCAAGTGTGAGTTTTGCAGCAGTTAAATATATTTTGCCATTTATGAAGTCAGATAGATTTTCCATTTTATTATCACTACGCTAACACAGAAATATTGTGCACTATACATGCACTGTCAGCAGCATTTCTAATATTTATCTGGAAAGAAACAATCCCTGCATAGCGCTGTTCCTCCAGGAATGCAGAGATTTGTACTGTAAAAGGAATAGTAGAACAAGTGCAGTATTTGTGAACCTCTAGAAATCAACTAGCATTCATGCAAAATAAGGCATTCATAACGTCTAGGAATTGTGATGCATCTTCTTTCTTCCTGTAGTATTATGGCTCTATTGTATGGAGGTAAAAATGTTTTGTTTTTTGTTTTTTTGGTGAGGTTAAACTTGTACTTTTTTTATGGCTTAAGTGAATAGAAAATATATATTTGCCTGCTCATACAACAGCTTTATGCAAGCAGAGAACTTGCCATCCTGTCAGCCTAAAGTCTTGTTTCTCTCCCCATCACACAATTGCTATATGCATCAAGACTGAAATTAACTTGTTTCTAGAAGGAAATAGACAGGTGCTAAAAGCTCACTGCTTACATGGTGAAGTTGTATTAATGACCGCTCTGTGCATGGATTTAGAAATTGCAGTACAGATTGTGTTTTTTAAAACGTTATCATTCTAATCCTGCAATTTTTTTTTTTTTCAACCTTTGTATTTGTGGCAAACATGAGTTGAGTTTAGGGATGCACTGAAAACACCATTCGCTTCAGGATTCAAATCCAAGTTCCTGGCTTAACTGGATCTATAAAATCACGTGGCTTTGTCACACTACCAAGGACATTTTTTTAAAAAAATAAAAGGTGTGGTTCTCTTAAACCCTTCCTGACCTTGAATTGCAATATGCAAGTTACGGTTTGTATTCGGTTCAGTATTCAGTTGAATCTTTTATTAAAGGAGAATTCAACCCGTAGTTTAAAAAAAACTCTAACACCCCCCCCCCCCGGGCAAATCCCCCTAAGTTTTTTACTCACCCCTCCGTGCAGCTTCTGGTCAGAGTTCACGGAAGCCATCTTCTCTGGTTATCTTCGTGCTTTGACTGCATTTTCGGTTGTTCGAGCCCGGAAATTTACTCCAACTGCGCTGAAACTTCCGAAAAAAACAGAAGAAGGTGGCTTCCATGAACTCTGAGGCCAGAATCTGCACTGAAGGGTGGGTAAAAAATTAGGGGTATTTGCCTGGGGGGGGAGGGTTTAAACTACCGGTTGAATTCTCCTTTAAGGATTTGGGTGAATCCCAAAATAGTGTATTCCGTGCATTCCTAGTTGAGCAGTAACACTACAGAGGAACACTTGTATGGGGGGAGGGTGATCATAAGGTTGCTTAAGGAGCTTTGTGCTCCATGATTATATCTAAAACATAGTGTTTGAAAAATTAGCCTGAATTCTGGTTTGGAAAATACTTCCCGTTGTAGTTGCCAAAACAAAGATCTTTATGGCTGCTTTTGGCCATGGGTGAATTTTTTGCTTCTTGAAGGACTTCTGTTTATAAAGTTGTAAATGCCTTCTCATCCTACAGCAAAAAAGTAGTTTCCAAACATAATTTGTTTTTCTCTGTTAGAAGGCCAGGTTTGTATTGGAAAGGCTTCCCCTTACCTTTAACTAAATCTTATGCTTAACTATCATCTGCTGTCTCCCTTTAGCGTTGGAATAAGTGGATCCAGTTCTCCCACACATTCAAATCTTACAGCTGAATTATGGCGATCCCATGCCGTTCCTCAGGGTGTCCTTCCAGAGAGGCATCCTTCATGGTAGTTGATATGGGTGGGGGGTAATATTGTGAATTGTCATTTTTCAAAGGCTAGTTGTCTGATCTAACATATAGAGAAGTTCTGTGTCTGATCATTTTAACCAAACAGAATTGAGTATTTTTAAATGTTTTTTTTATTTTTTTTTGTGATAAAGCTGTCCTGTGTGCCTTCTGATAGAGTGAATTTAGCAATGCATGCATATGGAACTACTGTAAAACCATGCCTTCATGTAAACCTATCTACCATATAAACAATTGTAGTGGAGCCATAGCTAAATTGAGCCTTCACAAACCAGCAGAAACTGTTTTTGTTTAAACAAGACACGGAAATCTTTATCACTTTATGTTATGAAGCAGCTCAGAGTTTTGACCTGATTTTATATAATTTTTTTTTTTCAAAACTGGAAAGTTCCATTATTCAAGAGCATGCCTATTCAACCTCCACTCCCCCAATAAGATAGAGCCCTTTTTAGAACATTTATATACTACATATTGGTTTTAGGTACTTTTTGATAAATTGCTTTAAAAGTCAGCATGTCAGTTATGTGCTTTATGATTATCACAATTGCTGTTATTGTTCAGGTTGAAAAACTATTTTTTGGAGGGTGGGACAATTACATTTGTCTAAAAGGATTTTGCTGAAGATGTTAATATTTCTTCTGGTATAGGGTTGTCGTTAGATAATTATTGCATGTAGCACAGAAACATTGAGAGCATTTCACACAAGATTTACAATGATAGATTTTTTTTTTTAAATTTTGAAACCCTTATTTACCACTATAATTGATATGTTGCATGATATTTATGGATAAGAAGAGCTTCTAGAAAATGAAAGTAAGTATAAAGGGAGTGCTCCTTTAAGTATTATCGAAAGTTTACTTTTTAAAGGGTTTCTTAAAAGGGATGTTCACCTTCAAACACCTAGTTGTTTTCAGATAGTTCACCCGAAATAACGACTTTCTATTTTCTACGTGTGACCGTTTTTCTAATATTCAAGTGAAAAGTGTCATGTTTCACCTTCTAAAGCAGCTCTGGGAGGCAGGGGTTACATTTAGTTGATTCTTATCTTTGTCCCTGTTGAGCACAATCCCTGAATTTTATTACAGGCAGCTGTTAGAATTGATAAATACTCCAGAGATGCTGCTGAGAAATGTATCAATTACTGAGCTGCCAGACTGAAACACCAGACAGGGACATTCAACTTCAAACTTAGATTTTGAAAAAACAGTAAAAAATAAATATGGAAGGTATTTGAAAAAAGTCTATTTCTGGGGAACAATCTGAAAACAATTGAACTGAAAAAAGTGTTCATACCCTTTAAGCCTTCTATATAGCTAAAACCCCGGGGTTTACTTTCTGTATTTAGTTTTCATTAACGGTTTGTCCCTTTTAAAGCTCCCTTTCTTTTGTGATATTGTCCATTTTAAAATGCAAGAAATTATTTGCAAAACTATCTTTAGTAATGCTTAAAGCATTTTTGTATCGGAAATATCTGGGGTAGTTAAGTTTGAGTTAGTGTTTAGTATTTTATAGAATGATCAAGTATTTTAAAGCACTAACATAATTCTGCAATGCTGTCCAATTAATGGGCGTATACACTGAACATACTTGTATTGGTTGCTTTGTATGTAAAGCTGTAACGGTTGTGCTGTGTGTTCACGCACTCATTTGTCTTCTAGTGATGGGTGAATTTTTGCTAAAAAAACACCGCTAGATTTCGATGTATTTTACATGCGTCATGGAGCTTGGAAAAAATTGCTCCAGCAAACATCTATGGATTTCAATGCTTTTACAGAATTTTTGAGGTTTCTCAAATTTACAAGCGAGATAGGACAATCTGTCCTTAACGATTTTTCTCTTCTAGGAATGCACCAAATTCAGGATTTAGGCTTTTTCAGCAGGATTCAGCCAAATCCAAGTTCCTAACCAGACCCAAAAAACGTGAATTTTCATCACAAGGAATTCAAAAATGTTTTACTTTTTTTTTTTTTCATTTCCCCCCTCATCCCTAATTAACATATGCAAATTAGAATTCAGATCAGTGTCTGGCTGAATCTTTCAGAAAGTATTTGTGGATTGTGTGCATCCCTAATCTTATTCAAGATACTGCCTGATTGCTAGACTAAATTGGACCCTAGCAACCAGATAGCTGTTGAAATTTCAAACTGGTGAGATGCTGAGCAGATGGCTAAATTCCAAAAAACAAAAAATACCACATTAAGACCAATTACAAATTCTCAGAATTCAGGTTCAAAAGTGAACCTACCCCTTTATGAGAAGAATGACAGTAAGTATAATTTTTCCATAGCTCTTGTGAAGTTCTTACTGCAAAAGTCTTCTTATCTATACCGATGGCCTTCCAGTAATATAAATCCATTCCAAGAAGCCAGCAGGGTGTTGATGTATGATTAGTAATGGTGTTCATAACAACTTTATGAACACTGTAAATGGCCAGTAACACCATGAAATGGAAAATTCTTATGTACATTTTCAAATAATTCTGAGGTTTTTAACAAATGTTTCACTTTTTCTATAAGTTGTTTAGAAATGCTTTCATTTCATAGGGTTTCTGACAGTCCATAACTGTAAAGTTCCATTGAACCCAATTGGCTGGGTAAGTTCTTGTGTAGGCAACAGATTAGACTCCAATATGTTTAAAAGCAAATAGGCAGCTGCATAAAAATGTATAGTAACTCTCCTTTCAATCTCTTGTTTGGTGGCTCAGGATCTTATATGCATGGAGCTTGAAAACAAACATTTCTGCTGTTCTCTCCTGTGATTAGCACAATTCATTATGAACGTTTTTGTATAGTCGCCTTTTTACTGTACAATAAACCGTTTCAGTGCACCACTATTAAAATAAATTCTAGCAATTGCTTGTACAGGTATGTAACCTGTTATCCAGAATGTTCGGGACCTGTGGTTTTCCGGATAATGGATCTTTCTGTAATTTGGAACTTCATACCTTAAGTCAACTTGCAAATCTTATAAACATTAAATAAACTTAATGGGCTGGTTTTGCTTCCAGTAAGGGTTAATTATATCTTAGTTGGAATCAAGTACAAGATACAGCTTTAGTGCAGAGAAAATGAAATCATTCTTAAATATTTGAATTATTTGGATAAAATGAAGTCTCTGAGAAAACCTTTCCGTAATTTGGAGCTTTTTCTGGATAGTTTCCAGATAACAGATCCCATACCTGTACTTGTATTGCTCATACACTATTTATTTTATACTTATAGCTGTTCTGTAGTTTGCCATGGAGTTACTTTTCCTGATAATCTCATATTCATAAATGTACTGCCACCTTGCATTCATGTGTACATGAGCTGCCTTTCTGTTCTATGAAATGTGCTCTCTGCAGAAGAGAACCTTCCTGTGTTAAAAGAAGACTGCCGTCAATGTATCTTTTAAGCTAATATCCTAGTAAGGAGAGGCGCATGGATTGAGGTAAATTCAATGCTTTGTGACTGGATTTCACTCTGCTATGCATTTGTAACGTCTCAGAATACAGTATATATTGATTTTCCTGTTAGAAATCCCTTTCTGATAGTTTTGTAGTTATTCAAGAAGGCTCAATGTTTTACTTAATGCTGGTTTGCTCCATTGCTTTTAGAAATGTCTTTATTACATTTCAAGCTCAGATTACCGCAGCTTATCAAATAGGGTTTCATAATTAATGGGCAATATACAGCTATGTTCAACATGAAAAAAATACAAAAGGCTTCTATTAAAAAAAAAAAAAAAAAAAAATATATATATATATATATATATATATATATATATATAAATTTGTATTTTATAAAGCATAGTTTTATGCTTACTCTTTCTACTACTCAACATTGTTTCATGAACAGTTATTGCTTGTCTCAGGTTTTTAGATAAGGAGAACTGTCTTGCTAGGAAAGCTAAATCCATTGTGTACTGCCAATATTTTCGGTAGCATCCTTAGGAGTTCCAAAGTTGGGCGGGATCCTTAGGAGTTCCAAAGTTGGGCGGGCGTTGATTATAATCACTTGCTCGACTGGTGTGCTTGTTTGTTTAAAAAAAAAAAAAAAAAATCTACACCAGCTATGGTGCATCTGTCTCCCAGGGATCCTTTGTGGCCGTTGTACCTGTGCACCTGCACAAAGCTGAACTTTGAAGTGAAAAAGCCATTTTTTGCTCAACTTCACAACATCCCCCAGGGCCGCACATAGGATCCAAGAAAATTGTTGCAACGTGATCCTCCTGGTGTTGTAGCCTGTGCTTGTGGTCTACTGACAGAGGGTCCCAGAGAAGTGTTTATAATCATTAGGGGATGACTAATCATTTTCCTCCCCCCCCCCCCATCCCCGTTATTAATACCATTCCTTGTTCTTGGAAGTCATCCAGAACCTACAAATAAGCTATTTATTGGCAACAAAAGTCCTATAGTCATATAGAGTTGAGCTATGAATGGCATGTAAATCCTGTTTGTGTAAAAACCCCACCAGTTGTATTCTGTAGTTTCATTTTTCTACTGTGTAAACATGAACACATTGGCCTACTTGAATGGCTGCCCCTTTAGCTACACAGTAGTAACTATAAGTAGTGTTTTTGAAGATAACACTTTTTTTTATAAGTTAATGGCGCATTATATTTAAATGTAGGTTTTTATTACTGTCTTTAAATTAGGACAGTTAAAATCCTCATCTGAAAGCCTGAGACAGCCAGTGTTGTATCTCACTGGGTGTTGCAAAGGCACCCCAGTGTATATTCAGCTTTTCTTGTCCCTTAAGTCTTGTTCTCACAATTGCTTTAAAGTATCAAGGCCTGTTTAAAAAGTAAAGTACTTTCAATTAGGCTGTCTTGCGCTTCAAATCATATTCGTTTTAACATTGTGGCTGGAAACTGTTCCACGCTGGTGTTTATCACTTCTGTAGGGCAACTGCTTCTTTTTCTTAACTACTAAATAGCAGCACTTCCCATAGACTGTTAACACTCAGATCCAAAATCAGGGCTTAAGGATAGGTTTTTTTTTTGGAGGAGGTGAAAAATGGGGTTAATGTAAAACATTTTTTTGTGTCCTTGGGTTGGTAAATAATGGTTGCAATCATTGCTGTGATATTAAAATTCTCTGTTACGTAAAGCTAATGCTACCCTTGAGTATAAAAGCAGAAAAAACACCAATTCGGTCACATCCATTCCTTTCTGTATTTGCGCCAAAATCTGCTCCAAGGTCTACACAGAGGCCAACGCAGTGTCTTTCAATGCAGATATAGTAAAGAATGGGTGTGTGCACTGTTTTCTCCCCTGCATTTATACACAGGCAGAGGAACATCCACATGTGGCATTAGCTAAAAGGCATGGCGGCTGGTTGTTTGTAGCCTTTAACAATGTATATAGATGTGTTGCAGCCAAACCACACTACAGTATGATAAGCAATTACCAAGATTGATTTCATTTAAATTCATTTGTGACTCACATTTACTGAAATGGCTCCATGCCTGAGATTTAGGACGATGATGTAACAAGCGTTGAAAAGTGTCTACTAAGCTTTGAGACTGCCACATTGAGGTAAGAGACTGTCAATAGTTTGGCGTAATCTTTCACATTGTTCCCCCCCCTTTTTTTGAATGCTTCTTTGGAACTGTAGATTCAAATTTGTATTTGAGTCTCCCAAAATGAGTACTGGTACTGTTACACCATGCAGTGTATCTAAGCAGCAGAGCTTTGTCATTGCAGCCATTGCTGTGTGGTCTTATTTAAATTTTGATTGTGGCGGGGGGCCCTCTATAGCATAGCATGCATTGGTTTTCTGCCCAAAATCCAATGTCAGACTGCTTTAAAGTTGCCTCATTGAGAGCTGGTGTTTTTATATTGATCTCGTTTAAGGAACTGCTTTAATTTTTCTATATACATTTTCAAATTATTCACTTTACGGGTGTATTAGAGACAAATTTAAAATCCCTTTTAGGATGATGTACTGTTTCTAAATTGCAGTCTTTTGAATGATAAGTTCCTGAAGCCAATAGCACGTGTCTAAATTTTCTCCATCATGAGGAAATATGCTGATTCCATTTGTGTGAGAATTGACAGGACAGTAATACTCTTGTTTCCCTCAGAAAAGTGTGTGTTCTGGCAGTTGTAACCGGTGCATTACAGTCCTGTCAGTGCTCACACACATATGATCGGATGGGAGAGACAATCTGTTTTCTCCATTGGCAGAGAAAATGTGTGTACCATAATGCTGAATGCACTGGTACACTTCCCCTTTAACTGGTGAATGCAGCCCTTTTTCAAATTGGCACATGGAATACTGTACATAACTTGAGTCCAATTAAAACTTGAATGACCAGTAACACTAAAAATTAAGTTTGTCTATTCTATACCCCTCTAACAATGCTACTGCCCTGCGCAATTTTACATATTTCAAGTGCTTTATGTGAAAATACCATTAAAGTTCTCTTCCTGTTCTCAACAAAAGGCAATAGGGCGACTTCAGCTGTGCCAGACCCTACGTGCAGGCTCCACAGCAGCTACCGACATTACCTCCTCAAACCTGAAGCCAATTGCTGCTTTACAATGGATTTTCTTACCCCTTGTTAGCTGCCGATTTCTTCTTACACATTCCTGCAAATTACGTTCGAAAGAAGGGAGGCAACATACTTTGTTGCTGTGCTGCGAGCAAGCGAAGGAATGTTCAGACTAACAGTGGATTTATGGCTGTCCTGGGTGCTGCTTTCCCTGCTCACAACACTTACAGCCACACACTAAGTTACAGGTGTCTAGAAAAATCCTTCATAAAGCTGCAGAAACTGGCTTCCAGTTTGAGGGGGTGATGTCGGGAGCTGCTGTGGAGCCGCACCTAGGGTCTGGCACAGCTGAAGTCGCCCTATCGCCTTTTGTTGAACAGGAAGAGAAATTTTTCTTTTTTTTTTAATGGTATTTTCACATAAAGCACTTGAAATATGAAAAATTGTGCAGGGCAGATGCTTTGTTAGTGGTATAGAATAGATTTGAACTTAATTTTGTGTTACTGGTCCTTTAAAGGGTAAACGGGCAAAGTTCTTTCAGAGGAATCGCATAATACTGTTCAGTGGGAGCCCACTTCACTTCAGAAGTTGCAAAGAGATTTTGCTAAGCCAGTGATTTGTTTCCTGCATTATATGTAAATTCAGAATTTTTATATGTTCAACAAACACCTTAAGGTCTATAGCACATGTGGCATATTCACGGTGTCTGGGCCACTGTATGCAATCCCAAATAATGGGTTCCTTTCCAGATGAAACACTTAATAGCCTTTTCCTGCTGAAAATCAGTGCTGTTAATTTCAGCCATTTAAATATGAGGCAGCAGAGGTGATTTAGGCCACTTTGGCGCTGAAAAACACAGTTGCCCAAACACCTTAAATCTGTGTCTTGTGTCATAGGCCTAAACATCTCAAGGTGGCTTGACAACGTTTTTTTTTTTAAAAACTTTTGATTGCATAAACCTTTATGGACCTGAACCAGCTATTAATGTTTTACCGCAGGTGGCAGATTTTTATTTTGAGATCTGCAAATGACTCTCATATCCACTGTCATTTATCAATAGACTTGCCAATTAATCATACTATATATAACATTTAAGTCATTGTGTGCCTTCTTATAGATGCCTCCAGAGATTTTACACATACCTTGGCCCCCTGTCCTGTTTTAATAGGTAGTTGTGTGTACACAAATTTTTAATTGCAAATACTTTATGGTTTCAATATCTATATCTTAGCAATTGTTTTCTGTGAATGTTATTGCTCACACTCACTTTGTGAATTATGTTTGCATTTTAAATGGATGTTTGAGAAATAAAATATTGAACTGTGAATTCTGGTGTCTCATTTTGTCTTTTTATTTGTAAATTTTAAATGTATTTATTTTTTTTCCTATGTCCACTGTATGAAATACAGTAGTGTAAGATAAAACGAAATAGTTTATTGGAAATGTTCTCGCAATTAAACAGCTGTTTGAAAATAAAGGCATCACAATCAATTTCAGAAAAGATAAGTCATATATTTTCAGTTTCCTTGTTTCGGAAAAAAGAAAAACAATATTTATAAAATAGTTCAGCCGTGAAATAACTTTAATACAAAGCTACTTAAATATGTCATTCTGAGCGCTTCCACCTGTCAAACATGCATTCAAAGCCGTGCCCTTGTCTTTTTCAGGAATACCACATTAATGTAGCAGGTGTTCTTGTTACTTGGCCCCCACTGAAGAAAGGATGGATGCAATGAGTCAAAGAAGGGAAACTCCAGTAAAGCAGGAGATTAATAGTCATCAGCTAGAGCAAGAAAAAGTGAGAATAGAGAATTTAGATTTGAATGTTAAAGATCATGCAATCTAAATTTTAAATTTGGGAATTGCTTTTAGTTCTTACTTTCAATGCTGAGAATACAGCTGCTAGCTGCTGTGCCTCTGCTGTTTACTACTTTACACATGTATTCACCATCATCCTCTGGAAATGTCTCAGGAAGATAAAGACAATAGGTTTCTCCTCTTTCAATATACTGATAGTCTTCACAGTCCTGTAGCATTTCACCTTCAAACCACCATGTAACGCTGGGTTTTGGCTCACCAGTGATCTTAACAGTAAACCTTACAGGTTCTCCATCAACAACTGACATATTTTTAAGTGGTTTCTTAAACCAGGGTGCACCCGACCGAGCAAGTTCTTCATCTTCATATTGTGAACCGCCGTTGACACTAGCTTCCTCTTCCTCCTCCTCTTCTTTTTTCTGTAAAATATTATTTTAAGTGGATGCATCATGTCAAATTGAAAAGCATACTCAAAGGCAGGTAGAAATTATGCTTCTTGCTAAATTTAAAAATACTTAGTTTGGTTTCACAAGAGCTGAACCAACCCTGCATTCTACTTCAATAGCAACATTACTTAACTATAACAAAGCAAGGGGGAAACTAGTTATCGAAGTTGAAATTGTATTAAAATGTATACTATAGATTGATAAATGCACTGTATCTACAATAAGGATTCTGCATAGGCACAAGTTGATACTTTATTGTAATTGGCACTACTATACAAAGAATAGCTGACTAACAACCGCACAGATTTCTGTAGGTTGATCTGAGATGATGTAGAATGATTGCTACAGGAAACACCAGGCACTGGAAGGAAAAACACATTTGACTAATGGCTAGCAGTCCAGGAAGTACATACAGGAATGCCATTCCTATTTAAAATTAATTGATCGCATTGAATCACACATTAAAGGAAAACATTTAGATATACCATTTGTACGTTTGCAAAAGCAGTTTGATTTCAAGTATTTTTTTGACTGCAGCAAAGGCTGTACTGAACGCTTTAGATTTTGGTATTATATTGTAGGTAGGGGGGTAACAGTAAGTGGCTGTGGTAAGTTTTTTTTTTTATGTCCCAGCTTAGTTAGCTGCTGGGCTTTCCAAATTGTTCAGTAAAATAGACCCTCACAACCTGAAGTTTCAAACTGGGGAAGTTACATTTGAAATAAGTGCAAATTTCACTGGCTATATCAGAACAAAATATAATGTAAAAGTGAAATACCCTTTTATGTGTGTTTTCAAAAGCCTGCAAGGTTTATAATTCAGTTCTCATGTCCTAAACAAGAGTACCGAGTTTGGCTGTATAGCTTTATCTACACTAGTAGGACATATTGGACAGCATTTTTTGGGGGTTGAGCCATAAAGTAAGTGCAATGAAAAGCTTGTCATTTCTAAGCCAAATGCATTCTTCCAAGGCTCAGATTTAAAAGTCTTCCAGCTGCTTGGCCTCTTCTAAAGCATAACTTTCCTGCTTGAATTGTGTTCCTGTTTCCACAGACCAGCACATTTGGTGGCTCTGTAATTAAAGTGGAGGAAGTATCTGCAAGCTGTAAGTTAAATGGGTAAACTAATGCCTAGCTAATGAAAAATATAGGTCTTCTTTAAAGTAGATTAAATCTTTCTGAAGAAAACTAAAATGTAATTAAAAAGTTGGCTTTTAAAGAAATCATAACACCAAAAAAAGCATTTTAAAGTAATAAAAAAAATATAAAGTACTGTTCTCCTGCATTAGTAAATGTTGTTTGCTTAAGAAACACTACTATAGTTTATAGGGTCTGGCCATATGAGCGGATTCGGGGAAATTAGTCGCCCCAGCGACAAATCTCTTCTTTGTGGCGACTCTCCCCAAACTGCCCTCCAGCGGCAATGCACAAGCGGAGCTTTGTTTTGCCTCACGAGGAAACTTCGGGCGACATCAGAAAATGAATCGCCGCACATGCATTGCCACAGGCGATTTGCATTTTGGCCGTGGTAGGGCAGGGGGAAGGAGATTGTCGCCTCGAAAAATAAGAGAATCCCTCCTTGACGTTATCTACTGTACCTGCAGAACTACTGATTTATGGAGAGAATTTTTACAGCTCTCGATGTAAAGATCGCTTTTCAAATATGATAGAAGCTCCTTTCTTCTAATAGGAATATGTTCTGATGGAACCTACTTTCTTCTAATCTAAATGTGTGTCTGCTGGATGGACTTAATTAGTAAAGCATTAGAAAGTTTATTTTATGGCCCCCTTATGTATTTATAGCAGTATCATATCACCCTGTAAGCACCTAAACAACCCAAACTTGGTCAGTCTTCATAGAAAGATACGGTAATGTTAGGCCAAGACAAAATGAGTAGTCCATGAAAAACAAGCACGATCGTATTACATTAAGAAATGTGCCACACATAACATACTCTATACTATTATAGATATTGACAGGCTTATAAAAGATACTTATTACTGTAGGAAATCCAGACCAAAACCATAAGTCTGTGATCTTAACTCTGGTTCAGTTTATTAGCGGGTGAAGATACCTCCAGCTGTATATTCACTTAAAAAAAAATATTTAGCAATATTGTTGCCAACAAATTGCTTCCTATTTGGCCTTCATGCAGACACATTCCCAAAAAGAATCCCTTTTCAAGATCTAAGAAAATCTGAAAATCTTTTATCATGTCTAGTCACTCAGGCATCAACCCAAAGTAATCCACAGGGCAGTTCAGGGTTGATAATGTTTGAATTCCAGGGGACAGTTGTTCTGGGACACATTATACATATTATATCACCCTTCCCCCAATGTAATATTTTTTCTTTTGTTAATTGAATATTGTTGGGCTTTTCTAAATTCCTAGAAAAGCTCAATACCTTTTGCAAAGCTGCATCAATCTCCTTCTGTTCAAACTGCATACGTTGATTTTTTTGTTCTTCAATCCTCCTCAGTTCTTCTTCCTCTCTAGCTTTTGCCATTTGTTCAAATCTAGCTTTCATGTTCACTTTGTGGGAAAATGGTGCACGACTCTTGATAGCTGGTCTGACATCAACATCTTCATCCTACAAGATTTAGTATTTATTAAAGCAAGTTAATACCCACCAAAGCCAGAATTGTAGCCTTCTGTTCTTTCCTTATATTGTTATCCTGATGGCTGTATATCAGTAATTGTAAAAATACACGTTACCTTTACATTTTCTTGTAGAATTGTGTATGTATGTATGTGTATATATATATATATATATATATATATATATATATATATATATATATTATTTGTATTAGAAACAGTTAGTGTAAATAAAATGAATAGAACATCACTATGGTTTCATTCAGCAGTTGCAGCCAGATTTGCCTGGGAGAAAGTTAGGTACTATGGGTGCAAAGTTAGTCACCAAGTTTATACAGTATCTAGTAATAAGTCTATAACAACTGGACATGATGAGTAATCACTCATCCAAGCAGCTTTAAGTTCCAAGTTATTCATTCTGTTTTGGGAAATCCCATGTTGGTGAATTGCTGCCATGGTGACTTAGGAAAGGTAGAAATTGTTTCTACTAACCATAATTTTTATTTCCAAGTCACTCTCATGGCAGCATTCACCAACCTCCTGCCCTTCTATTGCTTGTTACTAAGACTGTGGGAGGTATAGGGGGAAGGTGCTTTATAATGTAGTTGTGTTTTTCCTGTCCAATGACCTGAAGAGAAGGGATTACCCATGTTGGTGAATGCTGCCATGAGAGTGACTTGGAAATAGAAATGATGGTAAGTAGAAACAATTTCTACCTTTACAATCTATGGCACTAAATTCGACAAGTAGTATGAGGAGACACTTTGGGATCCATTTTATCGTAAACAATAAAGCCAGCGCAAAGTGTTATTGGTGCAAGTGCCCAAAGAAATGAAGTAAAAAGTGATGCAATATGTGAATGTGATTAAAATAGAAGAAAGCACTGACCTCATGAAAATGTTCTGCTTCTCTCTCTTTCAGCTCCTGGTCCATGACTTTTCTTTTAGACCTTTCCTCTTCAATCTTTTTTTGTATTTCTTCTTCAGATAATTTTCCAATCTTTTCAAATTTACTTTTCAGATTTTTAGCCTGGATAGAGCCAGTCCTCTTCAGTTTTATTAGTTCCTCGTATTCCGTACTTAAAGCCCCAGAACTTTCATTTACTTCATCCTGTTTAGAAAGATGAAAACAGGTTATTTTAAAGGAGAATTAAAGCTTAGCTAAAGAAGTAGGTTAGAAATGCTGTAAAATTATTTTTTGGGCTTCATTGCTAGCCTCATGCAATCATAGCCTTCTAGCAGGAAAGATCTTTGCATCCAAAGAAGCCCCAGTAGCTCCCCATCTACTTTTCTTCTGATTCAGTGCACATTCTCTGTGCTGATGTCAGTGACTGAGCTTAGGGACTGACTCAAAATATACAGTACGCGTAGAATATAAATGTCGCAATATAAGGCTGATTAGTAATTAATACAGATAATTACTACATGGCAGCTTACAAATCAGTGCAACTAGCATCAGAATTTAATAACCCGCCTCTTAGCATCAGCTTATATTACAGGCCAACCTCATTTTCTGCTTGATTTGTGACAACACCTAAGCTTAGCTTCTTAAACCACTGCTCAGAGCCCACTGGGTATGTGAGTGTCACAGACACTTTCCAAGATAGTGACAAGTTCTGGATGATTGCTGCTATTGAAAAGCTGAAATTTTAAGCTGGTGCAATAAGTTCAGTATATAAATGACATTTTTAGCCTTATGTTTAGGGTTTAGTTATCCTTTAAAAGAATAATCAAATATAAAGGTACACTGATGAAGGCAAGTACTTAGCACCTGGAACCGTTGTCTGCTGGGGTGCAGGCACACACAGCTGATCTTAGCATGAGAACTCTTGCTGAAATATTTTAGCCCCCATGTCGCACCAGCCTAATATGGTTTATATAAGCAAGCTGCTGTATAGCCATGGGTGCAGCTATTTAAGCACAGGATACACAATAGATAGATAAGCTCTCTAGAACCCCATTGTATACTACAGAACGCCACTATTATCTGCTGTGTAACATGTGTCTGCTCTTTGGGATCAGGAAGTAGAATGTGATTTGAGTTTAATTTTCAAACTTTGCCCTGTTTAGAGCAAGAAATAAAAACTAGATATTTTTCATTAAAAAAATAGGCAAAACGTATGTTCAGCACAAGCCCTATTCATTGCACAAATGTCAAAAGGGGCATACTATAACTTTTTTTTTAGTTTTACAAACAATCTTAAAAAATAAGAGGATTTGAAGGTAATCCAATACCTCTCCCATTTCTTCTTTTAATTGTGCAAATATTTGTTTTTCTTCTTCCAGTTTTTGTTTGCGCTCTTCCTCCTTTAGTCTTTTCTCTTCATCCATTTTATGCTTGAGAAGCTCCTCAAAATTAATATCCAGTTTACCCGGAGCTATAGACTCTTGTGAAAATGCTTTACACAGATTGATGTTTTCCTCGTCAGGCTCCTGAATGAGAAAAATATGTTATTCATTGGTTATGTCCGCTAAGTTGCAGGTTCTCTTTTACAGATCAGTTTTGTTAACACCCAAATGTAGTAGTTTAAATAAATGTATCGGTTTAATATTTGTGCCTAAATTGGTACAGGGCATAGTATACTTTGCATAATACCTGCCTTGACCAGATGGTGGTATATTGAGCACTGGTTAGAGTGCTCAAAGGGATACTGTCGCGGAAAAACTATTATGTTTTTTTTTCAAAATGCCCCAGTTAATAGTGCTGCTCCAGCAGAATTCTGCACTAATATACATTTTTAAAAGAGCAGACAGATTTTTTTTAATTTGGAAATTTAGCATGGGGTTACACATATTGTCCACTTGTGCTCTGATAAACTTCGGTCAGTCTTTACTGCTACACTGCAAGTTGGAGTGATATCACCTTCCTTCCCCAGCAGCCTATCAACAGAATAATGGGCAGCTAACCAGATAGCAGCTACGTGACACCTCTGCTGAAGGATTTGTTTGCATTGCTACCCACCTGGTGGTAGACTCTAGAATAGTACCAAAGCAGGAAAACACCTGTTTTTTTTCTGCTTGGAAATGGCAATTTTAGCTTTGCAAACACGAACTATGTCGTGGTATAATAAAATGGTTGAAATAATAGCTTCCTTAAAGTGCTGGCTCCTTCTCAAACCTCAGGATCAGGCAAAATGCAGATGAGATTGTGCCTCCATACCAATATTACAGCTAAAAAAATGCATTTGTTGGTTCAAGAATAACATTTTAAATAGTAGAGTGAATTATTTGCATTGTAAACAGTGTAATTTAGTAATAAAAAGTAAACCATAAAATAGTGACAGAATCTCTTGTGTAAACTTCTATACTGCCACATTGTGGCTAAAAACCATGAATTTAAAGGACACTTATGAATCATTTAGTATACTGAAGAAGATAGTAATCTAAAGGATTTTGTAAATAATCTAGAATTTGGGGGGGTTGTGTTTTTTTCTATTCTGCCTTATCCACTGAAATTTTGCTTCAAACTGATTTCTAAAGTCAGCATCAATATTGCAAACCTAGTATTTGGTTTTTTTTCATCTTTTTAACTTTATTTTAAAATAAAGGCTGCAGGGTCAGTAAGGAATCCTTTGCAACACTTTTTTTGGCTGGATAGCCTTTTGGAATACTTCTGAGAAAGTAAACTTTGCATTTCTCACATCTGCTCAATATCCAGGATGTTACACTTCATTTTAGATGTTTGAAATTTTACTTTTGTGGCAGTTTTTCCTTTTTTTTTTAAGCAGGTGTAAAAATGGTGATGGATAAACATTGAATGACAAGGGTATTAATAACAGTGCTAAAAAAATATGCTACCATTTAGTGTGGGCATGTGAGATAAAAGTTATGTGACTCTCCCCTAATATATATAAAGGGGAACAAATGAAAAAATATCTTGTGCTTTTTTAGCTCTCATTTTGGTACATGCAATCTTGGCTTTATTTAAAAAAAAAAAAAAAAGCACAACCTCCAAAGTGTGCTTCTAAGGGTTGTGGTCAACGGAGATTTGTCGACTGTGGGTTACAAATCTCCCGAAAATGTGTCTCCATTTGACATAACTGAAATCGGCAGTAATAAAACCAACATATCATGAAGTCACCCGAAGTTGCCTCTGGAGGAGGACTTTGTGATATGTTTGTTTTACCATCAGTGATTTTAGTTATTTCCAATGGAGACAAATTTTTGGGAGGTTTGTTGGCCGCAGTTATGCATAAATAATCGCAGGCGACAAATCTTCCAGTCGGCCACTGCCCTAAGAGTCAATATTTTTATTAAGTTCATCTCACACAAATCCACTGCACTAAATTACTAAGCCCAGACCTTCCACGGTTTCATTATGAGAAAACACCACAGGTATGGCATACTTGAAAATCTGAATTTTAGTAATTTACAGTGGGTTTCCAGTGAGGCCTTAGGGCAATGGCACACTAGGAGATCAATCGCCAGCAATAAATCTCTGTTTCTGTGGGTGGCCAATCTGTTTCCAATCTCGCTGCTGGTAAAACCCATGTGTCACTTCAGTCTCCCAAATCAATCGATTGAAGTTTCCAAGCGATATTGGGAGACTGAAGCGATACGTGGGCTTTACCACCAGCGATTCACATTATTTCGGGTGAGAAAGCTTTTACAGGAGATTAGTCACCTGCAGAAGCAGATTGCCCTTAGCCATTGGCCTTAGAACTGTTGTTGGTGGATACCAAAGAGCTATATATACTTACTTAGTTCATCCAGCTCAAAACTGGTGCATTTAATCATGGACATTCTAGTTGAAAATACTATTCATCACTGAGAAAAAAAACAGCTAATCTAGCATGGCATGACGATTGCAAAAAAAAAAAAAAGCAACATATCAGGCAAAACCAAAGGGAATGTATATTGTGAATACTAAAGAAAAAATGTAATGCCAATACCTGTATAAAAACTGGGGTGTTACCAGGTTTATTGAAGTGCTCATGACATGCAGGTTACGATCAAACGTTTCGGGACAACAGCTGCCCTTCCTGTTATAACCCACCATAGATCCCGCCATTGCTTATATACACCACTATTTGTTGTGCCATCTAGTGTGCAACCCCCATATTGGAAGCAATGATACCATATATACAATTAACATACATAAATCCCTGTAATGGTAACATAATAACTCAAGTGTAACCAATAAATCCAAAAAAAAATTTTTGTTTCAAAATATCAGAAAAAGTTCAGAAAAGTTCATTCAAAGTCAGTTCACTCACAGTCCATCACAAATGATTTATAGTGAAAGCAAATCTAGTACACTTATGACCTTTTGTTAATTATTATATGTATATTGTGAATGCAGCCTAGTTGTATAGAGCTAGTCTGAGTATTTGGCCAGGCCCAATGCCACACCCATAATGACACATTGCTGCATGTTAACACAATTGTGGCTGGCTGGAATAATAACAGATTAAAAAGAACACTGGGATTACAAAAATAGGTAGAGAGTAAATCAAATATTCATTAAAATAAGTTAAAAAAAAAAACTTATGGAACACAAGGTAAACGATTCATTATCTGGAAACCCCTTATCTAACTAATCCAAATTTTTAAAAAAAGATTTCCTTTATCTCTGTAATAGTAAAATAGTAAATTGTACTTGATCCAAACTAAGATATAAGTAATATTTATTGGAAGCAAAACCAGCCTATTGGCTTGATTTAATGTTTGCATGATTTTTTTTGTAGATTTAGGGGCAGATTTATCAAGGGTCGAAGTGAAAATTCAAATTTTAATTTTCGAGTTTTTTTAAATGGAATTTGACTAGGGAATAAATTCTATTCAAGTTTTTAAAAAAATCCTAATTTGATTTTGACATTTTTCATGTACTGGCCCTTTAAGAATTCAAATTCAACTATTCGTCACCTTAAACCAGCCGAATTGCTGTTTTAGGTTACGGGGGACGTCCTGGGATCAATTTGGAATTGTTTGCAGCCTTCCTGAAAATCGTTTTTTTTTCAGAGAAAAAACTCGAATCAAATTCAATTAGAATTCGGTTTGAGTTTGCGGGTCGATCCCATTCACCAGAGTTTGAAAAATCAAATTTTTTTGAAAAATTTTGATTGGTCGTTTTTTTTTTTTTTGAGTTTGTGAGTTTTTTTTACAAACTTCCATGAACTCTAAATTCAACCCTTGATAAATCTGCCCCTTAATTATGAAGATCCAAATTACAGAAAGATCTGGTATATGGGAAACCCCCAGATCCTGAGCTTTCTTGATAACAGGTCCCATACCTGTATTATGAAAGGCGGGCATCAGATATTACTGCTGGTAACAAGCCATCTGAAGTTTCTCTTAGTAAATTGAGCTGTATGATTTGCTGAAACCTATGCTCCGTTGCTTAACTGTGCTCTTCATAGAGACCAAGGTGCTATTTCTGCCCTTATCTCATATTACACTGACACTGATGAGATTTATTAGAAATAAAAGTGCAAGATGTACTTGTTTATCCACACACAAAACATAATACCATTGCTATAGTTGAGCACTTGTATAATAAATGAAATAACAATGAATGTGACTCAATCTTATTTAGGGGCAGATTTATCAAGGGTCGAAATGAATTTGAGGGAATTTTCGAAGTAAAAAAAATCGAAATTCGAAGTAATTTTTTTGATACTTTGACCATCGAATATGATACTACAACTTCGACTTCGAATTCAATTAGAAGTACTGTCTCTTTAAAAAAAAAAGTTGATTTCAATACTTCGCTAAATTAAACCTGCCGAAGTGCTATGTTAGCCTATGGGGACCTTCTAGAGCATTTTTCTATGTTTTTGGAAGTCGAAGTAAAATCATTCGATCGATCACTGAAATTCTTCGAATCGTTCAATTCAAAGGATTTAAACGTTCGATCAAACGATTTTACTTCGACTGCAGGATACCCAAATTCGACGAAAAAAACTTCGACTTCGATAGTTGAAGTATTCCAATTCGATGGTCGAATTTCGAAGTATTTTTAACTTTGAAATTCGACCTTGATAAATCTGCCCCTTTAGTGTAAGAGAGAGGTTTAAAAAGCATAAAATTCCATAGGTATTTATACTATTTCAATCATTGATACCTCATACAAAATGAAGAATATTTTTCATATCAATATAAAGTCTAGAAAAAGCATTACAAAAAAAAATAATATTTTGAATTCTTAGGTGAACTGTTCACAGGGATTATGTCAATTTGTGGTTTGTTTGGTTCCACGATGCACTACAATATGACACATCTACAGAACTAGACTGTTTTTTGTGAAAAGGCCAACATATTACTTAAATCTGATTGTATTCCCATTTAGCAATCTTTATTGTATTTCAGTCACCCGTGGCATTTCAGTTGCCACAAGACAGACACCTATTGTCTGAGGACAGGCTTACTTACTGCTACTCTTGAGTTCATAGTCAAATCATTAATATGGTGTTTATAAGCCTATTTATAAAGTGCAAAGTTAAAAAAAATCTTCAGTATTTGCAGTATGGCCAATTAATAAAACTTTAAAAAGGAAAAACTGCAGCACCTCTTGTTTGCAAAATGTGAAAAATTTATTGCAATTGGTCAGTAACAGGCAACGTTTCGGGCCTTGTCTTGCCCTTTCAAGACAAGGCCCGAAACGTTGCCTGTGACTGACCAATTGCAATAAATTTTTCACATTTTGCAAACAAGAGGTGCTGCAGTTTTTCCTTTTTGCTGTATAATTGGCCCATGGCAAGGGCCTATACACTGCTTTGCACTCTGCCCGAAAGGAACTTATGTGAGGTGGTTGAAGCACACACAACTGTATACTTAATTAATAAAACTTTGACCTCTATTTTATTCTTAGATAATTTGGCAGGACCTTCTGATTTTCACCACTTAAAAAAAACTGGCATGCCTTTGCCAGTTCAGAACAGGCAAAAGCCCATAATTATCTATAGAAGGATCAAGCACTTCATAAGCGAAGAATTCATAAATATTTTATTACTCGTCAATTACTCTGTCATAGGAAGTCATTTACAGAAACCAAAGTTGCAAAAGCACTATGGGGAGCAAGAGCAAGCTCCTTAGTGCTTATATAGAGCATCTTTGCACTTCACACCCTGCCCGCTACTTGAGAAATGATCATTGTCATTGAAATACTGTTGACCTAATAGGTTTGCACATGTACTACCTCAATATCATTTATTTCAACATACCTTATATTTCAACTAAAAGTTTTATAAACAGTGCCAAAACTGACAAAAACTGAATACAACTGAATTGTGTTAAAGTAGTAACAAATACTTAAAGAAAACTTTAAATTATTTATTATTTATTTAAAAAATATTTTAATGTAATTCATAATGTTGCCTCATTTTCCTAAATGATGGCATCCCCCTGTTACAGAGCTAAAGCTGCAAACTTACCATGTTTTTTCTAGCCTCTGCAAACTGTTTCTTTTCCTCCTCCAAACGCTTTCTTGCCTCTTCTTCAGCTCTTCTGTGCTCAGCATCTCGGCGCTGCTTTTCCAGTTCTTCAAAACTCAGTTTCAGTTTTCCAGGTTGAAAGGTATCTTTGGTTGCTTCAACTAATGACTCTTCTTCATCCTCTTGCATAGCCTGCAATACAGCAAGCACAGGATAATTAAATGGCATGGCACACACATCATTTTTTGAATAAATGAAACGATCAATGTGCATAACTCCCTGCTTATACAGTATTGCCTAAGGAAGGAGGTTGTTCCCTTGAAATGGTATGTGTTAACAATAAATTCCACTCTAAAATATATCTTGTTATGGCAATAGCCCTAGCAGAGCCCCAGTCCAACTGTTTAAAATAGTTTTTAATTGTTTACAGCGAATGGGCTTTTAGTTTGTTTGTTATGTACCTTGAGATACATGGGGTTATTTATCAATATCAATATCTCGATTGAAGAAGAAATAAATGCGAAGAATGATACCATATTCCTTCTTGCTTCAGCAAATGCCCTCTTTTCTTCTTCTATCTTCCTCCTTGCTTCTTCCTCAGCTTTTCTTTTTTCCTCGTCCTTCCTCTGCTTTTCCAGTTCTTCAAAACTCAATTTTAGTTTTCCTGGGCGGGATTCTTCTTTATGAGCACTCATTTGGGTATCGCATTCCTCCTCATTAACCTATGAAAAATGTTTTAATGTTACTTCAGACTGAGTACCTGATGTTATGCTGTTTTTTTTTTTTTTTTAAACCAAATATACGCCTTTGTGTAATTCTACGATTAAACTTCATTTTTATAAAAGTAAAACTTAAGACCTTTGAAAGATGAAACAAAATTATTATGATTAAATAGGTATCACAAACAATTTATATTCTCTATTTAAGCATACCAGGTGTTGCCTAAGGATAATATCTAATACTTTACCATATGTTGTCTTTCATTTTCAAATTGACGCCTTTCCTCTTCTAAACGGAGGCGTGCTTCTTCTTCAGCTTGCTTCTTCTGTTGCTCTTGTCTCTGCTTTTCCAGATCTTCAAAGGTTAACTTTAGCTTGCCAGGTGTTATTTGCTCTTTGGTTTTCTTATCTTGAGTCTCAGAGTCATCCTAACAGAATAACATAGGGTAGGCAAAGACATCTCATAAGTAAAATGATTTTGGTTCTTTGCGAAAAACAAAACTGATCTGCTCCACCAACAAAAATGGCCCTTTCTACCATCATGCCTGTAAATGGAAAAAATGGTTACTTAATACATGTCTGTATCTTCTTATTAACAGTGTCGTGTGACCTGTAACAGAAGCTTTTATTAATTCTACTAATTTCATAAAGGGATGCCATATTTTTTATTGATTAAATGCCACATAATTAGTATATAGCCACTTTAAGAGGAGTGAAGATTCATACTAAGGATTTTAGAGTAGCTGTATCAAACACGATATATTTCAAAAGTGCACATTTAAGAACCGACTCTAGGTTGTATTCGAGATAGCCAAGGAAAATAAACATGTCTGACTATTACCATAGTTGAGGAACGCCTCTTAGCTTCCCTGAATGACCTCCTATGCTCTTCAAATCGTCTTTTTTTGTCTTCGTCACGGTTTTTCTTTTCTTCTTCCTCCCTTTTCTTTTCTAGATCTTCAAAATTTACATTTATTTTCCCTGGTGACATTTTTGACTTAAGTGATATGTCTGGTACAGCTACTTCCTCAACACCTTCCTGTTTAAAAAGAGAAATACTAGACCTGATTAGTATATTGTTACTGCAATCGTCTGAAAGGCCACCACAAGGTTACATTAGAGTAACATTTTCTCTATCAAACTGTTCTGTACCAGAAGACGTGTTTTGATAGATTATTCAGTGTACCTTTACTGTAAGAAAATAGCCTAACATTATGGGGCACATTTACTTAGATGGAGTGAAGGAATAGAATACAAAAAACTTCGAATTTCGAATGATTTTTTGGGCTACTTTGACCATCGAATTGGCTACTTTGACTACGACTTCGAGTCAAACGATTCGAACTAAAAATTGTTCGACTATTCGACCATTTGATAGTCAAAGTACTGTCTCTTTAAAAAAAACTTCGACCCCCTACTTCGCAAAATAAAACCTACCTACCCTCAATGTTAGCCTATGGGGAAGGACCCCATAGGCTTTCTAAGCTTTTTTTGATCAAAGGAATTTCGTTCGATCGATGGATTAATATCCTTCGAATCGTTTGATCGAACGATTATTCCTTCGATCGAACGAATAGCGCTAAATCCTTCGATATTCGAAGTCAAAGGATTTAACTTCAACAGTCGAATATCGAGGGTTATTTAACCCTCGACCCTAAGTAAATCTGCCCCTATGAGTTGAGGAAATACAGCAAAAAAAGGTGATTTAAAAAGATAACTATTGTATATGTGTGTGTTAGTGTTATTAGTGAAAAGGTGAGAAATAGGTATGGCAGAAAATTGTCTTGTCTAAAGGGAAACTGTCATCAAGCTAAAAAATTGTCTTTGTGCTCAAGGTTTGGATATTACAAGGAAATAAATCCAACAGTTTGAAACAATATAGCACCATCATTTGAAGAGTGAGTTGGGTCAGTTTTTAATGAGCAAAAAAGTAAATATTTAAGCTAATCCACAACAAAGTTGATTTCGTTTTTTAAGGAGTACATTTCATAGGAAAATAGTCGCCCCCCCCCCCCAGTGGTGCAGTCTAATAGCTCCCTCATTCATTAGGTGCATGAATGTGCCCTAAACTGGCCACCTGCACTAGGAACTCCCGTCTAGTGCGGATATATTAGTAGTTATGGAACATGCTCATTAGAGGCTGCTGCTAAGAAACAGGACTATGTGAAATTGTAATAGTTGTGAGTGTCTGCACCCATAGAATGAGATGAAACTGAGGAACTTTAGAGGGGTGAAAACATTTGCATTCTTCATACGTTAAAGCTAAGAAAACCTGTAAAAAAAATAATTGCACAGCAACTGGAAAAAAAGTCAGTATGGTTGTTTAATTTAGGTGACCTATACCTTTCATGAAATAATGAAAGATTTCTAGACATACTGGAGCCTTTGAGGGATGACAAAACCACAATAATTTGCATGTGACATCATATCCGTGCTATAAATATCCCAAACATGCTTGGGGAATGTAGCAGCAGGCCTGGTTTTCAAACTAGGTCACTTTGCATTAAATTGCCTATAAATGAAAGCACGTAAGTAATATAATGAGATGTTTTGCACAAAAAAAGGAACTGTGTCAAGCAGTCAGCATGAACCTTGAAAAATTTATACCAGTTGGCAGTGGTGTAACCGTAACTTCAAAGGGAGAATAACTCATTGGGGCTCAAAAAGAAAAGGACAGCGGCCCATTGTGATCTACATCCTCTGCCTCTTCTTATGTGTAAGTCCCACAATCCATCACCATGTAAAGAGAGGTGAGTGAGGGCTTGCATCACACTGTGACCCTCAGGGATGTTGGGAAATGGTTCTTCAAAGTAACATGGCTTTTTATAAATCTGTGACATCAGGTATATGTGCAAAAAAAAAACCCTTTATAAATATTTATGAAAGTTTAGCATGTATGCATCTTTCCTACATAAGCCCAACTCAATGAGCAGCCACTCTAGTGGGTTTTAGATAAATGCTGCTGTAGGTCTGCAGTGCAAGAAATAGGGATGTTTCCAGTAGCACAGATACTTTTAAGGGCTCTTACTGACGAGCGTTTTTACCTGCGCTCCCCTGCGTTCCGTTTTTCTGCGTTCAGCCGCAGGGGAGCGCAGGAATAGACGCATTACATTTTTTCCAATGGGGCTGTACTCACACAGGCACGTGTAGGCGCCGAACGCAGGAAAAATGCAGCATATTGCGTCTCAACCTGCGTTCAGCGCCTACACGCGCCTGTGTGCTGAACGCAGGAGAGCGCAGGTAAAAACGCTCGTCAGTAAGAGCCCTAACATGGAAACTATTTCATATGAAATATCACCTGGTAACAGTTAATACATTAGGTTAGATTTATCTTTTTTAACAAAATACTATGTAGATTATCTTGCATTTCATATTTAGAGGGGATTAGCTCACTGGCATGTGTTGTGTATTTTCTCTATTTGAACTATAACTCGTCACAATCTGCAAACTCAGTTCGCACTGTTGATTATATGATATATAAAGCAATTCCTGACATTTTTCCTCTGTGTTTTGATCTGAGGAAGAAACAGAGACATAACAGATCTATATATCTATATATATATAGCAAAAATATAGCAAAATATATATGTGTATATATATATATATATATAGCAAAAATATATATATGTGTGTGTATATGTATGTATATGTATATATATATACTGTATATATATATATATATGACTGTATATGTATATATATATATATATGTATGTATATATATATATATATATATATATATATATATATGTATGTATATATCTATATATATATATATATATGTATGTATATATCTATATATATATATATGTATGTATATATCTATATATATATATATGTATGTATATATCTCTATATATATATCAAGGGATGAAAAAGGTCCCAGTGTGGACCGAAACGTCGGATATGCAACTGTGAAATAAAGCTTATAAGTTTTCTTCACGAAAATTTTGGAGTGCGGGTCCATTTACTATTATGTATCTGAAAATTTGACCAACGCACCCACTGCTTATGAAATCCGGTAAGAGTGCGCTCACCAAAGTGATTTTATATACACACACACACACCCCCCCCAAAATGTGCTGAAAAAGTCTACCTCGGCTTATACTTGGGTCAACCCGACCCGAGTAGCTGAAATTGCAGTCACTTTTAATCATTCCTATACCAACAGTTCACTTGGGGAGAGACTGCAATATCCCACAATGCCCTCTGTTGGTTATATGAAAGAATAACAGTGCGCCCTCTGTTGGTTATATGAAAGAATAACAGTGACTGCAATATCACACAGCGCCATCTTTTGGTTATATGGAAGAATAACAGTGACTGCAATATCACACAGCACCCTCTGTTGGTTATATGAAAGAATAACAGTGCGCCCTCTGTTGGTTATATGAAAGATTAACAGTGACTGCAATATCACACAGCGCCCTCTGTTGGTTATATTAAAGAATAACAGTGACTGCAATATCACACAGCGCCCTCTGTTGGTTATATGAAAGAATAACAGTGACTGCAATATCACACAGCGCCCTCTGTTGGTTATATGAAAGAATAACAGTGACTGCAATATCACACAGCACCCTCTGTTGGTTATATGAAAGAATAACAGTGACTGCAATATCACACAGCGCCCTCTGTTGGTTATATGAAAGAATAACAGTGACTGCAATATCACACAGCGCCCTCTGTTGGTTATACGAAAGATTAACAGTGATGGCAATATCAAACAGCACCCTCTGCACATGACAGTGGGACAATGCACACAGTAATCCGTTTAGCAATTCTCTGTCACCATCAACTTTGCAAAGAAGTCCGGTTGATCGCTGGGGGGTCACTTTGGCAGAATGTGCGCTGCTGGGAGACAGGGCTGTAGTTGTGTCTAGGCTTATACTAGAGTCAATAAGTTTTCGTAGGCAAAATTAGGTACCTCGGCTTATACTCGGGTTGGCTTATACTCGAGTATATACGGTATATATATATATATATATATATATATATATATATATATATATATATATATATATATATATATAATTCAACAGAGAAGGTCCGCACTCTCAGGTCTTAAAAATCAAAAATGGTTTATTTTAAAAAGACTAACGTTTCGGCCTCTCCGAGGCCTTTCTCAAAGTTAAAAACACTTTTATGTTAAAACCCCAATTCAACTGAATAAGGACATAAAAACATACTATGTAACAGTATTATTTGTAGCTTTTTGTTTTGCAACGCACAGTCAACCTGGCTGTTACATAGTATGTTTTTATGTCCTTATTCAGTTGAATTGGGGTTTTAACATAAAAGTGTTTTTTAATGTATTATATATGTGAATCTTAACAACTATAGTACTTGACGCATAGTGATGATGATGATGATGCTGTCAGCCAATTAGCCTTTCCCGCCATCTAGGGTACTTAAGGCCTTCATTGTATACCTGTCTGTACTTTGAGAAAGGCCTCGGAGAGGCCGAAACGTTAGTCTTTTTTAAAATAAACCATTTTTGATTTTTAAGACCTGAGAGTGCGGACCTTCTCTGTTGAATTGTAATTCTAAATATTTGGACACTGCACCCAGGCACGTTTATACCATGTTACGTGAGTGCTGACTTCCCCATGGATATGTGTGTATATATGTGTGTGTGTATATATATATATATATATATATATATATATATATATATGTATATATATATATATATGTATGTATATGTGTGTGTGTGTGTGTATATATATATATATATATATATATATATATATATATATATATATATATATATTTATATATGAACAAGAATTACAAAATGCAACATTTTTATTTGTTTCAATTTTTTGCTTTTTTTTTTACATCTAAGAGATGGCTATTTACCTGTTAATTTAGATTACATTTATTTATAGTATATTGTATTCTCTTTTAATAAATTCAAAGTTGTTAAACTGTAAGAAAAGAAGCTTTGGTGGTGATTCCATTTTTTATTTAAGTGTAAATAGTAGCAGTGACAATTTCCCTTTAAAGAAGAAAATGAAAGAAAGAAAGGAAGGAAAGTGTATTTTTTTTAAAAAATAGTTTACCTCCATGTCCGAGTCACTTCCAGTAAAGTTTATGTCATCAATCTATTGAATGAGAATTTCATAACATTACATTTAGCTGTGTTTGCTATTAATAATGTGGTATTGTGAAATTATATCTGATCTCTGCAACCACTGTGAGCACATCGTGCTCTTATACCAGCCCTACAGTAACCGTAGTCAGAAGTCAGAAGCAACCATTGCAGGAAAGCACTATTTGGTGCAGGTTAAAAAGTGGCAAGGCATAGTTCTGCATAGACTGTTAATAAAGGGTTTGGAATTTGAAGCACAGCTCTCTCTAATATAAATCATGGTTATAAATCAGAAAATTGACACTTTATTTAAGAAAATGGATAGTATAAGAACTTAAAATAGGAAAATAACTTGCCTACACGGGAAATTGTTCATGTATCCCAAAGCAGTCAGAAAGTATACTTTAATTCTAATTGCATCAAACCAGTACAGTCTGCTTTGCTGCACTGTTACTGTACAGATTCCATGTCTGACCGCTGGTTATGTCCATTTATGTCTTTTCTCTATTTATATCATTAAATGTACAGTAATTAGAGGATGCCAGACATAGGTTTTCGAAGCAATCTGGATAAAAATATCCCATAAATATATTTATTGGTATATAAATTATATAAATTATCTGCAATATTATCCAGAGTTTTTTTTTTTTCAAATACAGTAAGGGGCACATTTATGAAGGTTCGAAGTGAAAATTCAAATTTCCATTTTTTTTTATGGCAAAAACTGTCAAATTCGTCTAGGGAGTTATTAAAATTTGATTCAAGTTTTTTTAAAAAAAAAAATGATTTTTGAAATTTATCATACACTGGCCCTTTAAGAACCCAAATTCTACTATTCTATAATTGCTGTTTTAGCCAATGGAAGACTTCCTGGGATCAATTTGAAGTTGTTTGCAGCCTTCTTGACATTCAAGTTTTTTTGGAGAAATTCGATTCGAGTTTGCAGGTCGATCCTACTCACCCGAGTTTCAAAAATTCAATTTTCTAGATTTAGATTGACCTACCTCTTCTGCTTTCTTTGCCAGCTCACGTTCTATTTTACGTCTTTCCTTCTGATCCTGCTCCAGCCTCCTTTTCCTTTCCTCCTCCATTCTTTTTCTTTCTTCTTCATGTCTCTGTTTTTCCATTTCAGCAAATTTTCCTTTTACTGTTCCTGCGGAAATAAAAAGGAAAGTAGTATTGCCTTATGTTACAATGAAATCAATTTCTCTGTTTTCTGGCATTGCTTAGCAATTATTAAGTAACAAATAACGTTTGAATAGGCCCCTGAATAAAAATACCATCACAAAATATAACACAATGCTATTTTCTCTTAGAATTACCTTGTAATTTTGGGACATAACCCTTTTCTACTTGTTTTGGCTTATTTTCCTCTTCTTCATCATCGGAAGCAAGCAGTTCTTTCATCTAGGAAATGTAAACAAATGCATTTACTGGAACAGCCAATTAATTTGCCTTTTTAAAACCTTAAAGACACTTTTCTATATCTTTCCTCTTTTGCCCCATGGATCAAGCTATTTCACAGCAGCAGGTTGTACACATGTATGAGATTACAGCTGTTTGTTAATATATCCCCTCGGTCTCCTATTATAGCTTTCAATCTGTATTTATGTAGCCACAAATGTCCAGGTTTCTTTTAAAGCATTTTATCTTTTTAATATTGACATTCAAGGGCTGCCCTAGGCACAAGCCATCAGGTGCCTACCCAGACAATATGGTCCTGGTTGTGGCCCAGTCAAAACTCCTGCCTTTTTCAACTTTTACTTTTAAGAAGGAAACATTACTAATAAATGCATGTTGAAATGGAGATCTGTATGTGCTATGCTGAACAAATTATCCAAGCGACTTTGAGCAAAGCACTGGCCTACAGTAATGTGTTCAATTTCTTTGTCTATAATAAAGAAATAAAGTCTTATTTTCATATAAGCCAACCTCCACTATATAAGACTAAAATGTGATGAGCTTTGGGTCTGCAATGGGCAACTGTATGCAGCCTTCCTCAGAGATTGGTGCTGTTGCACTGGACCCATAGTATCCTATATATGCAAAATTTAATTTACTTTGCAATATTTTTATTATACACGTACGCCAAATCATTTCTGGACTGTGTCCCATCCTTATCATCTCTTATTTGTCTTCAGCCACTGGCCTTTCTAGGCTACAGGAGCCAACTATATAAAAGCACACCCACAGCAGGTGCTGTCATACTTTATTTAGCATGCCAACACAAAAATCAGCACCCTGGCTTATTATTTACCATGCATGTTGATAACCCCTGGATACAAGTGTATATCTGATATATTTATTGATACAGCTGTAATTTCTCAAATCTCTAATCTTAAAGGGTTTATGTCATGATATTTATGGTCTCGTTTTTATTTCTAAATTACACTGTTTACACTGCAAATAATTCACTTTACAATATAAAATGTCATTCCTGAACCAGCAAGTGTATTATTTTATTTGTAATATTGGTGTGTAGGCTGCCATTTCGGTCATTTTGCCTGGTCATGTGCTTTCAGAATGAGCCAGCACTGCTTTCTGGCAGGCTATTGTTTCTCCTACTCAATGTACCTGAATGTGATGCAGTGGGACCTGGATTTAACTATTGAATGCTGTTCTTAAACTGGCCATAGATGCAAAGATCCAATCGTATGAATCCTTGATTCGTATGATTTTCGGATTGTGTGTGGAGAGTCCCAACATCTGTCATGCCATGCCGATTGGTTGATCGGACAGGTTAGAAAATTTCTGTCAGCTGCCGATAATATCTGTGTGTATTGCCGATCTGACGATCTTCAGTGGGAGATTGTCACTAGTTTTTGTCGGACATAACTTTCGTATGATTGCTGTAGGGGCAGAACATCGGCTACTTTATTTGATCTGAAAGGTTAGTGGCAGGTCGGGAGATGGGGAAGTCAGATCGTTTGAGGATTCAAACGATCGGATCTTTGCATCCATGGCCAGCTTTATATCTACCAGGCAGCTGTTATCTTGTCTTAGGGAACTTCTATCTGGTTACCTTCCCATTTTGCTGTTGTTAGGCTGCTGGGGGGAAAGAGAGGGGGGTGATATCACTCCAACTTGCAGTACAGCAGTAAAGAGTGACTGAAGTTTATCAGAGCACAAGTCACATGACTTGGGGCAGCTGGGAAACTGACAATATGTCTAGCCCCATGTCCGATTTCAAAATTTAATATAAAAAAAATTAGTTTGCTCTTTTGAGAAACGGATTTCCATGCAGAATTCTGATGCGTTTTGGAAAAAAAAAATTCCCATGACAGTTTCCCTTTAACAATGGCTTGAATACTTTGGCTTTATAGCCTGTTAATTGACCCTGAACATACATACATATACTTACATGGCCTGAGCAAGACATTTTCTAGACAAAATACTTGCGTATAGTTATGTCTTTCTAAATAGCCAAATTGCTTTTTAGTGGAAACATTCAGTGGTATGTAAAACCCTCACATGCAAGAATCCATGACATTTTTATTCTCCTAAATAATGTTGTTGCTGCTTCTGTTATTTTGATGTCTTAGCAGGTTTCTTACATGTTCAACCAACTTACTGACAAACAGAGAAAGTAGGAAACAAGAACCCTGCCTGCAAAAGTCTTTCTAAGAGGGTCAGAAGATATGCAAGTATGTAACTTTATGTGGGGGTTTGAGAATGAAAATCTTTTGTAAAGCATTCATGTGAGGATGTACTAGGGAGGAGGAAAGGCTGAGGTCAATACAGAAGTGAAGCGGTCTGTATAAAAGATTAGTGGTGTAAGGTGGAGTTTAAGTCAGATATAAGAATGTACAAATGTACATACCCAGGGAGCTGCAACAGAGTCTGATGGAGGAGATAGTTTAGTCTTGTACTGGAATTTTAGATCAACTATTAAGGGAACAAGTAAACAAAAGGCTGTCCAATAAGATGAAGGCTGTGGTAGTGAGAGATGATTCATCAATTAACTAGTATTTTGGTAGTTCCCTGAATAAGAAAGGGGTGTGTTCTTGCAATGCACATATAAAAACTGAATATATGCTTATTTGCACACTATCCATATAGGATACACCATAAAATCTCACTTATAGCAAAAATACCTTTGATCATTTTGCTGTATATTATCTATGTAATCTGCACAGTTCAGCCTCTCAGCAGGTAAGCAATAAGGCTAAAGCAAACCTTTTTATTCTAGCCATATTGCATTGGGCATTATAAATGCCATAAGTCTGCTTACAGCACCACACACAGTTCTTCAACGTAGACTGCATGAGGAAGGAGTCAGGTCTTTTAAACAGATCATGCTCTATTGTATATCTTTGCGATCTGAATGGAAATAGAAAACAAGTAAAACCTCTTGCTTTCTTTTGTTCCAAATCTTCTCCCTGGTATATTGCTCCTTTCTTCGTTGTCTTTCGTCTGTGGATCTTCTCTGGCTCCTCTCCTCCCTTGCTTTATGCATGGCTTCAAATTTATTCTTTACATCCCCCTTGCCAAGTTTAGGTACGTAGGTTTTTTGGACAGGCTTAGATGTGGAAAGCAGAATCTTTTGGATGAGAAAAACAGGAAAAAGACAGAAGAGAATGACAGATATTAGGAAAGAGTAGATGGAAAAGGTAATAGCAGAATAGAAAAAGAGTCTGGTGTAGACACTGAAAATTTTATCTAACTCTTTCAGGCAAGAAAATCTTGTACTGTTAATTTTTTATTTTTGTTAAAAAGATTTCCCCCTATTTATCCTGCTTCTCTTTAGCCTGAAATTTGAACTGTTATCTGGTTCAAAACAGCAACTGGAATGTGCATTCATATTGAGGCTGGATTTTCACTTATTTTTATGCCTAATATACAAACCATGGATTATTGCTAAAGTGAGTTGGACCACAGCAACCAGATAACAACAGAAATTCCAAACTGGATAGAGAAAAATTAATAATTTAAAATAAATAAAAAAACAACAAATTGTCTTAAGCCCCCATAAAAGGTATTATGCTTTATATATATATATATATATATATATATATATATATATATATATATATATATATATATATATATATATATATATATATATATATATATATATATATATATATAGAGCCGGCACTCACAAAAAAACGTATAAATTTGCCTGGGTGCACGATCAAAAACCTCTCAAAACACTTGCAAAAAAGATCAGCACTTCACAGGTCTTAAAAAATAAGCTTAATTTATTTAGCAACAGACTGAAGTTTCGGCTGACTCCTCAGCCTTTCTCAAAGTGCCAAATACAATTTAAACCATGTCTTTTAAACATTCGCTGGCGGGAAAACCACCAGCTGTAACAATATCACATGCTTAGTTATAGTTAAAAATCCATTAAATATTTGGCTATGATTACATCCGGTCAATTTGTATACAAAATATCACTACTGACATGTTTGAGGCACTAAGGGCAGAGACACACACGAAGTTAGGGGAGATGAGTCGCCTGGCGACAAATCGCCTCTTCTTCGGGCGACTAATCTCCTCAGACTGCCTTCCCGCTGGCTAGAATTGAAATCGCCAATGGGATGGCACTTGGGCAGCTTCAGAAAACAAATCACTCTAAATGCCATCACGCCGGCAAATTAGGTTCTAGCGGGTGGGAAGGCTTTTTGGGGAGATTAGTCACCCGAAGAAGAGGCGATTTGTCGCCAGGCAACTTATCTCCCCGAATCTTCGTGTGTGTCTCTGCCCTTAGTGCCTCAAACATGGAGTATCTTCAGTCTCCTTATTTGTTTAATGCAAGAAATAACAGAAACCATGGATTTTTGATGACTAGAACAACTGGAACAAAGTGTGTTCAACTGCCCTAAAGTGTGTGTCTCTGCCCTAAAGCCTCATCTGCTACAAAGTGGGATTTCCAACAAGCCCGCATGGCCACAACTGAACATTCTTTTTGGGTGTTATGGCCAGTGACAGAAACCCAAATAGATAAAAAAGAAAAACTAATTGTCTTTGAATAAAACAATGCTAAAATGGTCTGCTAATGGGAGCTCCCACTTATTGTTCTATGAAAGAAAAATATGTTTAAGTTCAAACTGAAAATCATATATCCAAAATAAATAAAGTGTGAGCATTGACTTATAAGATAAACAATTTACCCAGGTTTCGGCCCATGAGTCACAATCTTGGCACAGAATCTGGTCTCACCGCTATTATTGTAATAGTTAGACAAGGGATGCAGTGGGAAAGAGCACATATTATAACAGGTCTGTTGGGGAATACTTCAGAATTTCTTTGATGCCAATATGCAAAATAGTAGCACAATTAAGGATACTAAATAAGTCTTGTACTGGGTAAAGTTTGCACACTTGCTGGATTTAGAGGTTATTTCACATCACCAGGTGGGAGTAAAACAGATTTCCAGCAGAACTGTTATCGCAGTGTCGCAAAATCAGTAACCACAAGGCAGATGAATGTTCAAAGGCGTAACTAGCCTGGCAATAAGCAATGGTATACTGAAATTAAGTATTATCATAACAAGAACTGAGCCAACTGAGTCTTGCAAGCTATTTGCTTTATTCAAGTGCTCAGCACATATTATGGGGCTACAAAAGTTTACACAAACAGCACATTACTGCATATTAACTAGGGAAGCACCGAATCCACTATTTTGGATGAGGCCGAACCTCCGAATCCTTTGCGAAAGATTCGGCTGAATACCGAACCGAATCCTAATTTGTGTATGCAAATTAGGGGTAGGAAGGGGGAAAACACACACACATTTTTCGTGACAAAAAGTCAAGCGATTTCCTCCCCGTAATTTGCATATGTGGATTTGGATTCGGCTGGGCACAAGGATTCGGCCGAATCCTGCTGAAAAAGCTGAATCCAGAACCCAATCCTGGATTCGGTGCATCCCTAATATTAACGTTCATATGTAACTGGCATGTGCTGTTTTGTGAGCATTACATACATAAATATATACATATGTTTTGAGAACAGGCAAAAGAAAATAAAATATACATGAACCCCTTCCTGATTTTCTTTGTCCAATCAGATTTAAAGGGATGGATTAACTTTAAATTAACTTTTAGTATGTTAGAGAGTGACTCATTCTAAGCAACTTTTCAAATGGTCTTTTTTTTTCTTTATTATTGTTTTGGAATTATTAGCCTTCTAACTCTTTTTAGCTTTCAAATGGGGGTCGCTGACCCCATTTAAAAAACAAATGCTCTGTAAGGCTACACATTTATTGTCAATGCTACATTTTTTTTTATTCATATACCAGTCTCTTCAATTCAAATCAATGCATGGTTGCTAGGGTTTTTTGGACCATAGCAACCAGATTGCTGATATTCCAGTAATTTACCCAGAAGCCCATTGCCCAGAAACCTCCAAACAATTATTTTTTTAGTCTGTAATAAATGTTAATGTTCCTTGATGTTATCGAAACTAAAATAGATCACTGGTGAAACAAGGCAGTCCTATTTTTTTTAACCATTTAAATGTATTTAGTAGCCATAAGGCACAGTGCCCACATTAGGCAAATAAGTTTATATTCTCATTCTTCTCCAAGATTTCATATAAAGGTAATTTTAATTAGTATAAGGAAGAAACAAAGGGGGGGGAGCATTTTTATACAAAGCATAAAATCCAGCAAAAATAAAAAACAAAACTGAGGTCTCCAAACTTTTAGTTTGAAGTAAATAAGGGAAAAGCATTGTATCACACTCTAAAGCAGTAACATGACTTCATGATGAAGACTCTCATGCCCAGCAGTACAACACAGTAGCTTGCATTACTAAAGCCGTCTGAATCATAAAGGCCTGTCTGAATCATGCTGTAAGGAGGCCACAGAGTTCATTTTCAAGCCTTAAAGTGGTCAGGGGAATTAATATCATTTATATGCTCAAAAGTCAGTAGCAAATTAAGGTAAAAGTTTTCATACAGAGAAGTTAGAGACACGTTTCTGCTTCTAACACACACACAGACATGTAAGCATGATTTTAACATGATGTGTGAGCTGACAGTCCAGGAGTGATATGTTTGTAGGGTCTGCTACACTAATGTGCTATATCCCAAATACCTTGTTCATTAATCTCATTCTCTGCACCTGTACTTTAGGATAGTGGGTGGGGAGGGGGGTTGAACACACCCATGGTTGTTCTGCCAAGAAAGTCAAATTACTTTGATCAAACAATACTTTTAATGGAATATTCAGTGCCAAAGTGCTTCTGTTCTACCACCACTAAAATATACGCCAGTGAATAGGGAGCTTTCTTGTCTGCTAGGCTGGTTTTTTTTTTTTAGAATAGCTTCAAGCTGAACATCTAGTGCACCTGTCAGTTGGGTCTCTTCTAATTACAATGACACACTTCAAAAACAAAAGTGGGATTCTTCCTCTCTCCATGATCACTATATATAATATTTCTCTAACCGTACCATCATTTTAATGCAGCAATTCCTTTCTACGGGATCTCCTTGTTCCATTATGAAGTCATGAATTCTGGGACTTTGTTCCACCAAGTCCCAACATTTATTACTTCATAATCATCAAAGTAAGGGAAGGGGGAAGTCAGAATATTATTATTAGTACATATATAGTGCCAACATATTCCATAGCACTGTACAATAAATAGGTTTATACATCGAACATACAGATTTACAAACAAAGCAACCAATAACCAAATATATCCCGTTTCCCTCTAATTTTGAGCAATAATGTGTGTGTGTGTGTATATATATATATATATATATATATATATATATATATATATATATATATATATATATATATATATATATATATATATATATATACACGGTCAAATTCTCCGCATATAATCATGTCTTTGAATACACAGTTCCTGGACCAGCACTCCCTTTTGTAATGTGATGTTTTTTATTATATTATAATTGCTGAACTCCAGCATTTCATTAGGACCTTTTTCAAGGTAAAAGGTTTTATTGTGAGATAACATGAAAGCAGGCATTTTGCCAATATTAAACGGAATTGTCACGAGTACTTAACACTAAGGGGCAGATTTATCAAAACTCAAGGTGAATTTTCTAATTAAAAAAAATTCGAATTTCAAGCTATCTTTTGTGTACTTCAGCTATGGAATAGTCCAAATTTGAATATTGAAATTCATCATGTACTGGAAAGATTTTGATTCAAATGCGATCTAATGCACTATTACTTTGATTCGTACGATTTGAATTCGTCTGAATATGAACCTATTCAGCCAGAAGAAAACTTAAAACTTAATTTCGTTTGGTCTTTTTGAATTGAATTTCGAATTTTTCCAAATTCGACCCTTGATAAATATGCCATTTAGTGTAATGGTGTTAAAAGTAGTGTACAAATGAAATCTTGCTTGTTTACCATATATTTAGAGGGAATGTTGCCGTATATTTCCAAAGTAGGAATTAGATGCATAGTAAGTTCTCACAACACCCCTCACTATCCCAGTAGCACACCCAAAGAAATATAATTTGCAGTAAGTACTAGGCTATTGCGCCTCTCTGGGTTGTTAAATAGTTACTGGAGGCACCCACAGTGGAGCTGCTCCATTGACAAACCTACACAGATGAATCTATCAAAAAGAAATATTGTAGATTATGCCAAAAAAGTATCCTTTGTATTTGTCACATTAGAGTGTGTTTGTGAGATACCTGAAGCAACATACTGTTCTATTCTGTTGTTTTCAATGCGCACAAGGTATAAATGTCATTTATTCTCTTCTCTTGCCAGCTGCCTTCCCACACAGCCCTAAAGGAAATGTTGCCTTTATACAAATAACCTTCTAGAATACATATTAACTGTGCACACTCCACCCTAATACCAGGAGCTCCAACCTGCAGGGCTCCAGCAATGTAAACTATTTTGGAGAAACACAAGATTGCTGTTTGCCATTTGCCTTTAGTCACCACAAGCTAGACAAGCACAGACACTGACCTACGTGATGAGCACTGGGCATCTTTACACTTTCAACTACTCATATAAGAAATTCAAAGGCTGATTAGATTTAGTTTCCCAGGCAAAGGGTTTTGTTGTTGATTTGGCTATTAGACGGTACAGATATAAGTGGCCCTTTGTCCCCACACCCTAATTAAACATAAATTTTTTCATGTTAACTCATCAATTACCGGTAATGCACCTTACTGGAATGTTTATAATTAAAGATCTCACTCTGAGCAAGAATGTGCTACACAGAATTAATTTGATATAATAAAGCCAAATCTTCTTGTAATCTCAAATAAAACCAAATGATTGTGATTGCCAGCTGTGGTGACAAATGACACCTAGCCTATAATATAATGTATGACAATAGAAATGCAATGTAGTTCATGTTAACATTGTTCCAAGAGACCTACCTCTGTCTTTTGAGCCACGTCATTCATGATTGATATCCCTTCCCTTTCTTTACCCTGTAAATATTTATTTCTTTAGTGCTTGACCTAAAAAAAAGAAAAAACATTTAAGAGTTAACCTAGTGAAGTATCAAATGTAGGCTTCATCTGAAGGTGGGTCGTTATCTGTGACAGTCAGATGTGTTCAGAACATTACCCATTCAACTCAACTCCCTAATATAGAATGGATTTCTATATTAGGGAGTTAACCAACAATGAAATTATCAACCCATAAAATCTATATTTTCCTGAACTGATCATATACTAACTTATATTTTGCATCAGTACAAAGCAATCATTTTCCTATCATTTGAAATTAACCAGATTAACATCACATTTGTATTTATATTTTGGAATGTATGTAGGTGTGCAAAAAGAATACATACCCCACTGAAAGTACACTACCCCCTCTCTGAAAACTCTAAATCTGACACACAATCAAACAATAGAGAGCTATGTCATAATTGGAAATATTTTATTTTTTTTTTAAAGGTTTTTATTTTCATTTTTGCAGTTACAAAATATAACACATAAAACACAACATACAATAGAATTGTAGTCCATTAGAAACATTAGGGTATGCCATTATGTCAAACGTACCTAAACAGATTATTACCCTTGTAACGTTCTTAATTACTAGTCTATCAATTACTCATTGATTGATCTCGGAGATGGTATGTCTGAGAAGTCTATAGTTGGGTTAGCATCTAGCCAAGAGGCCCATATTTTATTAATTATTATGTGTTTCTAAAGCATCTCTGGGGGGGGGGGTCACTGACTCTGTGACTGTTTTCAATAGATACATTTAGTTGATACACTTCTTATCTTTGGCCCTGCCGAGCAGAATCCCTTTCATTAAAGGGGGTGTTCACATTTAAATTAACTTTTAGTATGATGTAAAGAGTGATATTCCAAGGCAATTTGTAATTGGTTTTCATTTTTTATTATTTGTGGTTTTGCGTTATTTAGCTTTTATTTGGCAGCTCTCCAGTTAGCGATCTGGTTGCTAGGCTCCAAATTACCCCAGCAACCATGCATTGATTTGAATAAGACTGGAATATGAATAGGAAAGGGCTTGAAAATAAATCCAGAAAAAAAGTAACAATAAGGGGGTTATTTATTAAAGTCCAATTTTATCTCAACATTTTCTGCTACAAGCTCCAAGCAAATCCACTCTGGTTTTTTATGCTTAACTATTACATTTCCCCAAAAATTTGCTTTGAAAAAATCAGATTTTCACGATTTTTAGCATTTTTTCTGATTTTTCACCGAAAACTCAGATTTCTTATGCTTTTTTGCCAGAAAACTTTAGGGTATTGCATGAAACCCAGCACAAATAAAAAAAATCATTGGGACTTCTCCCATTGACTTGTCGAGATGCTGGATTTTCTGATTCAGACTTTTCCATCCTCTGGGTTTAATAAATTATGGAAAATTCATGATTTTTTAAAAGTCTGACTTTATAAAAAAAATCACAAATAGTAACCCCCTAAATGTGTAGCCTTACAGAGCATTTGTTTTTTAGATGGGGTCAGTGACACCCATTTGAAAGCTGGAAAGAATCAGAAGAAAAAGGCAAATAATTCAAAAGCTATAAAAAATAAATAATGAAAACCAACTGAAACGTTGTTTAGAATTGGCCATCCTAATAACATACTAAACGTTAACTAAAGACATCTTTAGTTAATGTTTAGTATGTTATTAGGATGGCCAATTCTAAACAACGTTTCAGTTGGTCTTCATTATTTATTTTAATGAAGACCATTAAATAGCTTTTATATTTATAGCTTTTAAAGTCAGCTGTTATAATTGATACAATAGTTGCTAATATTGCACAAATATCAGAATGTATCAACTAATGTAGCAAATTTTAACAGTTCAAAATCTGCACCTGGATTATTGTCTGAGCTGCCAGACTGAAACACCAGAGACAGGGACATTCAACTTTAATTGAAGATTTTGGAAAAACTGTAAAAAAAAAATAAAAGATGGAAAGTAATTGGGAAAAAAAGTCTTTATTCCTGTTGAACAATCTGAAAACAACTCAAGTTAAAAAGTGTCTGAAAGGTGAAAAAACCCTTTAAGAGCTGAAATTCTGTTTTTTTTAAAACGGAAATTCATCTCCGTTAGTGCAGAGAGCGCTATAGCACTATTGCACTTATAGCACTATTGCACTTATAGCACTATTGCACTTATAGCACTATTGCACTTATAGCACTATTGCACTTATAGCACTTATAGCACTATTGCACTTATAGCACTTATAGCACTATTGCACTTATTGCACTATTGCACTTATTGCACTTGTAGCACTATTGCACTTGTAGCACTATTGCACTTGTAGCACTATTGCACCTATTGCACTTATAGCACTTATAGCACTATTGCACTTATAGCACTATAGCACTTATAGCATTTATAGCACTATTGCACTTATTGCACTATTGCACTTATTGCACTTGTAGCACTATTGCACTTATAGCACTATTGCACTTATAGCACTATTGCACCTATTGCACTTATAGCACTATTGCACTTATAGCACTATTGCACTTATTGCACTAGCAATGCAGCCCCACTTTGACTCACTCTGACACTGAAGTTTTAAGCATGGATTAGGAGAGGCGGGTGGAACCAGCCCCAGAATCGCCCCTGTGAGGACAAATATGCAAATCAGACTGTATTGTATTACATAAAGTTCTGCAACTACAAGGTGATGTTCTAATACATTTTTGTGGATTTCATAAATTAAATAAATATTGCAGTTCTGTAATGAGAGATAGAGAGAAATCATACTAGATGATAATAAAGATAATGCTTTGTATTGTGGTGCTCTTGCTCCTTTCTTCACACCTTCTTCCATTCTTTTACTTTTCTTTTACACTTGTTTCTTCCTCCAGCATTTGGCCTACTAATCTTTATTAAAACCCTTGCCATTTCAATTTGTACTGCACTATGCTCTTTGATAATGGTATGATTATATGGGGCCTATTTATCATGCTGTGGAAACATTGGAGGAAAACATCACCAGAGGTGTTGCCGGTTGCCCATAGTATGATACATAGCATGATAAAACATCACCGGTGATGTTGCCCATAGCATGATAAATAGGCCCCTATGTGTTAAAAGCTTTGAATGTAGTCATTGGGCTGACTGTATGGGCTTCCTCCTGGATATCAGTAGTACCCAGCAGGCACTTAGCTATTGTTTTTTGTAAGCAACTTTCACTGTGAGTGTGAAATGTGGTTGCAAATTAATGAGCAATGTTGAAGTGCAGAATTGTTCATTTACCTACAGTATTACCCACAGTGTCGGACTGGGACACCAGGGACCCACTCTCAGTACTATTATAATTCCTCTCCTCACGCAACCTCTATTCTGCTGGTCTCTTTTCTTTACATGCTGTAATATATTATTCAATGTATTTAGTCTCTTTGTTCTCATAGAAATAGGTAAAGGCCATGAAATATGCCAAATGTTTTGAAGCAGGAGGGCCCACTGACACCTGGGCCGACCGGGAGTTTTCCTGGTATCCCTGTGGGCCAGTCTGACACTGATAACCCAACAGGCTTTTATATTTTCAGGGATGTCCACATATATGCAGTGGCGTAACTGCAGGGGGTGCGATTGGGCCAGGGCCTGCACCCCTCTAGTTACGCTGCTGCATATATGTTTCTCCTTTCACTGATTCATGTGCATTTCACTATTTGGGTCCCACTGAGGCAACATGGGTGTCTTCCCTAAGCATTTAGTTACAGCTGGGAAGGATCCAGTGTAATATTATCTTTAAGTAAATTCAGAATGATAATTAAGGTGAAGCAAGCAAACCCCAGGCTTATACTAGATCTCTTTTATAACAGAAGCATGCACAGCACTTTTTAGTTCTAAATGGTATAATTAAATGATGGAAATTACCAGGTGAAAATAACTTTTAACCTTAACTGCAGTTAATGGCCTAATACTGTAGATTAAAACACATTTTTGACAATGATTTAAATGAATACTAATACAGGCTATAAATATTGATATATTAAATGCAGTTTCCTTTCCCACAAAGTACACAAATATAAGTCGAATCAATTCATACAAGAGTTTATGAAAAGCTGACGCTGGCTTTAAGACATGCCTTAGTCAAGTGTTTCAGTCTTAGCAATTGTGAGGTTTTCTGTTTTGGTTTTTTCTGGAACACTAATTTCTACAACCAATTTGGATTTAGCTACGAGAATTACAACTTCATGCCAAAGATAATGCCAGTTAAAAGCTAACAGCAGCAGACTATTTGGAGGGGTAGAACTTAATGGACTTTGGTCTTTTTTCAACCCAATATAAACAAAAAGAGAAAATGCCGGCTCCAATCTCCTTTGGACTAGTTATAATATATCAATAGAGCAAATCAATTATAAACTTTGCGGGTCAATTCATTATTTTTATGTATATATATATGTATATAAAATGCTCAAATTGCTCAAAATTCTACGTTGATGTAGACCGCTAAGCAATCCTTACCAAGCAGAAAAATCTGGCCTGGGTGTCCAAACCCCAGGCCCTTCACTCCAATTGTTAGATAATAGAAAACAGCCAAAGAGCTTTACACTCACCAAGTTAGCCGAATGGTCCGGGTGCCGTGCCCCGAACCCGTAGCTTAGGCAAACTCTGTCTTCAAAATGAATCTGCACGCACTCCTGCAACCATGGCCGTGGAGGTTAAAAATGTAACTTTATTCCATGTAGTTAAAAGATATGCGTCCTAACGCGTTTCGTATCAGCAGATACGTATCTGCTGATACGAAACGCGTTAGGACGCATATCTTTTAACTACATGGAATAAAGTTACATTTTTAACCTCCACGGCCATGGTTGCAGGAGTGCGTGCAGATTCATTTTGAAGACTTTTTTCAACCCAACCTAACTATATACTTGATGAACTGTGACAAAATCACTGGCCACAGCATCTTCATCAGCGGGGAGATCTACATTTATAAAGATTGCTTCTTCCAATGGCTGCATTGTACTTCGGGACTTCAACCCCAACCTCACACTATTTGTAATAAGGTTTCCATAGACTTTAATGTTTAAAGCAACTTCAGAATTCTCAACAACTATTGATATAAATAATATGATCTATAATTCTAGAATAAATGGAGTGACAAAAAGATTTTCTTTCAAACCAACAATGAAGTGCCCATTGGTTTGAACGGATCTTGTTTCTCAATTTTATTTCTTTGTTAAAACATGAGAAAAAATGATAGGGAAAAAAACAACATTATTTGGGAGACTTCTTTCACCGAGAATAAAAATACATTTAATTTCTTATATTTTGTAAATCATCCCTTAACTGAAAAGTACATAGAAATGCATATATGTCATTTTGTGTTGCTACTAGGCCTTTAATTTTAACGATGAAACTGTTTTTCCTCAACGAAATTCTGAAGATCCATCCCTTCCTCAACCAACTGCTAAGCCACTCATGGATTCTGTTTTCACATGTACATGTTCAGCCCCAATACCATTCATCTTAAAGGGGAACTATCGCAAAAATAAAAATTTAATGTAAGCTTCACCATGCTGAAATAAGAAACTTTCTAAATCCAATCAATTAAAAATTCTGCATCATTTCTGAAATAATCAAGTTTGTATTCAAAATCCCTCTCTCAGCATCTGTTTCTCTTCATTCTATCTTCTTGCAGCAGTTGGGTGTCAGATATTCATTGACAGTTAGATCCAATATATCTTATAGGGGGGGCTTCTTTTCTGAGCAGATGAATTAGAGCTCACTCAAATAACTGATTCCACTACAAACAAAATCTAACAAAATAACTGCCTTTTTGCACAAATTCTGCATGTAGAGAGACATGATGTCTGGTGATTTTAATAGAGTGAGCTCTAATACATCTTCTAAGCAAAAGGATCCTCCCTATAAGATAAATTGGATCTAACTGTCAATGAATATCTGACACCCAACTCCTGCATGAAGAGAGAATGAAGAGAAACAGATGCTGAGAGAGGCACAGTGAAGAAAAACTTGATTATTTCAGAAATTATGCAGAATATTTGATTGTATTTAGAAAGTTTCTTATGATCTTATATTATATTCTTGTATTGAATTTTCATTTTTGTGATAGTTTCCCTTTAAAATGCAAATTTGTTGCATGGGTAATGCAGATTTAAATGCAGGCCACAAATCTCCCCGTTTGCCACTACCCATAGCCTAAGATTCAAAAAGATAACAAACCTCTAACACAACCTTTGTTTAGGAGGGTATTTTATGGCTTCTTTAGCCAGTTTCACTGTTGAGGTTTGGCTTTGGCTGCCCGAACTGAACCGTAACAGGAACTGCTTGAATTTAGATATTTGGCTGATATATAACTGAAGTAAACATACCTTTTAGATAAATGATACATCTGGTTGGGTTAAACAGTTTTTGTTCAATTATCTGCAGATTTTAGTATGAAGCAGAGGCCAATGACTTGTAAGATGATAAATGATAAGTTGCTTTTAGGAGAATTCCATTCTATACTAAATACAGTTGATGGCACAAAAGGACTTGTTTCACATGCTTTTAAAGATACACTAAGTTAGGTGGGGCAGTTTGGGAAAAAATATATTTACATTTACAAAAGTTCTTGTCGTTCTTGCCATTCATCAATGTCTTTACTTGTGTTCTCGCAAAATACAGACTCCTTTGCTTAGATTCTAGATTCATACTCGGAGACTATTTTGCAAGATGGGCTCATTGACTAGACACATTAAGTAAAGGCGCATGTATAGTATTGTTGACTTGACAAGCATTCAACAAAAGTTTTAACTGGGCCAGGGCATATCTCAAATACAATATACTGTATACTTGAGTTGGAGTTTATAAAATCCACAATATTATATATATATATATATATATATATATATATATATATATATATATATATATATATATATATACACGCACGCACACACGCACGCACACACACACACACACGCACAAAATGAACTCATGTTGAAAATAAAGCACTTCTAAAAAAAACTATTCTCCACACAGCTCCTAACTAGATCTGCAATTGCCATGTTACACAGTGCAGACTTGGACCCACAACCGAACTTACACACACCAATTAGATATACCGAATGATTTAGGTTTTTCTACAGTCCCACAGTGGAAATAAAGATGGACAGAAGGGAATTCTCCTAGGCTGAGCCTTACTAGGTGTTGGGTGCACCGGGAAATTCTGTAGAAGTCTGGTATCTGTCTGTCCTTGAACAAATAGTTGTCTTGGTTCTTTATGTGCCATAAATATGTTATTTTGCATCTCCCTAGACAAGAGGCTCTCTGCCTGTATGCTTGACACTGGCGTGATATTGGCAGCAGTTAGTAGGGTTATCAAGCTGTCATCTTCTTTAAAAACAAATTCCAGTGTTATCTTGGCGAGCCTGAATTAACAAGCACTTTACTACTTTAACTCCCCTCTGAATTCCTCCCAAATGAACTAAACCTCTTGAAGCTACTGGCAATTCTGCTATTTCATTCCACTTGTTTTTCAGTTCCTGGCACTTCGCTATTGAACAGAAAGTTTTCCTTTACTTAAAGCAAAAAGGCATGAGAAAAATACAGGACTGCTGTGCCAGTTAAAGTGAATTCATATTTTTCTTGACTTGGTCTAATCTCTACAGATTTAACACAAAACAACTTCTGCGCTATAGCTGGGCCAGATTTGCTTTTAGTTTGGTTGAATTGTTTATGTTAGGTTGTTTTTTGGGGGGTTTTCTTGCCTCTTTTGTTTTTTTAAAAGAAAGCATTATTCCCTGATGATATTTGTGGCTCTGTGTTGTAATGGGCACAAACTAGCTATTGGAGCCAACTTTTACAGCTCAATTAAATGTGCAGAGCAAAATTCCAAAATGTTACAGAAAACCTACAACATTTCTTAAAGGTTGTTCTTTTTCAGAAATGGAGGAAAGTAAAACCGATGGATCTGTATGTTTGCGATGCGAAGACACTGGAGTGAATCATGGGGTTAATTTGCTCACAAATGGCACACAAAGACATACTGGCCATTGTCTAGTCCTGGTATCTTGCACCTTGGACAGGGAACAAACACTCAAAATCACCCCTCTGGCTAGGGCCAGACAATGCATACGATTAGCGGATTCTCTGCAGGCTGAGAATCCGCTAACCTGCTGCTCCGCTTGTCTTCTGAACTGCGGGCTGATTTCAGCCCCAAATACAAAATGTTGCATTTTGGCGCAGATATTAACCACATCTGCCTGCACCCCAGCGGAGATGATGCTTGTGGGTACAGGCAGAGCAGGAGTGGAGAAGCAGCGGGGGAGCGGATTATCTGTCTGCATAGAAAATGCAGGTCAAATTCCGCAGTCTGGCCCTAGTTTGAAAGGTCTAATCACTCGAAAACAGTGGACAGGTAAAGCTATCACACAATTCTGATTTAGATAAATGGAGGGCAGATTTTCAGTGGTTTGTCCCTCATCCTACTGCTGGGCTTGACAAAACACTTAAAACATTTTTTCCTTTTGACCTGAAAGTGAGGCTAGCCTTTAGCTGGTCATACACAGACCAATAAATACTTAGCCCCTCCAGACTGTGTCAGAAGCTCATTGGCCCATGTCTGGGGCCTCTCCAATGGCATGTCCTGCTTGTATCCAGCTGACCGGTGTCTGACCAGTGTGCATAAGCTCACAGTATAATTAACACATAGGGGATTCTATTAGGCTAAGACCCATTCATTTGACCTCACCAAATTAGCAAATCCTGCAGCATGTGCCTAACTTTACATGTGACTCTCTGTAAAACTGGCATCTGCTTCAGTCTTTGTGTTGATTAAAACTACTATTACAAGTCATTTACTGCAATTGTACTTTAAAGGAAAATCTAAAAAACACTGAAAATCTAAAAAAACAAAACAAAACAATGAAAGCTGCCACGTTGCTTTAAAGAGTTCTGGGTTTCTATCCAGCATAAATAGTTAAATTCCTATAATTGGCATGAAAACATATAGATACATTGCCAGAATATATGAACATGAAACGTTTGAGGCTCCCAGTGCAGGAGCCAAAATAGCTTGTGCCTGGTGAAGCCTTTAGCAGATATGATCATTTACTGAGTGCACTAATATTCCTATTGGTGTAGGAATAATAATTATGCTTATTAGGCCAGGTAGTTCCTTTTAAATGGAGTCTGATTTACATGTGTGAGTTTAGAAACATCTAGAAGGGAACAGAAGGAAAATGTTTCAGCTGTGTTTTCTTAAAATAGCGGCCCCCAGGCTCTGGGTCTGTTTGCTGAGCTCTAATCCAACAGCCAGACTGTTCCAACAAACGACATGGTATGTGACATGCACAAATGAATAATAAATGTAGGGTGCTTTCTATTTACCAGTCCATTTCATGGTGAATATTTTATTGCTCTTATTATTATTATTATCAGGGTCGGACTGGGACCTGCTCCCCTGGCTGACCACCTGTTGTACCATGGTGAGTTTTTCTCACGCATGGTGCAGCTTTTTTCTTGCATTGGCGGTGCTGCGTTTTTTACGCGTGCCAGGCGTTTAGAGGTCGGGAGGGGGCCCCTGGGGACAGCCAGGAGGGTGCTTCATTTTGCAGCCCGGTGGGCCCCCCAAGGCTCCAGTCTGACCCTAATTATTATTATGTATTTATAGAGCCAACATATATTCCAGAGTGCTGTACACAATGCATACAAATACTGGCTGATATAGATGGTAGAGAGAAGGTGCCACACACACACAACTTTGTAGAGGCCATGTGCAACGAAGTCTTTGGATGGTTCCAGAGCTGATCCTGCCTGAAACCCAGCTCGCCCAAACCACCCCTAGGAGATGGTGGGGGAGGTGTAATTTTTCTGCTATAGAGGAAACTGACCCTGCAGTCTGGGACCAGCCCCCCACTACTCTTGATATGAATTGAGGTCAGGGTAAGACCTGGGTTGCGACCTATTGCTTGATGCCAATGTTATGATTTATTACTAGGGGCAATAGATAAAAAAAAAATTATTATATGTATTTTTTCCAAAACAATTGGCAACCCTAAGTAAGACTGAGGAGGCAGAAACTGTCAAAAAACTTTGTGAGACCCAAAGGACACTATCTGCCAAACCGTGAAATGGGAGGTTGTTCTGTTTTTGCCCATTGAGAACTATGCAACCACAAATCCAATACTAGTGAAAAGAGAGCTATGAAATGACCCTCTAGTGAACTGTGCCACTCTTATATAAATATCACCCCGTGTAGGACAATAAGTCCTTGTTTTGAGCAAACCATGTATTACCTTGTATTATCCAACCCCAAACCTGTTTTTTCTGGTGTGTCTATTTGCCCAGTCTGAGATTTGTATTAGACGCAGGTAACTGGGTATTATAAACACACCCAGACTTCCAAGAGTCACTTGCCTGGTAGTTCAGACGTGGTCTTATTTACCAACACTCGGCACATTTACACCTAGGCAGTAATTCATGGCAACAAATCAAAGTGTCTTTTTTTTTTTTTGTTCTACTGGCAGTTGGCTGGCTTCTATGGGTCTGGTTACTATGGATTATTGCCCAAATGAAAACTTGCCCTGTGCTGGTAAAACAACCAGACGGTGCCTTGCTGCTGTTGAGATATAATTACTGCTGACATTTAACTGGGAACAGGCTGTGGCTACAGTTGGGCAAAGGAAGATTCCCCTAAGGCTACAATCATGCAACCAATACTGAAAGGTACAGGCTGATTTATTGCTTGCAAACTGAAATGCAATTGCCATTCTGGTATGGAGCTTTTTTTTTGGGGAGGGGGGAGTTCGTCTTTCAGTTAACTTTTAGTATGACGTCGAGAGTGATCTGCTGAGACAATTTGCAATTGGTTTTCATTTTTTATTATTTGTGGTTTTTTGAGTTATTTAGCTTTTAATTCAGCAGCTCTCCAGTTTGCAATCTGGTTGCTAGGGTCCAAACTGCCCTAGCAACCATGCATTGATTTGAATAAGAGACTAGAATATGAATAGGAGAAGGCCTGAATAGAAAGATGAGTAATAAAAAAGTACCAATAACAATAAATTTGTAGCTGTACAGATCGTTTAGTTTTTAGATGGGGTCAGTGATCCCATTTTGAAAGCAGGGAGAAGAGGTAAGCATATACATAAATAATGAAGACCAATTGAAAAGTTGCCTAGAATTGACCATTCTACATTATACCAAAGGTGAACCGGTTCTTTAACAATATAAGAACTTATGAACCACTATAAATCAGGGCAATTACAAAGGTGAGAAATGAAATAAAAGTAAGCTAGTAGTAAAGGCAAGAGTGGTTTGTGCTAAAATGTGGCTGATTTTTTAAATAGCCTTTCAGTTTACCCCATCCAAAGATCATGCGCTATTATTAACAAGCATGTTGTAATAGTGACAGATGCATTTGTAACCAAAAGACCCTTTCCTTGCCCTCGCCACTCCCTGCTGTTACTTTCTGTAAATCCTTTATACCATGCTGGACTGCAACCAAAGCAGAAAGTGGGTTTTACAAAGGAAATCTCGTTTCACAGGCAGAACTCTTCCACACAATCAAGGGATTTCCCCACTGTGATAATATAAAAATCAGCTTGTTATAACATTATTGTGGCTCGCATAACAACTGAACTAATAGACACTACAGGGACAACAGCTGCCACCTGCTCCTGGGCCTCATCGCATGTGCCAAACACATCACATTCCCTCCGTACATACTGTGTCCTGCCCTTGATAAATGCTCAGCCTTTCCATGATAAGTGCCACCAGCTAGTAACTTACTCCAGGCTTTCTACTGCTTTCCTTTCAGTGTCTTCTCTGCAGAATGTAAATTTGGTTTTGTAGCTGAAGCTTCTAAAAGCAATAGCTCAAATGCTTCAGATGTTGACATTGGCCAGGGCTGTATTTTCATATAAGGGCCCATAATTAGAACAAGGCAGATATTTTCCCAAATCTCACATTTCATCTAACATGCTGCAAATACCGGATTCATTTCCCCCTTTAATGTCAGGATTTGTAGTCTATAGAGCCTTTGTTAATTCCTGTTCTATGTATAAGGTATATATATATTAATTCACAGGACATGTAGCAGCTGTATATATTGGCGGCTTCTATAAGCACAATGCTGGGGCCGCTCACTAAGCTGAGTAAAGGCAGACCTCGAGGTATTGCTAAACTACAAGTCTCAACCCCCACTGTCTGTGTGTGACATGATTGGAAGTGGAGTTCAGCATGCCAGTCCATAAACAAGCAATAACCAGGGGAAGCAGTGCAGAATACAGAGAATATAACCACAGTCTCTCTGTTCCATAGTGGTATTTGATAAAGGGGATGTTCTGTCACCCTAATACTTGTCGTTCTAAGCCAACCTTTCTATATACTGGTTTCAACCTTATTTGCAAAGGTAATTGCTACTGAAGGTTGTTTCCTTTTTTTGTTCTCTGTCAGACTGGTTCTGAAGTTTTAAAAGAAGATAGCCGAAGCCAGCTGATGACCTGACCTGGAGGAGAACTAACTTTTGCTACATTGTTTCAAGAGTCAGAACCAGAAACGAAGGCAAGAAACTCCTTTCAGTGAAACTGCATGGGGCATCTCAGCACTAACCTGCAGCGCCTGTAATAGTCAATGAGTGTGCCCAGCTCCTCACAACCTGGTCCTTCTCAAAGTCATTTATAATCAGGGGACATTAATGGAGATGCCTTACTAAGAACCCTAATTTAGCCTAAATACAGAATCACTTTAATCTACCTTCCTACTCTAAAAATAATGCATATACAATGTGGGGTCTGAATAAGGCTTCGCATAGGTGGGAAAGTTCAAGGGGATGAGCACCCCTTTACATGGCTCCTCTGTGCCACACACACAGGGAAAGTGTCAGTTCTTACCTCGCTCTGTCCTGTGCAGAATGGAGTAATCCTGAGGTGCCCCCTTATTCCCGGCTGTACAGCTGAGCAGGGTGCTTGTTCTCCCAGTCTGTGCTGCTGCTGCTGCTGCTCCTGTTGCTCTCATCAGACTGGAAGCCGTTTGGCTGGAGTTGCTCACAGGCTGTGAGTTTCCATAAAAGTCCTGCTCTCAGGTCATCTATCGCATTCCTGGCGAGCCAAATGCTGCCTCAGCTGTTCCTCGCCACATGGCCTCAACTGTTCCCTCTGCTATACCCCCTGCAGCATGGTAAAGCCTCTCACTCCCAGACTCACACCCAGAAGGGTTAACTGGCTGTGCTAGAGAGGAACAGGTTACTCTGCCTGTTTATTGCAAGGGAAGCGTGTCAGTATTATGGGGCCACGCACCTCAGGGTGTAGAGAATTCACACACCTGGAAGTTTGCTATCATGAGGAGAATATGGAAGCAATATGGCACAGATATTTTCCACATGTGTACAGCCAGCTGGCTCTTTAATTACCAGCAAATATTACAGAAATGCAGCGCTGAGGTGTGTTGTATATTTGCACTTGTTATATTCCAGAATCCCCCACAGTGAAGTGACATTTTTCTCTGTCGTCTCAGGGGGACACTGGGAACTGATGGGGTTAAGCTTCACCCTTCAGGAGGCAGGACACTTGAATAATAATTGAGGGGGTGTGCCAGGTCTACCTCGACTTAACCCCTCACACTGTACTCAATACAATCAGTTTTTCAAGTGTCCTGCTCCCAGGAGGACGTACAACCACACTGAGGAAAGAGTTTCTCTTTGGTCAAAATCCCCCCATACAGATAAAAAAAATCGATGCCCAGGGTCCCCCCATTAAGAAAAAAAAGACCATTGGTGTTCAGTGGAACTTAAATTTCAATTTTCCTTACCCTCATTGTTTCCCTTCATTGGCTTCCGCTCATTTTGTCAGCTTCGGCTCCTACTTCTGTGGTTTGGCTCCTATTTTCGCGGTTTGACTTCCACATCAATTCAAGGGGGGCCAGCTAATCTAGGAATCGGAGTGCGGCTGGGCCCCCTTAATACTTAAAAGCCGACAGGCCTGGGACGATCCGGGGAGTGCCCCCATGATGGCCACCCTCCCTGGGGTAACAGCAAAATAGAAGAGAGTCGCATGACACCAAAAGTATTGCAGGTGGGGAGCTCCCCACCTGCTATAATTATGGTGTCGTACGACTCTCTTACATTTTGCTGTTACTCATATGATTGACGTGTGCTGACCGTCTAGGGAGCTCTGCACCACCAAGCAGGAATATCATAGGAGAGGAGGTGCGGAAATTCTACTTTTGCACCCTCCCTGGGGTGACACCAGGAGCAGGGCTACCTGCATCCTCTAGGGTTAGCCCCCTATGTTGGATAGCCCACTGGGGTCAACTCTTGAGCCCTTAGCTGGACACTCCCTGCAACCCTGGTCAGAGAGCAGATGGTCTGGAGACAATCATATCAGACACGGCTCCCCTTAGCGTTGCCACACTCTGCAGTAAGTCCCTTGCTGCTGCTTTCCACCCCCCACCTGGACAAGCCACAGCATAGAATACTGAATACCTTCTCCCGTCGCCCCTCCAAACCTTCTTCCCCTCTCTGATGAAGCCCTATCCTACAATGGTGCCCCTGAATAGTGCAAACAACCGCGCACTCAGGCACACAAGAGGGGACAGCAAAGCATCCAGCTAGCGTGCCCTGAGCTGGAGAAGATTATCTCTCAGGCAACAGGGGAAAAAAGTGTACTTCATCCCACAGTCCAAATGCAGATCATCTACGTCTTCCATGTGGGGGAAATTTTTTTGTGGTCGAAGCGGACAGTTTGCAAGATGAAAATCTGCCACAACATTCATACTATGTTCCAAGACAGGTGACAAGGTACATTCTACATGGAAAACCAACAAGCCCCACAGCAAACCTCCAGCCGAGAAGTTGGCACCGGATTCTCGGGGCACCCTCTGTGTAGTCGTTGGAACAGATAGGGGGCGTTACTATGATTCCAGGAGGTTTGGACCCTTGGGTTGTTTCCGAAGGCTATCACCTGGATTTTTCATCCACTACCCCCAAAATTACTCATGTCCAGGGTTCTTTTCAACTCCACCAAAGCACAAACCTTTTTGGATTGCCTCAACAAGATGGAGAAAGCTGGAGTGATCACACCAGTACCCTCACAGGAGTGATTCTCCAGATTTTACTCCAACCTTCTTATCATCCCAAAAAAGGATTGAACCTTCAGACCCATACTGGATCTCAAATTTCGAAACAAATTCATCTGGTTCATTTGAGTCAAGTTGAAAACCAACTAATGATGTCACTGGATATCAAGGATGAATACCTCCATGTATTGATCTGGCACGTTCATCACCTCTTCATTCGATTTGCATTAATGAACCGAATGTTTACCAAGCTGATGGCAGTAACAGAGCCAACCTTACGGGAAAAGAGAGACAAGCAGTATTTTACTTCAGGCCATCTCACTTCCTCAGAATTTTGGTTGGACCATCAACTGGTCAAAATCACATCTACAACCCAGCCATCAGATGACATTTCTGGGCCTCAAAGTCAACATCATTACTCAATTGGTATGTCTTCCCCAGGACAAGCTGACGAGGATCAGAGATTAAATCCGCCTACTACTCCACACCCAGAAACCCACAGTCCACCTGGCAATGAAGAAGCTCGGCTTGATGGTTTCATGCATCAAAGTGATACACCTGCACTCACTTCAGATGAACATTCTATCTGCATGGAAAAGGGGATCACTGTCTGGGACACTTCTCCTGTCACAGTCGACAAGGGAATCTCTCCAGTGGTGGTTGTCCCGACAACCTGTCCACAGGACAACCCTGATTGACACCAGACTGGAAGGTTACCACTCTTTGTAGTCTATCTTTTAGCCAGTTCTCTATCCAGGTACAAATACTATGTTCCAGGCCATCATTCCTTAATTTAACAAGTAACCTTCTGTGTGGCAGTGTATCAAATGCTTTAGCAAAGTCTAAGTAACTCACATCCACTGCCATCCCAGAATCGAGGTCCCTGCTCACCTTCTCATAAAAACAAATTGTTAGTCTGGCAAGATCTATTACGCATAAAACCATGCTGGCACAACTCGTAGTATTATGATTTGCTATGAAGTCCAGTATCTTATCCTTTATAAACCCTTAGAAAAGCTTTCCTACCACTGACGTCAGACTAATTGGCCTATAGTTTTGAGGCTGAGAACGGGATCTCTTTTTGAATAGCGGCACCTCATTAGCAATTTACTAGTCCCTTGGCACTATGCAAAACCGCAATTAATCCTGAAAAATTAAGTAAAGAGGTTTGGCAAGCACAGAACTAAGCTCGCTAAGTACCCTGGGATGAATACCACCTGGCCCCGGACCGTTGTTTATATTAACATGTTGTAGTCTCTTTTGAATTTCTTCATGTGTGAACCATGCATCATTAGTTGTATTTCTAGAATTGGGAGTATAAAGAAGGAAACCTTCATTAACTGGTTCCTTGTGTGTGTTGAACTGCCTGCAGGATGTGTGATCTACAGAACTGTACACCTTGTTAAAGGTGTGGTCTAGCTTGAGATCTGCCCATTTAATTATGACCACAATAATGTTCTTAAAGCAGTGGCACCTACACAGGGCTGCCATCGGATTACTTTTTCCTCTGGATCTCAGAACAATTGCAACATTTGGGGACTCCTTGTGACATACTGAACATGTTACATACTGGTATACAGGGCCTCAGAAATTATATGTTCCATACAATTGCACCCCCTATATTCCCTGTCCTGCATTTATATGTTGTTTAATTAAATAATTTTATTTTTAGATCATGATCGAGGGACCAGGAAGAACGGATAATCACCACTATCCGGGATATGTAAAGCAGTGAAGATTTTCAGGTAAACTTTTGAATAAGCTTCTATGGATCTTTTTAAGATTCCAGAATGTCCAGTCATGCTACAAGCTTGCTTTATAATGTGACACATAGCTGTGTGGGAGTTTTAATGCTATTTTTGTACATTACAGGAGCTGCTGGCAATTCTTCTGTGAGATATATTAGTACTGGATTGGAGCTTGGGATATTAGATTTAAAAGTAGGACATGAAATCTAAAACATAGGCTTAGCATATTGTATTCTTATGACCCCTGATTCTAACAGTATTTGCATATACTTTATACATACCCTGTATATTAGAAATTGCATTAATTAATGGCAAACTATAACAACAAGCTTTTGGCCTGCTACCTTGGGCCCAGACATGGGAGGATCCCAAATTTATAGGAATATATTTCTTAATGCATAACTGATTTACAGTTCCCTCTTTTTTCTCGATCCTCTGCCCACCAATACAATCTGATGTTGGTCCTCTATTTTGCTCCCGCTTCCCAAATCCATCATCTCCGAAGGGTGACCAAGATGGAGTGGAGTAACCAAGACCCATTGAATGTGTGGGGGAAAGAAGCAAATGTAGAGAACCACCCAAGGCCCCAGGCAGGAGTTGATCTGTTCTCAATAATATATCTGAATATCTGGGGTGTGGGTGAAAAGAAAACTGCCACCAGTGAATGTGTAATGCACTCGTTTTTTATATGATCACATAACCAAGTGAAGGTTTAATATTTGTTTTATTGAATTAGCAAAAAATATCCAAGTTATATACTGTATATGTGAAGCAAGACATTTATTTATTTTCTGTGTTCTTATCATTCCAATTAGAAAGCTGTCACAAATATACAATACGATCACTGAGCTATGCAAAACTGTTTGACATCCGACAATTTCAGTGTAAATTTGCCGTGGCTTAAATATTTATGTAAATATACTTTCAACTCTTAAAACATTCATGTGTAGACGGGATAGGCACGTTTAAAAAGAAACCGCTGAAAAATAAAGCTTTTTTTTTCATTTTATAACGCACACAAATCTTTGTGTGGATTATCTACAATTGAATAGTGGAAATTACAATACGATACATGAAGCATTTTAGATAAATAGAAGTCCATTAATGGCAAAAATGAATTAAAATGGCAGTATGTGTCCTATGGCACACTGGGATTTTTGCTCCCCTTTCATATGTATGAGAACCAGGTTGATGATGTCAGACTGAGATCAAGCATCAATGCATCTACTAGTTGTTCTAAGCTATATAAAGTGATATCGCCATTGTATTTATAGCAGCAACAAACACAATTGATGGGATTCATTGCACCGTTACAAATACACGCATAAAAATGAACCGTAGGTCTGTTCTATGTGGATGTATTCCAGTTGAATGTTGCTTTATTATGTGGTATTATAAAACTACAGCACTACGCAATATGTTGGCGCTATATAACTACATGTTGATGATAATAGTAATAGACAGTGAAGATAAATTCTCTAGATATGAGACTTTGCAACTTTGTTCTTGATTACGTGATCAACAATAGCTCTCGTTATTTACACGCGTGTAAACATTTGTGCTAGAAGGTCCCAATGGAAAATTTCAGCATTAATGAAGCTCAAAACCAAAAAGACGACCAGCAAGGATATATCCTAATGACTCCATTAGTGTGCTGCCTATAGCATGTGTATTTGGATAGGCTGCAGCATCAGGGAACATCACACGGCCCTACATAAAACTTCTGATTTCAAGATTGGTCCTTTAAAATGTAAACAGTGCTGTAAACTATTCTCTTCATTTGAGGTCCTTTAAGACAATTATAAACATACAAGTGTCTTTCATTACTTGGGTGAATATAAAAGTATAGTGGATTCATCTGGCAACTAGAACATGCACAACTTCTTTTATACACAAATGCACACTCAAACAAACAGCAATACACATTAGAAGTTATTTTTTTAAAACAAATCGGTACAAACGAATCATAATGCTTTTACACATCCTATTTACAGTCCCAGGCACATTTAACGTCCCCTAGCAGGGATGCCCTGAATCCAGGATTCAGCCTTTTTCACCAAGATTTCAAATGCTAAAAATCACAAACAAGGAAGTTGCAATTTTTTTTCCTGTGCGGCTCTTTTTAACTTGCCCCTGCTGGGGGAACACCAAAATTTGTTGCATCCCTATCCCATCGTTTTTTTTTTACTCTATGATATTTCAAGGGCATGCTAAGCACATGGTGTCCCCCATTAAACTGTTTAGGGACTGAACTGGCAATATAGAAAGTCTGGCAAAGACCAAAGGATGGTTGAAGTGCTTTATATTGATCCTGTATGGGGCGGTTTGAGTCTTAGCGGTCTAGAAATGGCACAGCTTGTTTTAAGTCTCAATACAGATGATGCCCCACCAGGAAACTTCAGAGTAGGGATCCATTCACCAAATGTATTGGTTCAATTATTGAACATCCAGTTATGGAAATAACATTTTCTGCTTTCATGCATTATTGCCTGTTAGTCATGGATCTATGTAAATGGAAAACATATCAGTCTTGTCTTTGCCTTGAATTTTAAATATCTTTATAAGCTGACCCATATGATGTAGGTCACCTAGTAAAAACTGGATAGAGTTTGGCTTTCCACTTGCCACCCATTTAAATTCTGAAGAGATTCAGACTGAACATGCTGGAAACCAGAAACTCTTTTGACCAAGTACATTTTAGGTTTACAGGGCAAAATGGCAATTTGACTCCAAGGCATCTTGGGTGATCAATTTATTTCACTGCCTGATGAATCACCAGAGCCTTTATTGGCCGAGTCTCCCAAACGTGCTACTAAGTACAGCTTTCAGTCAGTTTGAATGGGTGGATCTTTCCATTTGTGGCCAACCTAAGAACATCCACGATCCACTGTAACTGGAAGGTCTGCTGTCCAGCAGTTAAAAAAAGAAATTCTTCTGTAAGAGGTTTTAGTTAGTTGGCGCAGACAAAACAAAAATGGGTCACATACGCCACAGATAATGCACAAGATTTGAAAAATATTAACACAAAAACATGATTGTTGTTATGTACTCTCATTTACATACAAAGTACATTTAGGGGCTTATTTATAAAATGTTGTAGTGCAACCTAGAACTTTGAAGAAACTGCTAATACTTACTGAATGCAGGTTCTGCTTCAGCTTCAGTGTTTTTCTATCCTTGTCCAAATTATAAAGAAAACCGCCATTGAGTTATACTAGTGCTGTCGTTTGTTCATCAGCTCAGACCAGGTAAATTCCCACGATTACCTTACAGAGGCTTAATGAGAGATAAACACTTTTACTTACCATTAGGAATCATGTACAATAAGTTGAAATGCTATTGAAATAAAGAAATATCTGCTACATGATTGTGCATTCTTCTGACTTAAAATGGCCATAGACGTGCAGAGATTATCGTCCGAATCTTCATTTCGTGCGTTTGTAGGATCGTGTGTTGTGCCCCGACATTTTTCATGCCATGACGATCGGTCGTTCACAGGTTAGAAAATTTCTGTCGGCTACCGATAATATCTCTGCATGTGTTGCCGATATCCGTGGGAGTCTGTCACCAGCTTTTGTCGGACATAACTATCGTACGATTGCTGTCAGGGGCAGAACATTCGCTGATCTGTTCTTTTACTATTTTATTTGATCTGACTGGTAAGTGGCAGGTCGGGAGATGGCAACAAACGATCGTTTGTCCAATATGAAGGTAAATCTGCACTTCTATGTCCAGCTTTAGACTGAAATTTTCTGTAGGTTTATAAATAGGCAATGCACAATCCTACCCCGCTCCACGGAGGATTGTGCATTGATTGTTGCTTCCTTGCCGGAGTGAGGAGGATCCCGCGAGAGCTGCGGTCGAAGTGGGAAACGTTTCATCTTAAGAAGGGGTGAGCTCCGATTTGGTTTCTAAACCTGTTCTCTCTTTATAAATAGGCAACCCCGAAAACTTCTGTTAATGTACATTAAAGAAATGAGCATTACCTGGACGTTAATAACTGCCTGCTAGAAAGCAATATTAAATACACACATGGTGAAGTGCAATAAGTGGCAACTAGCCATAAGCCATCCCAAATAAACCACATTATAAGCAGGGAAAATGCTCTTTGTACTGTTGCTATCAAATTCTCCCTGAGTGCAGTATAATGAGCAGATTTTAAGGGGCATATATGTTAAGCAAGGTCTTTTTCATTGTAATTTCTGAATAACTGGACGGTTTAAAAATACATTTTGTATGTTCATCCTATTCGGTTTAAAACTTGTTGTGTTCAAGCTTCGTCGTGAATCATTTAAAATATTTACAAACAAATGAAAATTAGCTGGGAGAATCAAAGTGATGCTCCTGAGCAGGCTAATATGCATTAAACGTAAAGGGGGTGTCCGTGCATAATGAAACAAACTGTAACAGCTGATTAACAAACCTAGGGGTTTAGCGGTTTTGCTACATTGCATCAAGGGGCACATTAATCAAAGGTCGAAGTGAAAATTTGAATTTAAAAAAGTAATTTTTGTGTACTTCGACTAGTGAATAGTCAAAATTCAATTTGAAAAAAATTTGAATTTTGAAATTTATCATGTACTGTCTCTTTGAAAATTAGACTTCGACCATTCGCTAAAGCTGCCAAATTGCTATTTTAGCCTATGGGGTAACTCCTAGAAACTATTTGGAGTCAATTGGTAAACTTTGAAAAATGAAAGGTTTTTTTTGGGAAAAACTTTGAATTTAATCAAAAACGGACGGACCTATTTGATCAAAAACGGGCCTATTTGGCCAAAAAAAACCTTTGATTTAATTTCAGTTGGTCTTTTTGAATTTCAGAGTTTCCCAAATTTGACCCTTGATAAATCTGTCCCCAAGAGTCAGAACCAGAAAGGGACGCACAAATACTGCTTATAGTTGCAGTTACATTTACAAGCAGCTTTAAGCCCATTACATATTTAGGATGAATGTATATTTCAGTGAATGGACTACTTGGCAGTGCATTTGAGGAATCGGTGACTATTCTGTCTGTGAAATCCATTAGACAAGGTTGTTAGTTTAGCACAGGTGGGCGCCTTGCTGATTCTTCCCCTGTGTAAACGACAGTGAGTTCTGTGCGACGCTGCAGACACTTCATGATGTCTTCTGCCAAATGTTCCACATCAGAATAGCGCACCTTCTCAAAGTCAAAGATATCTTTCAGGAAGTACATGATTTGAGCCTGAACAGAAAAGGAATGCAACAGATCATGGTTATTCCTGTGTCTTTTTTTTTATAAATGTATTTTGGGGAAGATAGAAATTTAAAACTAAAATCGATTAAATAAGATTTTCATGACAATGGAAAAAATAAAGTGCTCTAACTTTCACCGCCTTTTTATTACAATGCAGACGTCATGTAATGCATATACAGGTATAGGATCCCTTATCCGGAAACCCGATAACCAGAATGGCTGTCTCCCATAGACTCCATTTTATCCAAATAATCCAAATTTTTAAAAATGATTTCCTTTTTCTCTGAAATAATAAAACAGTAGCTTGTACTTGATCCCAACTAAGATATTGGAAGCAAAACAAGCCTATTGGGTTTATTTAATGTTTAAATGAATTTCTAGTAGACTTAAGGCATGAAGACCCAAATTACGGAAAGATCCGTTATCTGCAAAACCCCAGGTCCCGAGCATTCTGGATAACAGGTCCCATACCTGTACTGTTAATAAAAAAAAATTTAGCTAAAGAATTAGCGCTACAGTAAACATGGCGGCACATATCTGGGTGTATATTTGGGTGTATATTTGCAAATATTTATTTATTATATATGTATCCCCATATTAAAGGTGCAAGAAAGACCATAGTATGAATTCTGTTGCTAAACTACAGCTCCTAGTGACGTGTGACAGCCAAGGTCACTTTATTTTCATTTATTAATTTTTATTGAGCATTTACAAAAAAAAAAATATGGAAACGGTATAGGATTAAGTAACAATACAAGAAAAGGGGAAAAAGCAATTTTCATGGTACAGGAATGGGATCTGTTATCTGGAAACTCTTTATCCAGAAAGTTGTGAATTAAGGAAAGGCCGTCTGCCATAGACTCCATTTTATCCAAACAATGACATTTTTAAAAGTGATTTCCTTTTTCTTTGTAATAATAAAAAACAGTACCTTGTACTTCATCCAAACTAAGATATAATTAATCCTTATTGGAAGCAAAACCAGCCTGTTGGGTTTATTTAATGTTTATATGATTTTCTAGTAGACTTAAGGTATGAAGATCCAAATTACGGACAGATTCATTATCCGGAAAACCCCAGGTCCCGAGCATTTTGGATAACAGGTCCCATACCTGTACTAAGTCAGTTAGGTACATAAATACAATGGCAGCGACAGGGACAATTTTTACTTTTTCACCTAACCATTACAATTAAATGGGTATGTACAGGCTTTAAATGGGAAGTAAACCCTAAAAATGAACGTGGCTAAAATGCTATATTTAATATACTGAACTTATTGCACAGCCTAAAGTTTCAGCATCTCAATAGCAGCAATGATCCAGGACTTCAAACTTGTCACAGGGGGTCACCATCTTGGAAAGTGTCTGCAACACTCACATGCTCAGTGGGTTCTGAGAAGCTAAGCTTAGTGGTTTGTAGCCAGGGATGCACCGAATCCAGGATTTGGTTCGGGATTCAGCCAGGATTTGGCCTTTTTCAGCAGAATTCTGTCCAGCTGAATCCTAATTTGCATATGCAAATTAGGGGCGGAGAGGGAAATCGCGTGACTTTTTGTCACAAAACAAGGAAGTAAAAAATGTTTTCCCCTTCCCACCCCTAATTTGCATACGCAAATTAGGGTTTGCTATTCGGACGAATCCTTCGTGAAGGATTCAGGGGTTCGGCCGAATCCAAAATAGTGGATTCGGTGCATCCCTAGTTGTAGCAAATTATACGGCAGAAAATGAGTTTGGCCTGTAATATAAGCTGATGCTACAGGGCTGATTATTAAATTCTGATGGTAGTTGTACTGGTTTCTGTGCTGCCATGTAGTAATTATCTGTATTAATTAATAATCAGCTGTTTATTGAGACATTTATATTATATACCTACTGTATCTTGTGCATCGGCCCCTAAGCTCAGTAAGCGACAGCAGCACAGAGCATGTGCAATTAATCAGCAGAAAAGAAGATGGGGAGCTACTGGGGCATCTTCAGAGACACAGATCTTTACTGCTAAAGGGCTGTGGTTGCCTTGGGCTGGTACAGAAGCCGAAAACATAATGTACAACATTTCTAGCTACTTCTTTAGTTAAGCTTTAGTTCTCCTCTAAATACTAGTCAAAAAATCTTCAACAGGGTGATAAGCAGGAGCAGGTAGCATGCTATAAACCTGAATCTGTACAGGACGCATACAACCTGTATATATTCAATAGTGATTTTATATATCAAGTGCAAGAAAACACAAATTTAAATGTGAATTTGACAAACCTTGTAAAAGCAACACAAATCATGCAGAGAGCTTCTAGGACCCAGGAAGCCCCATGCCAGAACAGGGCATAACTGCTCACAAACCGTATAGAAGTTTGCAAAAAATCCATTGGGCACCTCAATAAGAAATGGAGAAATGGCACTTTAGTCAACGCCTGTATAAAAACAGCTTTTCTCTTTTAGCGGACATCATGATTCACTGGATGCAATACAGTAGTGAATAGAAAACACGCATGGTCACTGTGTTACCTTCATCTCTTGCTTCTTTTGCCTTAGAACAGACCAGCAGCTTGAAGTCACAGCCTGAGAACAACAACAAAAATGTATAACATTACCAAATAGTCTTAGGGGCAGATTTATTAAGGGTCGAATACTAAATTAAAAAAAAAAACCTGGTGTTAAAATTCACACATTTAAATTTTAAATCCCTAATTTGACTATACATTTGAATGTGAGATTTATCACATCTCGACCATGTAAACAGTTCTATTTTGAATATTAGCAGAGGTCCATTGAATCATTTGAATATGTGAATTGCCTTTCTGACATTTGAGTTTTTTTCGGAGGGAAAACTCTTGTCGAACTCGATTCGAATTTGATTTGAATTTTTGGGTTAGGACCATTCGATCAAATATTAGACATTCAAATGTTTTCTTAAATAAGATTGTGAGTATATTCAATTTTATTAGTAAAAACAAAATTCACATGTATTCGAAATTCGACCTTTGATAAATCTGCCCATTAATGTAGGAAAATACCAATGGGGTTATGTAATAAGACAGTGGGTATAAGTATACACATGAATAGGAAGCCCAATGGGACATAGTTTTTAAAACATGAGTATACTATAGGGGACGTCCACAGCTCTCTATACACTTGTATAGGAGATATTTATAGAGCTCTATTTTCCCTAGATAAATCTGGCTGTTCTTCTCCTGGACTTACTAGTCAGATATATCTCTGTCCAGCCAATGGAATAACCACCTTAAAATTTAATTTATGGAAATATCCAGATGATTTCATATTTTCACAAGATAAACATATTACTTTATGTAAACGTTAAGGGGGTTATTTATCGAATTTTAGAGCTATGTGAGCTTTTTTAGACCTCGAATGAACTCACAGCTCGAATGGTTTGTAATTTAAGAAAAAAAGTCTTGAAAGGAAAAAACTCAAACCCAACAACTCTAGTTAATGAATTGCTTGAATTGATCAAGTTTTCGAGTAAAACAACTCAAACATCATGAAGGCTATTAACATCTTCAAATGGTTCAAGGGACCTCTGCCATTGACTCCTACATGACCTCGACAGGATTTAGATGGAGTATTTTCAGATCTATTTCCAGGGTCGGGTATAATACATCTTTTTTGTAACTTATAATTTTTATTGAAAGTTTTCATCAAAAGAAATGAATAAAATATACACTGAGTAAAGAACACATGCGTGCCAGCTTAAGTCTACATATGTACTTAAAATATATCAACATACATGAGTAAATCAACAATGTTGGGTAAGTTCACCATTCAAAAGTGAGATTGGACTTATCCCAAGACTCTTGCTCCTGGTTTTACTAATGTTTAAACATCGATTTACCACCTATCTAATCTACATTTCACAGTTTCCATGGAGTCCATATTTCTAGGAATTGTGTTGTAGTGTTTTGAATGTAGGCTATTCTAGACTTCTATTCTAACACTTCTGCCAAGGTTGGCGGGTGTAGCATTTTCCTCTTTGCTGCAACTGCTTGTTGGGCTGCAGTCAGTATGTGGTTTATCAGTTTTTTGTACCTTCCGTTTTATTTTGGGAAAGGGCTTGCCAAGTATAAAAGTTGGTATGTCTTTTGATACAGGATGGCCTAATACTACGCTAAGGAGCTTCGTCACCACCTCCCAAAATGATTGTATTACAGGACATGTCCAGATAATGTGGAGAATCGACCCTATTTCCCCAGGGTATAATACATTTTGAAAAGTTTTTTTATTTTTTTCCAGAAAAATGGATTTCTGACTTAAAAATAACTTTGGAAACTCGATTTTTGTAGTGGAAAACACAACTCAAACCTTAATAAATGTGCCCCTAAATGTCAGTATGTGCAGTGTAATACATAATAATCCCCCCGCCATGCTGTTAAAGCAGAGACATTATTAGCAATCTTTTGCAAATCTCAGAATATATAGAAAATCCCTAAACATATGACAGTATTTTAAAGGCAGAGCAGCACTAAGCCAAATAGCCATGGCAATGCAGTGTGTGTCTTGTGCAGTACAGAGTGATGCAGCCACTCAAGGATTTCAATGGTTGAAAAGAAATGCAAACCCACAGAGTTCATTTTTTTGCCAGTTACAGTATTTTTGATCCAAGGGTCCCGCCAACAACAACAACAAAAAAAACAGAACATACTTTGTGGTTTTTTTTCAGTCTGGGGGTGGAGGGGAGCAATATTTTCCATACTACAAATATGGCAATCTGATATAATCCCTGGATGAACATCAGTGCAAAACAAAAAAACACATCCAGCCTTCTCTATTGTGTCGCTCAATTCTACATTATTTGACATTTGCACAAGCTGAACTCAATGGAAGTTACCCTTTCCTTTGTAATGATGAAACCCATTACTTTGTTCACAAGGCAGTATATTCTTGCCACTATAAAAAGCTCTATAAATATACAAGCTCTGATCACATATGGAATCAGATTTATCAGTTCATTTGTAGAACACTAATCCTTGATTTGCCATTTTGGCATTTTTTTCAATGTTCATAAAATAAGTCACTGAGGTGTTTCATGACTATACATGTATGGGATCCGTTATCCGGAAACCAATTATCCAGAAAAACAAAAAATTACAGACAAGCTGTCTCTCATAGACTTCATTTTATCCAAATAATCCAAATTTTTTAAAAATTATTTTCTTTTTCTCTGTAATAATAAAACAATAGCTTGTACTTGATCCAAACTACAATATAATGAATCCTTAATGGAAACAAACCAGCCTATTGGATTTATATGATTTTCTAGTAGACTTAAGGTATGAAGATCCAAATTACCTTTAACTGTATCCAAATTACAGAAAGATTATCCGGAAAACCCCATTTCCAAGCATTCTGGATAACAGATCCATACCTGTATGCCAGCAGGCAGGAAATTCTCCACCCTGGCCCCTCGCTCCCTCAGAATCATTTTCTACAGAGCCGTTATCCTAATATTTTACAATAGGGTTGTATTAATCCCTATAGAACTCTTTCAGTCACATAGCCTGATGTTTGTATATATGGCCTTGAAAATGTAGGCTGAATCTGCTAAATCAGCAGTTCTGGGTCCATAGTTGGGAAACCAGAGTGATTCTGGCCCCCACACCTCAATGGGGTGGCCTTCCTGATGCCATATCCCCTCACCCCCTGCGCTTATTTATTTTTATGATCCAAAAGGGACAAGGAAGGGACACATTGCAGGGAGTCAAATTGAACTTTTTGCACTAGAGGGTCCTTATGTACAGTTTAAGAAAGTGACTGATTCCTAAAGTTATCAGGAGTATATGTATTTGCCTCCCCTGGTAACCTGTCAACTTGCCACATGGCAGGCCACCAGGACATAAAGAGCTTATTAGTATACCTCCTAACTGTCCCATTTTCAGCCGAACAGTCCCGCTTTTGAGAGCTCAACTGTTTGTACTGGCAACTCCCTATTTTATCTGCACTGAACAGCTAGAAAATGTATCTAACTTAATTGGCTTTTGGCATAGAGCTCAGAACAGCCCACGAGGTTCAGATAGGATACTTCAATTTTTTCATAACCTGCCAAATTGTGTAAAATGAACATGATAATAAACGTGGTCAAAAAAGTTTCGCCATTCTACGCGCGCCAAATTTTTTGTCCTTTTTATTTCCAAAATGTTGGGAGGTATGCATTAGTAAGTATATCTCCTACCCTAATTCTCATTTTTAGTCTTTTGTCATTTTTGATTTTAAGAGTGTGTGTCGTGGAAATATCTTCAGAAGACTTTCACTGCTTTAATAGCAGACTTGGCAGTGATGTCAGTAAAGTGTCATCTCCAAGTGGCAGTCTGCTTCGTTTACACTTATTAATGTGCCACATGAAACATATTATAATTAATTGTTTTCAAGCACAAAATAATGTGGAAAAAGCAGTTGATATTTTTGGGCAGATTTCAGATCGGGTAGCTATAAAATAGGTCTGCCGGCACTCAGAGCTTGATCAGATATGTAACAAAAGGAAAAAGTTTTCGGAATACAGTGACGACAAAACAAAAACTGTGATCAATTCGCACGAATTTCTGCATTTCGCTGTCTGTGAATAAATTCGTAAATCTCCCGCGAAAATTTGCAGCAACACTATTCGGACGCCCATTGACTTTAAAGCCAGCTTCAAAATTGATGTGAGCGACTTTTCGGACGTGCGTCCAAAATTGGATGTGGGCATCAATTTAGTTTTTCACTTTTTTCGCCCATCACTGATGAAATGCATTCATGTTGCAAAAAGATTTTCCTGATTCTCTGAGCTTTTATACAAAGACCTAAGGACGTCTGAGAAATAACAACAATCTCTGCCACCATCCTTAGACATAATTCCAACAGCATACACTCTTTATTGACAAATTGGCTCACAGTGTGCAGGGGTTGCAGCAGAAGGAAACCAACAGCCCTGGGGTAAGAGTGGAAATAATATGCAAGAAATAATGTCTCCTGAGGGAGAGAATATCTGGCCATCTGCAAGTTAATTTGCTTTTGCAAATGTGAGCAGTTGTAATAACAGTGATCAGAGGGGGAAGGTGGGACAAAAAACCATAAGGGAACAATACTGACACCTGCACTCCTGGGTGAGAGTCAGGAGTATCGAGTTAACCAACGTTACCACCAAAAGGCAAAATGTACAGTGAAGTTGAATATGTGGAAGTGTAATGTGATGGCCTATTGGAGCTTGAATATTTGCAGCAGGTAAAAAAAGGGAGGGATGGAATTATACGTTTTTAGGAGTGGGCTAGGAAGATCTGCCACTCTGGGGGTATTTTTTAATGAGTGAAAGAGATCTTTGAGTTTATTTTTTAGTTTAGAGAAGTGCTGAATATCCTTAAGACGTTCCAGATGAGTCTCTGACTGCCTTGAAGCCACATGCCCAAAACTAAGGAGCCTTTGCTTTTCAGGTGGCACAGGAGCAACATTATTAAGGCAACTGTTATTGCGATGTGCTTACAATAGCACTAAATCTCCATTAGTAACTACATGCTATCTGTTGTCTTGATAAATACTGTGTTGTTTGGCAGCTACTAGTCAGGTACCACGTTATAAGTTTGAGGAACACAAAGGGTTCAAAATAACCTGCTCGGTTCGAAATAAAGACTTTTTTTTTCTGACAGCACTCTGTATTTTTCTGTATGTGATTTGTGAATTGGTTAAACATCTGTAAGAAGTTTGTATGTTATAAGTTGTTAAACATATAGTGGGTCAGTTAAAACATTTAGAGGATATGGGAGAGTATCTACAAAGCCAATTGAGTTGGTTTTCCAATCCCATACCATTTATGTTGTTTGGTTTCCCTGACAATCTCTTACTTTTTTGATTCATGTTATTTTAAAATAGCAGTTACCTTGGGTTGCCCCCTGTCCAGTTTTATATGGGCTGTCCTGTTCAAAACTGCCTGTCCAGATTTCAGAAGTCTAGAACCTGTACAGGACTCTTCCCTCATTAACACAAATATTAGTCAATTACAGGGCTGCCCCTAAGGTTTGTTTTTACATCTCAGTGCTAGGGTGGAGCTGAGTTGTGTCTAGAAAACATGGTGCTTTGCATGGAGCACTATGCACTTACATTCATAAATGATCACTAATTTTTTTTTTTGGCCTAAAATGACCAAAAAGTAGTTTTGATGGAAAAGTTTTGGTAGCAAATATAGATGTTTTATTCCATCCACGGGTACAGTATATCAGTGGTTTTCTCTAACTGTACAAATGTCTGTCTCCAGCTGGTATTTCATGGTATTTTAAGTGATCTACAACAAACATTTGAATTGTGGCAAAAAGTTCCACTACTACAGCCATTATTTTTTTTTTTATTAAAGGGATTGTTTACCTTTAGTATATGATGTAGAGAGTGATGTTATAAGACAGTTTCCACCTGGTTTCAATTTATTAATATGTGTGGTCTTTTAGCTTTGTATTCAGCAGCTCTCCAGTTTGCAATTTCAGCAATTTGGTAGCTAGGGTCCAAATTACCCCAGCAACCATGCATTGATTTGAATAAGAGACTGGAATATGAATAGGAGAGGGTCTGAATAGAAAGATGAGTCATAAAAAGCAGAAATAACTATAAACGTGTAGCCTTATAGATCATTTGTTTTTTAGGTGAGGTCAGTGACCCCAATTTGAAAGCTGTTAAGATTCAGAAGAAGAAGGCAAATAACTAAAAAAAACTATAAAAAAAAGAAAAAAAAGACCAATTAAAGGGTTGCTTAGAATTAGCCATTCTTTAACATACTAAAAGTTAACTTAAAGGTGAACCACCCTTTAAATACAACATTTTAGTTGCATTTAAGTAATTTTTTGTGGAAAAATGGATAAATGCAAATATACACTAAAGTGTAACTTCATATATATATGAAATGTGATCTACATTGAAATGCACATACCTTTCTTCCCATTTTATTAGTTTAGGCTCATATACTTAACTCAAAATAACAAAATCGTAGATCTCAACTAAAGCCAAAATAAAAACCCTTAAAGGAGAATTCAACCCTAATGTTAAAAAAAAAAAACCAACCCCACTACCCTACATAGACCCCCCCCCCCAGCCTAAGTGTTACATCGGGGTTCACGGCGCCATCTTCTTCTCTTTGGAAATCTTCGGAACGAGACCAACGCGGTGGCACATGAGCAGTTGGAGCAATCGCGACATGAGCAGTTTCGCGACAACTGCACATGCCCCGAAACTCATGAAAATTGCAGATGCGCCGGTCTCATTCAGAAAATTATCGAAGCGTGCACTGAGGGGCAAGTAAAACGTTAGGGGCATTTGCCCGGTGTAACACTTAGGCTGGGGGGAGGAGGGAGGGGGGTCTATGTAGGATAGGGTTTTTTTAACGTTAGGGTTGAATTTAAACCTCAAATCACACTGCATAAAAACATTAGCAACCAAGAATTAGGGAATAACCTGAGTTGCCCTACAAACAACAACAAGAAAACTGGCCATGCATTTTATCTGTGACACTCAAACACGTCGATCATTATAGCAAGCATGTCGTTACCAGGAGCTAAAATAGCATTTGCAAGGAATGTAGAGTGGTTATAATTACTCAATATACATGTGTCATTCAACTTCACTAACGGTTTTTTAAAGGGACAACCATATTCCTGAATGTCACCTAGGACTGGTTTCTAATCCTGAGTACAAGAAAGGATGAATCCACATATATATGTATTAATAGTTATCAAAAGTATTAATAACCATTGTGTTAAGATAAAGAACAGTTGAATGATACATTAGCAACTATGAATTCGATTTGTCATTCAATTAGAAAAAGTCATTAGCTGTAGACCAATAAACTGCTAAGGCATTAGGCGGACTACTGCTTTATTTTATCTTTATTCTGAATAATAAAGCACCCGTCCAGTATGAGGTTAAACACAGCCCGTGAGAAGCTAATCTCTTGTGGAGGGCCTTGTTTCCTTATGAGGACAGTCCTTATCAGTAACACTGTGCAGACAGCAGTTAATGCAAAGCTGAAAATAGCAACTACTTACCGTCTCTTTGAAGGAGGAGTTTAGCCACCGGTTCCTGACAACATTCTGGATCGATAAAGGAGGATTTTCAAGATCTTCCAATGAATCCATCACAATGAAATCCAAGACAATATCATAGAAATTCATGCATTTCATCTGCAAGCAAACAGAATACAATAATCTATACTGAGGCAAATGTAGCCATTGTGTATATAATCTATTTAGAGAAAGGGCAACAGATTCCCTATCCAGGTAAGATTTATTATTTTTAATGAAACAGTACTGTGCCATGTTAATCAACTTTTTGCGTGCCCACATTGATAACTCTTACCCCTCTACTCAACAGTTCTTTTTCTACTGTATCCCATGAATCTGGCTGTTCCAAGAAAGACATCATATCAAAGTAGGCATCTTCAAATTTCTTTGGGTTCTGTGGATAAAATAGGGATACAACAAAGAGACCCAATTATTGGCATTCTAGTAATAGAAGAGTTTCCTTTGCAAAAAGTAAAGAAGATTTTTTTGTTTTTTTTAAATTCCCTGGTATTATTTATGTATAGCACCAACACATTTCCACAGTTCTTTACACCTGCTTACAGTGGATCATCCGCTTTTGAGCTACAGGAAGGAGAGCATTACAGTGGATACACTTTTCACAGTCTGCGTACAAAATGCAGGTGGAAGAAAGCGGATGATTTGCTGCGTCTGCTCTTGCCCTTAAGCTCTAAGAAGCACACTTCATACCAAGGAGGCTATCTGGTTGCTGCAGATTTGCAACCCCCACTATAAGGACTGGTATATAAATAAATGCACGTTATGTAAACAACAGCTGCCCAACATGCAGTTCGCCAGTTGTTTTTAAACTATAACTCCCAGGATCATTGTGGAGGTCTGCAGGCTGAACAGACATATTTCAATTCTCAATCCCTCAGCAACTACATCTCTGTGCTGGGTTCTGGAAATAGTATCTCTGAGCTTAGTGCTGTGCACCCTCTGCATTCCCCTCCACCATGGGCCTTTATCACTGATCTAATACTGATACTAGCATTATCCAATAAAGCAGTCTTTCTACTCTGTCCCTACAGGGCCCAGCACAGTGAAGTAGCAGTGGAAGGATGGAGTGAACTATATGCTGGAAGGATTCTGTTTGAAGAAATCTCCCACATTGGCATTTACCAGCCATGCAGTGAAATACAAATACTGTAGGAAATGTCGGAGAAAAGAAGTTTCTCAAAAGTAGTCTTATGAGACATTTAGGAAACTGAAACATTTCTCAGGGGAGCATTGGCAGCATAATTAATTTGCACTGAGGCTTTTCAACCCCTTGAAGGCAAATTCAAACAAATGTGAGAACTTGGCAGCATTTACTGAAGTAGCTAAAACTGCTACAAATTGAGGGTGGAGAACTGAGAAAGAGACCAGGCATTTCTATGGAGTTGAATATTTCCTTATCGTAGCCAGTCACGCTACTGACTATACTTCATCTGAAACCATCTAACAGTCATGTAAAACATATTGTGCAGTTGGTTGCAGCTTCATTAAATATGTTGCAGGGAACAGACTTTTCTGTTTCGCTATAATGTCTTGCATGTAGTCTGTCTGGTTGTTTATTGCCCATAAACTGAGATGACTGTAATTAAAAAGCGTTCCTATGGATATTGATAGTGATGGCAGATAAGGGCCACCCTGTCTGTAGTTTATGTTGTAACATTCTGAGTTTGTGGATGTTTGTTCTCCTTCATACCCAACACAGTTTGGATCTTCTACTAAAAAATCATGTAAAACATTATACCCAAAAGGCTGGTTTTGGTTCCAATAATGATTAATTATAACTTAGATTGGATCAAGTAAAAAAATATATTATTTATATATATATATATATATTTATATATATATATATATATATATATATATATATATGTTTTTAAAAAAAATATTATTTGGTGCCCCAATTTCTTTTTAACTTGTAAGGGGGGCCCTGGCGCCAATGTTTTTTTTAAAAAATATTCTTTGGGGCCCTAATTTTATTTTAACTTGTAAGGCCTGGCACCAATGTTTTTTTTTTTGTTTGTTTTTTATATGGGGGCCCTTGTCACCAATAGCTTTTTATAACTTATGTGGGGGGTTACTTTTTTTTAGTGCTGATGTCTGTGTGGTCTTTTAACTGTGATGAGGAGTAGGCAGGTTCTGGGGTGGGGCTTGGGGGCAGGGGCCCTGTGATTTCTAATGTCGGCCCTGTATATACATATCCTCTCTGTCTTTTTCCTAGCGTAAGGTTTTTCTCTACACAGGAGAACACCAATCCAAATGAAAATCTGCTAACTGAATTACATAGGTCTGTGTGGTTTAATGTATGCCACCGGTATTTGCACCTAGTCTATAGAGAACATTAAACATATGTTTTTTCCAGATGAACTACAACATTGAGATCCTGAGGAAAATGTAATTTTCCACAGCAGGCAAGACATTCAATGTAGTGAAGTGAAATATGTATTAACAATATTCTGGATTGAGGACATATAAGGATTGGAAAATGCATTTTAGCATTTACATTGTAATGTAAATGTATCTACCATTCCCAAAAAGCTCCTTCTGCCTGAAATGTGTATACACGCTAATGTTTTCATTCAGTGATGTACAACACTGTCTGGATCACTGCCTGGAAAATGCAGCCATGATTTGCAATCTTCTCCTATATCACACCACTGCAGTTCCAGTCTAGCCTTGATCAAGTATCAGGATTATCCAAGATACATTTTGCATATGGAGCTAAAAATATAAATGTACTAAGCAGAAAGTAAGAGGCTATTTGCTCCTTATCTTTTAAATATAGATTGTGCCTTTTTATTGCAGATATGTGCTCTGTTTAAGGGGATGTCCACCTTGAAATTAACTTTTAGTGTAAAGTAGCTTATTATATTCTGAGACAACTTGCAATTGGTCTTAATTTGTGTTTTTTTAATTATTTAGCTCTGTGTTTAGCAGCTCTACAGTTTAGCATTTCAGCAGTTATTTGGTGGCTATTATTATTATTATTTATGGTTCCCCCTCGGCACATTGAAGAGGGGATACACAGTTAAAATTCGATATTATTAGGAGGCAATAGGGGGACAATATAATGCACTGCTGTCTTCCGCTAGTAAAACTGGTGTGTTTGCTATAGAAACACAATTACAGTTTGTAATAACAAACTGCTGTGTAGCCATGGGGACAGCTATTCAAGCACAAGATACACAGTAGATAACAGATAAATTCTGAAGAATCCTATTGTATACTACAGGGCTTATGGGTTTTGTGCTATGTAACTTTTTCTCCTTTTTTAAAGCTTGAATGGCTGCCACCATGGAAACACAGCAGCTTATTTATATAACCTATAGTAGTCTATACATTATTTTTCCATTACTTTAAAACACTTTCAGTTTTTGGTGTTACTGTGCCTTTAAGAGGTAGGTCCTATGCTATTAATCCCTGCTTTTCTATGCATTTATTATAGGTTACCAGCAGCATCATCATAATCTAATATCATCCATTTAGTGACTATATATTGATGGTGTTTGTAATTTTTATGTTTCTGCCTCTTTTGTTTCGCAATGAAATCTGTTGTATTTACAATTCCTTTAATGCTATACACATTTGTATAAAAAAAAAAAATAGAGGTTACCTTTCTTGCTTTGACAATCAAAGCCGACAGGAGTTTTCTTCCTGTGCCCATTAAAAATATTCTGTTTTCTCTTTGCAAAATAATTTCCTTTAAATTGAAAACAGGGAAAACAAATATTTCAAAATGTTGTAGACAGATAATGTTTTACTTATGACCGGCAAACACACTGCTAGGAAAAGTGATGTACATTGGTTCGGATGGCTCTCCCCCCACAAAAATATTGTTGGAGGCCCCATTCATGCCATGTCTGCTCAGCAACAAACTGTTTTTATAATCGCATATGTATACAAAATGTATATGTATACACATATGTATCACACATTATACAAAAGTGATTTCACAGCAGAAGCACAATGTTTTATTAAAGGGAAACTATATCTCCCCAAAAATTGTAGGTCTCTATAAAAAATATATTGCATAAACAGCTCATATGTTAAACCCTGCTTCATCTAAATAAACCTTTTTCATAATAATATACTTTTTTAGTAGTATGTGCCATCAGTTAATTTTAAATAGAAAATTACCATTTTAAGAAATAAGGGCTGCCCCCTGGGATCCTACGATTTACACAAACAAACCATACATGTTAGGTCACATGAGCCAATTAACAGACAGATTTCTGTATTTTGCGTCCACACTTCTTAGAGCTGTAGTATTTCTGGTCAGGTGAGCTCTGAGGCAGCACAGAGACCATCACTAAATGGTGGTTCAAGGCAAGAGATGTAAAAGGGTAAGATTTTCTTAAATATATATACCAGTTTGGTAAGATTCTTTAACATGCCACTTATTTTGATATAAGATCTGTTGCTTAAGTATTCATTTTGGAAGTTTTCATTTAATGGTAAAACATCATACAATAAGCAGAAGCAAACAGGAGCCCTTGGAGAGTCACAACCAGCCTGTGGATCTCCAGTTGGATAGCCCTGGTCTAGTTATTAGTAAATGGGAGAGAACAATATTTTGATTATATGGGCAGCATAAAACAATTAGCATAAAAGAAAAACATATTAATATGATTCAAAGCAAGGAAACATAAAAAACAATGGCATTTACCTGGAAAGCCTGACGAATACAGTGAAGTTTAGCAAGAAAATCACTGTCACCAAGGCACTCTAGCATTTCAGTCCTGCAAGAAGTAACAAGCCAAATCACAATCCAACTAATGTCAAATACGTGCTTCAGTAACCACAGTGCTCATGTTTCAACTCTTCTGAATACAATAAAGATATGACTTCCTTTACTAAAAGATTCCATATCCCATAATATCTATTGACAACCAACATAAGAGGTACAATCTTGGAATGGATGTCTATTCACTATGTTCCCAAGTGTTCAGGGTTGCCAAAATACCTCTCTTGGCAATCAATAACATGGGTATCTTGTCAACCCAAGTCACATTAAAAAGTTTTGGGTTTATAGTTATCTAAATATTGTCCTAAAATGCAGTGGGCTTTGGTATAATGTAGATGGAGTTTGTGTGGCGCTGGGTATGTACTCTTCTTTTACATTTATTTTATATTTTATAGATTTTTTTATGGATTCACAATCTTAATACTATTATACGGTAATCTGTAATTGTGGTATTAGGTGTGTGTTTTTAATTTATGAACATCTAACTGCATAAGTGAACTATTAATTATTAGACAATAGGAAATATAGACCTTATTCCTACATGACCCACCTGCTGGCATTTGGTTTCATTCCTTTCTTAGCTATACAAGCTATCCCAAGTTCTGGGAATTTTCATTTACAGAAAAAAACAGTGAAACTGCATATTAATTGAACTTGATCAGAATACTACAAATCACACCAGAGCTATTTCCATCAATAGTATTGGAAAGGGCCATAGGTAGCCCTCATCCCAAGATAGTAGCCCAAATATAGGCTTGTGCGTAGCCAAGGGAACGTTGCAGAAACTATATTGGTTAAATAGTATTTAGATAGTTTAACCCCTTTCTGGCTATTTACTGTACTCGCAGGAATTTTACGAAACACTTCCACAATGTTCTGCCATAAACGGAACAAAACAAGAGGCATATTTGGCTTCCTATTAATATCTTTCATGTTGGCTGTCTCATAAGCAGCTGTCGTATCCAATGTCTGCCAGATGTTTCACTGCATCAATCTTGGGATTCTTCTTCTCCAAGGGCTGATAAGTCTGGATTCACAATGAATAATATCTGGTATCTGTTCTTGCAAAGGAGCCAATACTCTTTTCCCGTTCTCCATAGAGGTTGAATGAGGAGATGTATGGATTTGTTTAAAAATAGTAAGGATTTATGATCTTTCAGTAATTTAACCATTTTAGCTGGGCCTAAGTAAATAACTTATCATATACACAATAGAGTTCTAAAAAATAAACCCAAGGATAGATTAAAAAAAACACATCACATAATTTACAAACCATCCGATATAGTAAATATACTATTACTGCAACAGATTGTCTAACAGATTACCTATTTAAACAAGCATTTGCCTTCTTTAGCTATAAATACAATAAAGTGGTTTGGTAATCTTTGAGTGAATTTTTAATTTGGTGTAGAGTGGTATTCTGAGACAATTTGCAATTGGTTTTATTTTTTTATTATTTTAAAAGTTATTTTGATTTTTATTCTCCTATTTGCAGTTTTACTCTGGTTGCTAGAGTCCAAATTACCCTAGCAACCATACATTAATATGAATAATAGAATGGAATATTAATAGTAGAAGATGAGTAATAAAATGTAACAATAAATTTGCAGCCTTGCAGAGCATTTGTTTTTTAAATGGGGTCAGTGACCCCCATTTGAAAGCTGGAAAGAGACGAAGAAGGCAAATCAATTCAAAAACTATAAAAAAAGAAACTGATGAATTGAAAAGATGCTTAGAATTAGCCATTCTATAACACACTAAAAGTTAAAGGAAAACTTTACCCCCAAACAATGTAGGAAACAGCTCATATGTAAAACCCTGCTTCATGTACATAAACCATTTTCATAATAATATACTTTTTTTTTAGTAATATGTGCTATTGGATAATCTTAAATAGAAAATTGCCATTTTAGAAAATAATGGCTTGGGACCTAGGATTCATGGTGCACACAAACAAACCATACATGTTAGGTCGCATGAGCTAATTAACAGACAGTTCTGTCTTTTGCTTCCACACTTCTTCCTGTTACAGTTAGAGCTGCATTATTTCTGGACAGGTGATCTCTGAGGCAGCACACAGACCACCACAAAATGGTGGTTCAAGATAAGAGATGTAAAAGGGCAAGATTTACTGATATCTACATTCCAGTTTGGTAAGATTCTTTAATATGCCTCTTTATTTGATGTAAACCCTTGCTTGCTAAACTCTTGCTTAAGTATTCATTTTGGGGGATATAGTTTTCCTTTAACTTAAAGGTGAACCACCTATGTACATTTTCAATATTGTTTCTACCTTCTCATATTTCCCAGTAGCCATTCAATTGCAGAGACCGAGGTGGAGAGCTTAAAACCTTGAACACATACCTTTGCGGTACCAGGTGCTGTACTGAAGGACCCACGCCTGTTTCAGGGTCAAGTAATCCAGTCAAAGCAGTTATCAGCAGCACACCGTATATTTGAACAAACGTGAAATTTATTGTATCAAAACATTTCAAACAGGCCCGGGTGGCCCGAAACATTGCCCTGTTTGAAATGTTTCATACAATAAATTTCCTGTTTGTTCAAATCTACGGTGTGCTGCTGATAACTGCTTTGACAGTAGCCATTCAATTAGCCTGGTTGCTGACTCTCTAAACTGTTACAATGTGATACATTGTATGATTGTGTGATACTTTAAACTAATGTAACTATTATGTGACACTTTTAGACAAACTCGGGCACACACTCTATAGGGACTGGGACTCCTACAGCTGAGATATGGCAGCACCTAATGTATGAAATTGTAATAGTTGTAATAGAAATGTAGTGAAAAAAGCATTATGAGCTGCAAAAACACTACAACAAATAAGACAAGGTAACCATGGGAAGAATTGGGTGAAATTAGCTAAGAAATTAGTAAATGGTAAAAGAAAGCAAGACTGGTTTAAGAAAACAAGGACAGGTGGAAACTAAACAGAGTCATTAGGGAATGAAAGAAGCTTGGGGTTGAGTAAGTAATACGTGTTTAAAGAGTATATAGACAAATTCATGTAAAGAAAGGTGAGAAGAAGGCAGGAGTAGCACAGTGCCATGTATGCCATTACTTTGCCAATGTTCAAACCAGTTACAGCACATATGAGGCAAAAGCTGGCCATACTGGTCCTTTTCCAAAGGAGGAGAAGGCTGTGTGTGTCATGGGGCCGTAAGAGATCAAAATGAAGAGGAAGGGAAAACAATACATTTCTATTTAGGATGGATGTCATAGCTATTAAAATGCAACTCATACCGAAGCACCCTACAGTGTACTTTTCCTTCCTCTGCTAATTGCATAGCTTCCTCATACAAAGCATGGTGATAGAGAGAGTCCAGTCCACACGTAGCTCGCATGTCTTGGTTATCTGCAAGCTGCAAGAAAAATATTGTATTTACACACAGGAATTTACGTTCTATACAGTACTTTGCTCACTGACTGGGTCATGCAGATTTGGGAGACAAACCAAGTAAAGAAATTCAAACATATCTGGGATTGATACAAAACATTAATGTATATACTGTATAATCCAAACATGAACCAAGTACTTAATGGACAGGCAAGATGGACCAACTGCTTCTTTTCTGCATTTCAATTTTATGTGTTACAGTCCTGTCAGAACTGGTCATACCATGGGCAACATTGTTTTTTAGAGGTTAGACATTGGGAGCCCAAATCAGAGAGCATGGTGAATATACTTGTCTTATATATCTGTAACCTTGTGAATATGGCACATTTCAGTGTAATTGTGTTTGGGGTTTGTCAGCACTATCTGCAAGCAGGGATGATCAAATTTGAATACATTTTCTAGATATCACTGTGATTTTAAAGGGGATACAATTATTGATCAATAGGGAAGTGGAAAGCCGATTGTGCAAAGTGGGCTAATAATGTTTGTATATTAGTAACACCACTTATATTTCATCATTAAAATCAAGACATAGTAGTAGGGCAGTATTGAAAAAGTTTTCAATAATGCCTGAATACCTGTTAAGCTTTTAATGGGTGAGTAGTTGTTTAAGTTCCAGTATAATTCAATTTTGTCATCTTTAAAAAAACAAAAAAAGGAACTACAGTGCAGTCCAGGAAGGTGGGATATTTATATAGGGATATTAATCCTCTGGTAAGAACTTGTAAGACATACTTCTTCCTTCAAATATTAATATTTATATCTGTAGCCGGTAAGACTAGACCTGCTGTAAACTCTCCCTGACCCTCTCTAAAATAGCAACATATAAACCCTGCATTCTTTACTTAATTTTTTATAATTATTAGCTTGTTTTAAGGATATTTAATCAAAACACATTATTTTGTGGTTTAATTGCATTGTATAAAGAAATAAAAGGGCTAGCTGCCTTAATGGTCACAAAGGAGTGTGCAAAGTATATTAAGCTTGGTTAATGGAGAATGAAAAGTTAAAATCCTGGGGGGGTGCAAATTTTTTAGGCACCCCCTGCTTATTCTACTTGTCTCAGGTTGGTGCAGCAAAAAAAACCCCAAAAACCGGCCAGCTGTACAGAGAGCTGCCATTGTTTCACTTCTCACAGGTATCCCTTGCATTGCTTTCTTAACACAGAGGACAATAGAATTAGTTAAAAAATCCTGAACCGATTGTTTCTGTACAATGCCCATCCATAGCTCTAATAAATTCTCTAAAATAACTAGACACAGGCTTAAAATACTTCATAGAAACATCAAAGGAGGTTGGCACAAGCCTGGACCACACCAAGTAGAAAAGCTGAAGTCAGTGTACTCCATACACTGATTCCCTATCTTTATAATTTGTAAATTACTTCATATATGACCCAGAAATATGATTCTAATTTAGAGGACGATGGGTGCAATTATGAAATAAATCATCAAAATTGGATGTTATTAGCAAAACATATCAGCGGGCTCCCTTTTAGTCATCCCAGTTGGCTCATTTACCTCAGCTCTCAACCACAGCATTAACAAATGCCATTGCACTTGTTTTGCAAACCCTTTTATAGCATATTGAGAAAGTTATTATTTCTCAAATGTTGCTCCTGCCCCCATGCCTGGTGCACCATCACTGTTTCAACTGCTATATGGGGGTTGTCCACAAGTAATCTTTGCTTTCTGTTTCAATTTCAGCACACTTAGTTTTCCCAACACACTTGAGGCCCAGCGTCTTTCTGCCGCTCATTTCCATCCTGCCTATTTGAGGTGTAGCACATACCAATAAATGGTATTTTACTTTGACAAGTATTGAAAATGTCTGGGTTACACTAATACTATGTAGAACACACTGTCAGCTAATTACCCACATCCATCTGATGTACTATGATGACACCCCTATCAAAGTGTGTGCAGTTAAAATAAAACTGATGCTGCCTGCAGGACATACTGCTGGGTAAAATGAGTCACACAGAACTATATAAAGTAATCACAGCATTAATACACATTGGGGAACAGAAGAGAAGTCTGCATAAAGAAGACAAATATGGGGTTATGTAATAAAGGGCACTAAGTTTGCCCAGGGGCAGTAACCCATAGCAACCAATCAGCAGGTAGCATTTGCTAGTCACCTGTTTAAATTCAAGAATCTTATTGGTTGTCATGGGTTACTGCTCCTGGGCAAACTTAGTGCCATAGTCTCTGGTTATTACACTGCACAGAGCATACTAAACAAACTGTACTTTTGGTACAAAAATAACTTTAACTTTGGTTTAGAATAACTAAAGGATGCAGTTTATATTTTTGAACATTGGCAGTCATATAATGCCTTGTATGTTGTGTACTTAACATAGAAAATACTGTAGTATATTAAAGGAACAGTAACACCAAAATATGAAAGAGGTTTAAAGTTATTAACATATAATATACTGTTAGACTGCACTGGTAAAAGCTGGGTGTTTGCACAGGTTACAAAACAAAACAGATAAAACACCATTGTATTGTGCAGGGCTTATCTGTTATCTGCTATGTAACCTGTACCTTTTCTCCTTTATTTCCAGCTTGAATGGCTGCCCCCATGGCTACACAGCAGCTTGTTTTGATAAACTATAGTATTCTTTTTGAAGCAAACATGCTGGTTTTACCAGTTCAGAGCAAACAGTACATTATATTTTAATTACTTTGATACACAGTTTTTGGTGCTATTTTTCCTTTAAAAAGAGGAGTCTGTGTCAGAGTCGAAGATACCATAAAATGAGGAGTCAGAGTTGGAGTCCGAGTCAAAGGATTTATGTACCGACTCCACAGCCCTGTTATATATGGATAAGGTAAGGAGAAACAAATAGTCAAATTAGAGGTAGTATGTTCAATTAGAGGACAAAATTGCCAGAGAAACTCAATACACATATATATATATATATATATCCCAGCTATAGTCAGGTGATCCCACTGGTGTCTAATAAAAGGGCAGCCAAGTATGGAGGTTTACTTTGAAAGCAGCAAGTTAAGTTGCAGGTAATACCTAGTCCCTTTGTAAAATGTATAATGAAGCAATAGAATTCTTAATGAATCAGATAAAATTGAGCATAGGACTGGCCAGATATGGGATGACTTTGACGTAGTTGGCCAGCTTAAATATATTGCAATATATGGACAAACAATCCCTGTTTTGTTTAAAGGGTAAGGCATTTTTTAGTAGAAGTATGCACAAAATGTCGCTGTCTTAAATATATTGATAATGGGTTGAGTGCAGAGGACTCTTGGATTTGACTATATGTATTTTGTGGTCACAGCCTCATTGCACCCCCGCCTAATGGTTTTAAAAAATAGTGGTGAGCACAACTTTCCCTTGTTTGTTATAGTTTATACAGGAGCAGTGACCAGCTCCTTGTTGTAGCTCCCACCCTTCCCAGCTATAGTCAGGTGATCCCACTGGTGTCTAATAAAAGGGCAGCCAAGTATGGAGGTTTACTTTGAAAGCAGCAAGTTAAGTTGCAGGTAATACCTAGTCCCTTTGTAAAATGTATAATGAAGCAATAGAATTCTTAATGAATCAGATAAAATTGAGCATAGGACTGGCCAGATATGGGATGACTTTGACGTAGTTGGCCAGCTTAAATATATTGCAATATATGGACAAACAATCCCTGTTTTGTTTAAAGGGTAAGGCATTTTTTAGTAGCAGTATGCACAAAATGTCGCTGTCTTAAATATATTGATAATGGGTTGAGTGCAGAGGACTCTTGGATTTGACTATATGTATTTTGTGGTCACAGCCTCATTGCACCCCCGCCTAATGGTTTTAAAAATTAGTGGTGAGCACAACTTTCCCTTGTTTGTTATAGTTTATACAGGAGCAGTGACCAGCTCCTTGTTGTAGCTCCCACCCTTCCCAGCTATAGTCAGGTGATCCCACTGGTGTCTAATAAAAGGGCAGCCAAGTATGGAGGTTTACTTTGAAAGCAGCAAGTTAAGTTGCAGGTAATACCTAGTCCCTTTGTAAAATGTATAATGAAGCAATAGAATTCTTAATGAATCAGATAAAATTGAGCATAGGACTGGCCAGATATGGGATGACTTTGACGTAGTTGGCCAGCTTAAATATATTGCAATATATGGACAAACAATCCCTGTTTTGTTTAAAGGGTAAGGCATTTTTTAGTAGCAGTATGCACAAAATGTCGCTGTCTTAAATATATTGATAATGGGCTGAGTGCAGAGGACTCTTGGATTTGACTATATGTATTTTGTGGTCACAGCCTCATTGCACCCCCGCCTAATGGTTTTAAAAAATAGTGGTGAGCACAACTTTCCCTTGTTTGTTATAGTTTATACAGGAGCAGTGACCAGCTCCTTGTTGTAGCTCCCACCCTTCCCAGCTATAGTCAGGTGATCCCACTGGTGTCTAATAAAAGGGCAGCCAAGTATGGAGGTTTACTTTGAAAGCAGCAAGTTAAGTTGCAGGTAATACCTAGTCCCTTTGTAAAATGTATAATGAAGCAATAGAATTCTTAATGAATCAGATAAAATTGAGCATAGGACTGGCCAGATATGGGATGACTTTGACGTAGTTGGCCAGCTTAAATATATTGCAATATATGGACAAACAATCCCTGTTTTGTTTAAAGGGTAAGGCATTTTTTAGTAGCAGTATGCACAAAATGTCGCTGTCTTAAATATATTGATAATGGGTTGAGTGCAGAGGACTCTTGGATTTGACTATATGTATTTTGTGGTCACAGCCTCATTGCACCCCCGCCTAATGGTTTTAAAAAATAGTGGTGAGCACAACTTTCCCTTGTTTGTTATAGTTTATACAGGAGCAGTGACCAGCTCCTTGTTGTAGCTCCCACCCTTCCCAGCTATAGTCAGGTGATCCCACTGGTGTCTAATAAAAGGGCAGCCAAGTATGGAGGTTTACTTTGAAAGCAGCAAGTTAAGTTGCAGGTAATACCTAGTCCCTTTGTAAAATGTATAATGAAGCAATAGAATTCTTAATGAATCAGATAAAATTGAGCATAGGACTGGCCAGATATGGGATGACTTTGACGTAGTTGGCCAGCTTAAATATATTGCAATATATGGACAAACAATCCCTGTTTT